>NC_133347.1:31183551-31516884 GCF_030506205.2 Paramisgurnus dabryanus
ATGAACAACTTATGAAAAGACAAACGTATGAACTCTGCCTAAGTTTGAAAAGCAACATGTTTGTTTAAGAAATACACACGTAAGACCATCTGATGAATTTACAAAATCTCAGACATTAGTTGACACTAGCGAAGAAAAAACTTTGAGCAAGTGTATGAAGCGACAAAAGTGTGAATCCTAACTAAGTTTGAAAAACAAAAAATGTTTAAGAAAAATACGCGAAACTAGGAACATCAGTAACAAACCATAGGTAAAATATAATTTCATGTTTGCTTATTATGCAGTGATAGATGTTAACCTAAGTTGAACCTACCCCTCAGGCAAACCAATGGTCTGCTCAACTTCATAAAGATCCTGTCATTGCTCCTGTCATTGAGGGGGTTTTGTGCTGTAAGTCGTAAAGCTAAAGACACTGATTGACCTTAAAACCTAATCTAGCCTATATCAGGTTAGTATGTTCGAATAGTATATTTTTATTTTTTAAATAAGTGTTAAGGTTTACCTATTTAATATGTGTACATGATTTTACCATTATGTAGAGGTACATCCTATCTGGTGTTGTTGATATAGATAGTTTAATGGAAGCACACACCATGTTTAACAAAACCACACACACACACACACAAAAAAAAGTCTAGTGTGTCTCTGTAAGCCATGGCAATTTTGTTACATTTTTTTTGTCTTTAAAGAATTGTTTGTTGTCACGTTAGTGACAACCTGGCTTATAACATCGTCAACTTTGATAAATAATATATGCATACATTTTATTATTCCCCAAATGGATAACAGCTGGGTTTAAGGCTACATTAATTAAAAATAAAACACCAAAATGTGATATAAAATGTCTTAAATCTTTTAAGTTTCTTTAAATCGCAAATAATGGATAACATGATTTAATCAGTATCTGTGTAATGAAGACTAAATTTAAAAACCCCTTTACTTCTTGTCAATGAGGGGCTCAGACTTAATATCAAAGCTTTAGTAACAAACAGAGACATCATAGACCCCCATGCAAACACACACACTGTTTAAATCAGAGGCGTTCTAAAACTAGAAATGCTGACAGAATTGCATTTGTTGTATAATAAACACATAGAGGTTGGGATCCACAGTGGACACAAAACCAGAAAATGGGGTCAAAATGTCTTAAACATTAAAAAGTTTTGTTTTTAAAACCATAGATATGTGAGTGCATGTGTTTATTGCTCTATGCAATAACATGCTTTAATCATTATCTTATGAGTATGGGATAATGATATGCCTAAAATAACTTTTATATAGCCATAGCTCTCAGTATTACATTTATTGTGTAATAAACACATATTCACAATTGGTTTTAAGGTGTCATAAGATTAAAACAGACCCAGAATATGAGATGAAAATGTCTTTAATCGTTTAAAAAGTTTCTTAATGGCCTATATGTGCACGCAACCGCGTATGTTCTATTGTGAACGCCGGAGCCCCCGATCTTTAATGGCTTGAACAGAACCCTCTGCTTGAAAAGCTTCTCAGATCTCGTGAAGCGAATCAGCTTTTATTTAGTTTAAAATAAATAGACTTTATGTCTAAAGAATAGTAGACCTACGGAGGTTTTGGTACAATTTATTGCTTAAATATAAACGTACTGAATATTTCATTAAATAATTTTGTAATGTTACAAACTTTTAGATCCTGCAGTGTCTCCCCTAAATTAGGCTCTGGTGCTCTACCTAAAATCTAAAATAAACCTTTTAGTTATTGTCAATGGGGGCTGAATTACCCTTTATTTTACCAACACAGAGTTTTAGAAACAGTACGGACCGCTGAACACCACCGCTGTTCAGACACACTAGGGCCGCTGGGTGATAGCGGATGGTGATAGAGAGAGAGAGACTGAAACTGATCGTCCAAACAACAAACTTTTTTCCACATCAATAAATATGTCGAACACTCACAAGACAAGAAACACACACTGGAATAACATGTTCAAGAAACCTTTTATTTTGACAATGCGTACCATGTTACATTTATCGTAAATACACATGTACACACGTGGATATTAGATGACATTAATGAATTCAACTCAGAAGAGGGTGTGAAATGTCTTAAAACGTTTAAAAGGCTCTTATTACACGGCTCCCTGGAATGCTTGATTCTGATTGGTCAGTTGAGACATTTGCAGGTTCGTTCTTTTCGAATAATAACCGCTCCAAAATAATAACGCATAGCCGGTACTACTTTTACGAGTAAGATCGCTCCGCGCCAATAAAGATCAATAAAGATTACTGTCTGTTTGGCGCCATCTTGTGACAAACACTGGACAACCACGACAAGACACAGAGAGCTTACTGAAACTGAACTTGACAAAATAGAGCATGACAGCTACGAAGCCAACACACAAAAAAAATACAGAATGGGCATTAAAACTTCTCAAAGACTGGCTAAAAGAGAAAAAAATAGAGACAGACAAGTATGAAGCAGAGGATCTTAATAAGGTATTACGATCATTTTATGCATCTGTGCAAAGTTTCGCGGAAGGATAAAAATGTTAATTTAAAACAAATATGCCAATAAAATGTTTCAAATTCATATTCATGTCCAGTTTTTTTTCTTATGTGACAAGTAGCCGTGTAATAAGCGGGATAATGTAGAGTCAGCCGGTAGTTATCGGGAAATAAGCCCCTTCAGTGTGATACAAGACCCTCCGCTTCGCGTCGGGTCCTGATCACACTGTCGGGGCTTATTTCCCGATAACTACCGGCTGCCTCTACATTATCCCTTACTTAACGCCAGATATATGAGCGCATCAGCGTACGTTTTCTGGCACCGTTGGTACACTCATTCACATGTTTTAATCAGAGACTTGGTTAAAGAAAGTCCCAAATCTAAAATAAAACCCTTATTATACCGGATCGGACAGAATTACATGTTATTGTGTAATAACCACATCTTCACAATTGATTTTAAGGTGTCATTATTTTAAAACAAACCCCAGAAGATGAATTGAAAATGTCTTTAATCGTTTAAAAAAGTTTCTCAACGGTGGATATGAACACGCATCCGCGTATGTTCTCTATTGTAAACGCTGGAACACAATCTAATGGCGTGATCAGAATATTGTGCATGAAAAGATTAAGATTTTATTTAGATTAAAATAAATACCCTTTAGTCTAAAGAATATAGTACTGATGGGACCCCGGTGATTTTGACACAGTTCATCGCTATACACATACTGAATATTTCATTAAATAATTTGTTACAACCAAATGCTTTATTTTTGTCAGAGTGACCATATTACACATTACCATAGCGGTTTTAAAAGACACTACCTAGATTACAAACCGCCCCTGCTGTGAATTATCTATCACACACTGTCATAAGACCAGCATCAGAAACTTTGTGGCTGATCAGAAAAATATAGCTTATAGTTAAATAGATAATAGTACATTTAAGGTTAACCAGTTACAACTAAAATATTTTATTCTTGCCCGACTTTAAAGAAGTCTCTTGACAAAACAAACGTATTATCATGTTGTATTTATAAGATACACGCAGTCAATTGACCTAAAATCTAAAATAATACTTTATTTTTGTCAGAGCAGACAATATAAGACTCATTGTATAATATACACATTTTCACACATGGTTTTAAGAATCATTTAATTAAAAATAAAACCCCTAAGATGGGATGAACACGTCTTATAACATTTAAAAAGTTTATTAACGTCAGATATAAGTTCTCTATCACCATCGGTGCACGTATACACATGTCTTAATCAGAGACTTGGTTAAAGAATCCCCTAAATATAAAATAAAACCCCTATTTTGCCATAGTGGACAGAATTACATTTATTAAGGTTAATTTAAAACGGAATATATGAACACACACCCGGCGCTTTGTCAGGCACCGCCGGATCTTTAATACGCGTGAAACTATAGAGCAGGTCATGAAAAGATTAACGGAATTCCTGAACCGTTTAAAATTTTATTTAGTTTAGACTATCGTCTAAAGATTGTAGTATTGACGGCGCCGAAGGTTATGGCTCAGGTCATTGCTTAAACTATACCCGTATACGGAATATTTAATTAAATAACTTGTGATGTTACAAACAAAAGTTTTAATCATAGCATTGTTCATGATTTGTCTAAATCTAAAATAAACATTTACTTTTTTGACACCGTGAATTATTTTACCAACATTGAGTTTTAGAAATCTTTACTCGCTTACTGCACACACCCCTGTGAAAGAATGCAGGGCTTGTGAGAAAGGAGGGGGGATGGGTGAGACGCAGGCAGCAAATGTCAAAACAGGAGCTGTCACACACGAGCTGTCATTAAACATGACAGCATAGGTTTGACATAAAACACACGCAGGAAAAACAAACCACTAAATGACATGTCATAAACGACCACACACTCGCTGTCTAAAGTTGACAGCTTGTACACCGGTTGATTGATTGTCCCACCCCCTGTCAAACACGAGCTGTCAAACACGACCTGTCAGCGGGTGGGGGAGGGGGTCATAAAAGTTTGACGAATGCTGGCCCCATACAACTACTATGTTTATTTAATAAAAAACCCTGAACAATCCACAAATGTCACAATCACAAAACAATATTATACAGAAATATTAAAAGTTGCATACATAAACAATGCTTTTTAAATTGATAAATATACAGAGAAAACAATATAAGACCAACATGCATTAGGGAAATATGAGCAAATAAAATAAACAACATATAAGCAACAATGAAAACTACATTCAAAGCAGAACAATGTTATGTAGTAAATTATCTAAATAAAATAAACAACAACTACATTGATCTTGCTTTAAGAAATCAGTCCTAAGCACTTTTCGGATGGGATTAGTTTTCCAAACAACGTTTGAGTTTCAACATGTCCCCTGCGACGTATGTGATTTAATGTACCGTTAGGGACGGGATTAAAATTCTCAGGGTATTCTAGAGATGGGAGTGTCTGTTTCATGTGTTTGGGCATTGCAGAAGTGCACGTGCTCTGGATATGCGTGTTTGTAAGGTATAATATTTTGCTTTATAAATTTTAACAAATCAAAAGAACTTATACAAATCCTACTTAAGTAGCCTACGTGTTTTATATAACTGGCTGCTTATAATAAACCCAACAAATTGAAGAAATAATGATTAATAACAATTTATTATCTTTATTATTTAACACAGGGGCGCAATTAACCGTTTTAAGGGGGGTATGCAAGACAGAATATATATATATATATATATATGTGCGTGCGTGCGTTGCTACTTGTTGTTATATGTTAAAGAAATTTGATAATGTCTCACACAACGATATCACTCACCTATTTTATTTTCTAATAAAAGATTTTCAAAAAGACAGCTGAATAAAAGCAGAGAAATGTAACATATCAACCGACTAAATACCACAACGCGCTTTAAAACACATTTTAACTTGCAGTCTGTAGACAAATCACCGTCTTTTTATTTAGGAGTAAACACTCTCACAAAGTTAAAAAAAATCATATTCTTAATAAAACATTCCATTAGAAAACATATAAACACCTGCATAACAACAGCGTAAGCTACTGTACAACTGTACAAACGAAATAAATTCATTTTCTTTATTTCAGTATTTTTCAACACTCATCGTCAGAGAAATATATTTTCCTACCTATTTTCAGTAAAACATTGGTACATTTAATTTGGGCGGTAGCAAGAATAAAAGCAGAGAAATGTAACATATTAACCGACTAACTGTCTTTTTGGGTAGCCTATCTTATGCCTAGAATTAGTCAAGCAGGTTGATTCTTATAACTTCCTTTAAAAGTTTGATCAATTGTGCATAATGACATGTGCAAAAAATGCATATAAGGTGTCAGACTCATAGATTTGCATAATTTAAAGTTCAGGTTTTAAAGTTTGGGTCCACCTGTGGCACAGCTTTAAAACTGAAACTTATAAAATCCTATCAGAGGTCCAAAATGTCATTGAAACACACCAGTGGCTTTGCTGTCATCAGGATTAAACATGTTACCCCTCGAACCCTCCCTTCTAACAATTCCTCCCCACAAAACAAACCCCAATTTAACCCCTGAACATATATAGTATATATTCATTATTTTTTAACACATCAATAGTTATGCACTGGCACAGAGTTAGACTCTTTTGACTCCACACAGAAACAGCAATGTGTGCGGCATGACATAAGGAACATCATGGTTCTGTTTTTTCGCTCTTCTTTTTTTATGTATTATAGAAGTATCGGATCGGGACTCGGTATCGGTAGATACTCAAAATCAAATGACTCGGACTCGAGGGCAAAAAAACGTGATCGGGACATCCCTAATAAATATAACACATAACTTGTAACAGTTTTTATAAGTCTTACACTTGGAAAAGCTTCAAAAAGAGCAATATACAAGATAGCTTTATATATTTAAAAATGAAAACCTTTCAGAAATATTAAAAGGTTGGCTACTGTAGGCTGTAACACACCCATTTAAATTCGGGCACGTCTTGATTTCATGCTTGCCCATTTCTCTCAAATTGTATCAAAGGGTGTAGACCGTGCTACTTTGTGCTCAATTGATATGACCGCAAGATGCGATAACCGGTCTTGGTCCATTGTAGATCGTAAATAATTTTGAATTATGAGTTTTAGTTTACTGAATGATCTCTCTGCAGATGCTACGGTGACCGGCAAAGTAAGAAACACTCTCAATGCAACAACCAAATTTGGGAATACAGATTCAAGGTTTCTCTTGAGTATAAAGTTTAGTTTTTCAAGTGCGCTTTTGCAGTCAAACAGAAGACCACTTGCACTGCAGACTTCTTGAATTAAGTCTTTCAAAACATCCCGCGATGTTGCTGCATAGCACCTTGCCGATTCCTCTAAGGCAGGGGTGTCAAACTCATTTTAGGCTGTGGGCCGGATGGTAAATAACGCCATGAAGTGCGGGCCGGATAATTTTTTTAAACCTTAGTGTGCTGATAATTGTGTTAAAATTAACTTAACAAACCAATTAATTAGTTTGTTTAGCAAAAAAACCAGAGAAACACACAGCTCTGTGAAAACTACATTTTCATAAGGTCACACTTATACTGTATATTATACACACAAATTTACATCTGAACAAAACCCACTGGCCTTATAGGTTGAAAAGCTTTAATTTAACTTCTTTTGTCTTAATGCCAAAATTATTTATAAACCATTCACTTTTCTTTGGAATATATTTGTAATGAGAACAGTCATTTAGAAAATGCTAGATGGGGCAGTGGCCCAAACCAAAAATGGCACTATGGGGGGTGGTACTATTATTATGGTTTTAATAAAGTATTATAAATATTATGTATTATATTACTAGCATCAACTTAGACATGTGATTATAATGGGAAATATAATAACAAGAATTAAAGTGTGACAATCTGCTAAATATTCAATATGATTTACCTGCTGGCTTGATGGAGCTTTGAATCCATGTTTGCAATGTTGAACTGCTGCTAAAAGCCTCTCTTTCCGTTCTCTGTCGTTATTTTGTGAAGGCATTGGTGTTTTTTTTATTTTTTGTCTACAAAGTGTGCCAACAACAGCAAATTTAGTGTTTATATTAACTTAGATCTGATCGGGAACATTAAATCGATTAGACAAGCATTGTAACGTTAATAAGAATGTGGATATTTTGTTTTTGTTAGCTTGCTAAGATGTTAGCACTTTTTGAACACTGACAACAAATCATTACCGGAAGAAATACATAAACATACTTACAAATTACTAATTCTGCGGTTTAACAACTGATATAATGTAATGAATCTACCTGTTAATGCAACGAACTTCGAAAACGGTCGTCTTCGCTCTCCAGGCAGAGAGTGGACACAGAGATGCTGCGGAGCGGGCGAGAAAACACGAAGTGGATCACCGGAATCAGTGGAACTTTAGCGGAGCGGTAACAATAAAACGGCAAGATTTTTGGGCACCATGTTTAGTCTATGTTCCGCGTTTTGCTCCTTTCCGCAAGTCTCTCATATTAAAAACGAACTAGACACCCGCCTAAAAGGGTTTTTAAAATATGTATTTAATATTTAATAATACTGTATAAATCATCACGCGGGCCTGATTGGACAGCTTTGCGGGCCGTATCCGGCCCGCGGGCCGCATGTTTGACACCCCTGCTCTAAGGCATCCTTTGGCATTTCATTCATTTGCAGAATAAAACGAAATTTCTTCGAAATAAGGGCAAGATGATCAAATCTGCTGTTAAGTTCACTGCTTATAGTGTCAACCATAACATAAAACACTGTTTGTTTGAAACTGAGTTGGACGTCCGCGTCTTTGTCATTTGGTTCACCAGTGCGTAATTCATCATGAAATGATTTGCGCTTTCTGTTGCGTTTCTGTACGAACTCTGTGGAAGAATCAAACTCTGTCGCTAAAAGACGAGCAACGGACACAGCCTTTTCAAACCCATCCTATCTGTACTGGGAGATGAACTTTTTCAGTTTGTCAATCAGCAAAACAGCCGTATCTAGCGAAATCTCGGCAGACTGCATGCCGATGCTGGCACATGTGATTTCTGTCAGCATGTCATTCCAAATAACAAGACAAGTCATAAACTCCATAGTCTGTATTTCATTAGACAGTGCATGTGGCTCTGAAGAAATTTTGCCATCTTTACACTCTTGCTCAAGGCTTTCCAAAGCGTCAAGTACGCCACCGAGCTGATACCTCAGAGCTTTAACCGAGTCCAGCTTTGCCTCCCATCTCGTATCGCTCAGGGATTTCAATGTTATGTCAACGAACCGTTTCAGAGTGTCCCAGCGTTTCACTGATGATGCAAATATAGTGTACAATCTTTGGACAGTTCCGAAAAAATTCAAACAGGCTCTATTGGAAGAGGCAGCATCGCACAATAGCAAATTGAGACTGTGACTCGCACATGGCATAAACAATGCATTTGGATTTTTTTCTTTAAAGGAATAGTCTACTCATTTTCAATATTAAAATATGTTATTACCTTAACTAAGAACTGTTGAATCATCCCTCTGTCATCTGTGTGTGTGCACGTAAGCGCTGGAGCGCTGCGACGCTACGATAGCATTTAGCTTAGCCCCATTCATTCAATGGTACCATTTAGAGATAAAGTTAGAAGTGACCAAACACATCAACGTTTTTCCTATTTAAGACGAGTAGTTATACGAGCAAGTTTGGTGGTACAAAATAAAACATAGCGCTTTTCTAAGCAGATTTAAAAGAGGAACTATATTGTATGGCGTAATAGCACTTTTGGGAGTACTTCGACTCGGCGCAGTAACACCCTCCCTCTCAAATTATGAGAGTGAGAAGGGGAGCGGACTTTTCAGGCGAGTCGAAGTACTCCCAAAAGTGCTATTACGCCATACAATATAGTTCCTCTTTTAAATCTGCTTAGAAAAGCGCTATGTTTTATTTTGTACCACCAAACTTGCTCGTATAACTACTCGTCTTAAATAGGAAAAACGTTGATGTGTTTGGTCACTTCTAACTTTATCTCTAAATGGTACCATTGAATGAATGGGGCTAAGCTAAATGCTATCGTAGTGTCGCAGCGCGCTCCAGCGCTTACGTGCACACACACAGATGACAGAGGGATGATTCAACAGTTCTTAGTTAAGGTAATAACATATTTTAATATTGAAAATGAGTAGACTATTCCTTTAATCAAAGCCTGTACCCCTTGATGAATCCCTCGCATATTTGATCCATTATCGTAACTCTGACCCCGACAATTCATAAGGTCAAGCCCTAAGTTTTCCAGTGTGGCAATTAAAGTCTTCGCAAGCCCTTGTCCTGTTGTGTCATTAACTGCGAAAAAGCCCACAAATGATTCTTCTATCTTAGCCACTTTGTTTTCATCAGTGTCAGCGTGTCGAATTATGATTGAGGCTTGCTCTTGCTTGGACATGTCGGGCGTGCAATCGAACTCGACAGCATAGTATTTTGCGTCTTTTACTTGCTTACTGATTTTCTGTAAAACACAGTCTGCAATGGATTTTAGGAATTCATTTTGTGTACACCAACTTAAATATGAAGTACATTTTTTCTCTGTCATTATTTTTTGTAAATGTTGTGCCATTACAGTGTCATATCAGGCTAAAAGCTCAAATAATCCAAGGAAGTTTCCGTTTCTCGGATTTCCAATGATTGCGTTTTTACCTCGTAAAGGCAAGTTCCTCTCTGCAAGAAATAAAATGCAATCCAGCACCCTGGTCAGCACTTGCTTCCATCTCGACTTTTCTTCTTCAATCGCAGTTTGTAGCTGATTGTCGATACATTGTCCCAATCTTAACCTACTGTCAAGTTCTTTCCATGCTAAGTAAGCGTCAATGTGGTTATGCCCCGTTTCGTGTTGCTGTAATCTACTTGACAGACATCGCCAGTTACCGTAACCTTTTACAAAGCGGTTGCTTTGGGTTTTTCTCCACCTAAAACTTTGCACGCAAAGCAGTAAACTTTGTCTGCTTTGTGGGAAAACATCATCCAGTCCCGTTCTACTCGTTCACCATTTGCTAATCGTCTAAAGCAGTAAGCTTTTGAAAAACATCTGTTATTCTGCTGCGATCTTGGGAACGATACGGGTCAGGTACTTTTGTAGGACCATTCTTGGTTAGCGTTATACGAAATGGATCACTTACTTTACTCGGGCAAGGCCAGGTTGAGGGATCTGCGTCATGATTGAGCAACACATTAGCACTCATCATCTCGGCTTCCTCACATTGCCCTTTTTCGCTGTCATCGGAGGCATTGGTGGCGGGCGTGTACGATCCGCTAATGGACTGTCCTGCTTTATTCTCACTGTCGGCAGCCGGAATGTTTTGCACATTAGAGTCAATTATTGTGGCCTCCCTCTCGCTAACCTGTAATCCGGTTCTTTTGAGATCGACTCCGCTGGTTCTGTTAATGTCTTGAATGCTGTTCTGTGCTGTTTCTTCCATGCAGACTGTCGGTTGTTCGTCGCTGATCTGCTGCCCTCCCACGGTGCTAACATCCTCACTGAGTCGATCGCGATTGTCATATATTTATTGCGTGTTACCGCCGTCATCACCAATATTTGGCTTATTTTTCGGAAAGACCCAGTTTGTAAGAGAGTTTTTCATTTTTTTTACCTCTTCTTCTTTACTTTTTTTGAGTTTTCGTTTTTGGGCGCCTGACAAATGCTTCTTTCGGTCCATAGTTAAATTTTGCATCAACGTCATGGCGCTGGTTGACGAGCGTCATGGTCACGCAGCACTTTAATTATCAATAGTTTAATTTTATTTACAGGGAATTTATTTTATTTCACCACATTGTTATTATTAAGAATATATGTGTGTATGTACGATTAAAAAAAAAACTAATTGGAAAATTTTTTATTGATGATTGTGGGGCCCCCTAGCGTTTTCTTGGGCCCATATGCCTTGCATACTCTGCACCCCCCCCCTAACGGCGCCCCTGATTTAACATTACGATTCTGGAGTTAAACAAAATAAATTTGACTTTACCTTATAAGGTACTGATATTACAGTGTTTAGTCTCAACAGTGTTTGATATTCAGCTCGTCCTGATTTAATTATTTTATTTCGCCGAATGGGGAAAAAACATCCATATCTGAATGAATGGGACTCAGGAAGTACTATCTATATATATATATCTATATATATATATATATATATATATATATATATATGCGGTAGACCTTACGGCAGATCACTTTGGCAACAAGACCCGCATTTTCAGGTAGACCTTACGGCAGATCACTTTGGCAACAAGACCCGCATTTTCAAAAGATATCGCGGGCAAACACAGACATTTGCATCCGGACGGGATTAAATTTCTCAGATGACATCTGAGTTTGGCGGAAAACAGTAGGTAAATTGCTCTGGAATTTGTACGGATGTCATCAAAACACAGACATGGCCGATTCGGACAGGATTAGAAACACAGATGACCTCTGAGAAGCACGATTTTCTCAGAGGTCCCCCCTGTAAAACTAATCCCTTCCGAATAGGGCTCTAGATTCAAATGCAAAGCTCTGTCCTGGAATTATTCAAACATTTCTAAAGCATATGTCACAGGTCGGAGCGGACCACAGATGTCGTGAGTCACGCCCCTCCCTAGTTTCCACCTCGAGGAGGTCCCAAGAACACCCCAATGACCAGACACACGAGAGAAGGTTAGTAAATTTAAAACAAGCTTTATTAATTTAATTAAAATCGGGTAAATGGGGAAGGGAAATCTAAAATCAACTCTCAGGCCGGAGAATGTTGGGACTGTAAGACTGGACTTTGCCCCTGGAACTCTTCGGGTGAGTGATCTCGGGGGGGAAGTTCCTCACGGGGCTTTGACTGGTGTTCCCAACTAACACTGAGTCCTCTCTTTTAGGCTTGACTGGTTGTGGCGCCCTTCTCTTCTCCTGAAGGCAAAAGAAGAAACACGGTGAGTGACAAGTGGAGCGGAGGTGAGGTGAGTACCTTGTATCCGGGTGTCCGCTTCCGAGAACCCAGCTCATGGGGTGCCTGGACGATCCACAGATGGCGTTTGTCCCAAACCGCTGAAACTTCCAAGTGGATCCTGCACAGCAAGCACTATAACCCAGAGGAACAGGTAAGTATTCAGAGGTGAGTAGATTTTTGGCTTAGACTTACAGGGAACCGCACGGTAGGACAACCGGGTCTTCGCGTTGGACGTACAAGAGCGTGTTCGCGGTAAGTGACTTCAGCTGGGGCGTACAGGTGCGCATACAGTAGGACCACTGGATCTCTACACTGGGCATACAGGGGCATATTCAAGGTAAGTAACTTTAGCTCGTACCAGCAGGTACGTATTTAATAGGGCAGCTGGGTCTATACACTTGGCATATAGGGGCGTATTCAAGGTAAGTAGCTTTAGCTCATACAGGCAGGTACATATTCAGTAGGGCAACTGGATCTTTACACTGGGCATACAGGGGCGTATTCAAGGTAAGTAGCTTTAGCTTGGGCTTACAGGTACATCTACAGAAGGGCAACTGGATCTTCACGTTGGGCATACAGGGGCGAGTTCAAGGTAAGTAGCTTTAGCTTTTGCCGACAGGTACGTATTCAGTAGGGCAACTGGATCTTCACATTGGGCATACAGGGGTGAGTTCAAGGTAAGTAGCTTTAGCTCGTGGAGACAGGTACATATTCAGTAGGGCAACTGGATCTTTACGTTGGGCGTACAGGGGCGTGTTCAATGGCAACTGTCATAGTCATGCAAAGGCACAGGGTAAGTTTTACTAACAGACCCTCGGGGTGATGAACACCAGGCCTCAGCCTTCTCAACAGAGGGGAGACTTGAGAGGATGTGTTATGACTCATCGTAGGTACTTCTTCACCACATGGACTTCCTGAATCTACGTTCAGCCTGATCGCTTCTGACCGCAGGCAATACTCCCTTGATGACGCAAAGCCTTAGGCTCAAACCTATAGGACTAGTAACAGACAAACACAGAATCCTCCTTCGCAATGTTACTAACGGCAGTGAATAAATGGGGAAAACCATACACCACCTCTTGGTTATGAGGTTATGACTTCACCTCCTTCAGGTGGGAACACAGGGGCCGGGAGTTACAAGTGGGCGTACATACAAATGAATGGTCACCTCCAACACCGCACACGTTTCCTTCGACAGGGGTCTTTCTCGGCCTAGAGGGTGAGCACAGACAACAGGGACACTGCACAACACTGCAAACCTCAGGTGTACACACGTCAAAGATAGACTCACCCACTGCACTCCACACACTTCAGTGATTTAAGGTCAGTACTCTCCACTCGGCCGGGCTTCGTCCTGGGGAAGGTGCAACGAACTTCGAAAACGGTCGTCTTCGCTCTCCAGGCAGAGAGTGGACACAGAGATGCTGCGGAGCGGGCGAGAAAACACGAAGTGGATCACCGGAATCAGTGGAACTTTAGCGGAGCGGTAACAATAAAACGGCAAGATTTTTGGGCACCATGTTTAGTCTATGTTCCGCGTTTTGCTCCTTTCCGCAAGTCTCTCATATTAAAAACGAACTAGACACCCGCCTAAAAGGGTTTTTAAAATATGTATTTAATATTTAATAATACTGTATAAATCATCACGCGGGCCTGATTGGACAGCTTTGCGGGCCGTATCCGGCCCGCGGGCCGCATGTTTGACACCCCTGCTCTAAGGCATCCTTTGGCATTTCATTCATTTGCAGAATAAAACGAAATTTCTTCGAAATAAGGGCAAGATGATCAAATCTGCTGTTAAGTTCACTGCTTATAGTGTCAACCATAACATAAAACACTGTTTGTTTGAAACTGAGTTGGACGTCCGCGTCTTTGTCATTTGGTTCACCAGTGCGTAATTCATCATGAAATGATTTGCGCTTTCTGTTGCGTTTCTGTACGAACTCTGTGGAAGAATCAAACTCTGTCGCTAAAAGACGAGCAACGGACACAGCCTTTTCAAACCCATCCTATCTGTACTGGGAGATGAACTTTTTCAGTTTGTCAATCAGCAAAACAGCCGTATCTAGCGAAATCTCGGCAGACTGCATGCCGATGCTGGCACATGTGATTTCTGTCAGCATGTCATTCCAAATAACAAGACAAGTCATAAACTCCATAGTCTGTATTTCATTAGACAGTGCATGTGGCTCTGAAGAAATTTTGCCATCTTTACACTCTTGCTCAAGGCTTTCCAAAGCGTCAAGTACGCCACCGAGCTGATACCTCAGAGCTTTAACCGAGTCCAGCTTTGCCTCCCATCTCGTATCGCTCAGGGATTTCAATGTTATGTCAACGAACCGTTTCAGAGTGTCCCAGCGTTTCACTGATGATGCAAATATAGTGTACAATCTTTGGACAGTTCCGAAAAAATTCAAACAGGCTCTATTGGAAGAGGCAGCATCGCACAATAGCAAATTGAGACTGTGACTCGCACATGGCATAAACAATGCATTTGGATTTTTTTCTTTAAAGGAATAGTCTACTCATTTTCAATATTAAAATATGTTATTACCTTAACTAAGAACTGTTGAATCATCCCTCTGTCATCTGTGTGTGTGCACGTAAGCGCTGGAGCGCTGCGACGCTACGATAGCATTTAGCTTAGCCCCATTCATTCAATGGTACCATTTAGAGATAAAGTTAGAAGTGACCAAACACATCAACGTTTTTCCTATTTAAGACGAGTAGTTATACGAGCAAGTTTGGTGGTACAAAATAAAACATAGCGCTTTTCTAAGCGGATTTAAAAGAGGAACTATATTTTATGGCGTAATAGCACTTTTGGGAGTACTTCGACTCGGCGCAGTAACACCCTCCCTCTCAAATTATGAGAGTGAGAAGGGGAGCGGACTTTTCAGGCGAGTCGAAGTACTCCCAAAAGTGCTATTACGCCATACAATATAGTTCCTCTTTTAAATCTGCTTAGAAAAGCGCTATGTTTTATTTTGTACCACCAAACTTGCTCGTATAACTACTCGTCTTAAATAGGAAAAACGTTGATGTGTTTGGTCACTTCTAACTTTATCTCTAAATGGTACCATTGAATGAATGGGGCTAAGCTAAATGCTATCGTAGTGTCGCAGCGCGCTCCAGCGCTTACGTGCACACACACAGATGACAGAGGGATGATTCAACAGTTCTTAGTTAAGGTAATAACATATTTTAATATTGAAAATGAGTAGACTATTCCTTTAATCAAAGCCTGTACCCCTTGATGAATCCCTCGCATATTTGATCCATTATCGTAACTCTGACCCCGACAATTCATAAGGTCAAGCCCTAAGTTTTCCAGTGTGGCAATTAAAGTCTTCGCAAGCCCTTGTCCTGTTGTGTCATTAACTGCGAAAAAGCCCACAAATGATTCTTCTATCTTAGCCACTTTGTTTTCATCAGTGTCAGCGTGTCGAATTATGATTGAGGCTTGCTCTTGCTTGGACATGTCGGGCGTGCAATCGAACTCGACAGCATAGTATTTTGCGTCTTTTACTTGCTTACTGATTTTCTGTAAAACACAGTCTGCAATGGATTTTAGGAATTCATTTTGTGTACACCAACTTAAATATGAAGTACATTTTTTCTCTGTCATTATTTTTTGTAAATGTTGTGCCATTACAGTGTCATATCAGGCTAAAAGCTCAAATAATCCAAGGAAGTTTCCGTTTCTCGGATTTCCAATGATTGCGTTTTTACCTCGTAAAGGCAAGTTCCTCTCTGCAAGAAATAAAATGCAATCCAGCACCCTGGTCAGCACTTGCTTCCATCTCGACTTTTCTTCTTCAATCGCAGTTTGTAGCTGATTGTCGATACATTGTCCCAATCTTAACCTACTGTCAAGTTCTTTCCATGCTAAGTAAGCGTCAATGTGGTTATGCCCCGTTTCGTGTTGCTGTAATCTACTTGACAGACATCGCCAGTTACCGTAACCTTTTACAAAGCGGTTGCTTTGGGTTTTTCTCCACCTAAAACTTTGCACGCAAAGCAGTAAACTTTGTCTGCTTTGTGGGAAAACATCATCCAGTCCCGTTCTACTCGTTCACCATTTGCTAATCGTCTAAAGCAGTAAGCTTTTGAAAAACATCTGTTATTCTGCTGCGATCTTGGGAACGATACGGGTCAGGTACTTTTGTAGGACCATTCTTGGTTAGCGTTATACGAAATGGATCACTTACTTTACTCGGGCAAGGCCAGGTTGAGGGATCTGCGTCATGATTGAGCAACACATTAGCACTCATCATCTCGGCTTCCTCACATTGCCCTTTTTCGCTGTCATCGGAGGCATTGGTGGCGGGCGTGTACGATCCGCTAATGGACTGTCCTGCTTTATTCTCACTGTCGGCAGCCGGAATGTTTTGCACATTAGAGTCAATTATTGTGGCCTCCCTCTCGCTAACCTGTAATCCGGTTCTTTTGAGATCGACTCCGCTGGTTCTGTTAATGTCTTGAATGCTGTTCTGTGCTGTTTCTTCCATGCAGACTGTCGGTTGTTCGTCGCTGATCTGCTGCCCTCCCACGGTGCTAACATCCTCACTGAGTCGATCGCAATTGTCATATATTTATTGCGTGTTACCGCCGTCATCACCAATATTTGGCTTATTTTTCGGAAAGACCCAGTTTGTAAGAGAGTTTTTCATTTTTTTTACCTCTTCTTCCTTACTTTTTTTGAGTTTTCGTTTTTGGGCGCCTGACAAATGCTTCTTTCGGTCCATAGTTAAATTTTGCATCAACGTCATGGCGCTGGTTGACGAGCGTCATGGTCACGCAGCACTTTAATTATCAATAGTTTAATTTTATTTACAGGGAATTTATTTTATTTCACCACATTGTTATTATTAAGAATATATGTGTGTATGTACGATTAAAAAAAAAACTAATTGGAAAATTTTTTATTGATGATTGTGGGGCCCCCTAGCGTTTTCTTGGGCCCATATGCCTTGCATACTCTGCACCCCCCCCCCTAACGGCGCCCCTGATTTAACATTACGATTCTGGAGTTAAACAAAATAAATTTGACTTTACCTTATAAGGTACTGATATTACAGTGTTTAGTCTCAACAGTGTTTGATATTCAGCTCGTCCTGATTTAATTATTTTATTTCGCCGAATGGGGAAAAAACATCCATATCTGAATGAATGGGACTCAGGAAGTACTATCTATATATATATATCTATATATATATATATATATATATATATATATATATATATGCGGTAGACCTTACGGCAGATCACTTTGGCAACAAGACCCGCATTTTCAGGTAGACCTTACGGCAGATCACTTTGGCAACAAGACCCGCATTTTCAAAAGATATCGCGGGCAAACACAGACATTTGCATCCGGACGGGATTAAATTTCTCAGATGACATCTGAGTTTGGCGGAAAACAGTAGGTAAATTGCTCTGGAATTTGTACGGATGTCATCAAAACACAGACATGGCCGATTCGGACAGGATTAGAAACACAGATGACCTCTGAGAAGCACGATTTTCTCAGAGGTCCCCCCTGTAAAACTAATCCCTTCCGAATAGGGCTCTAGATTCAAATGCAAAGCTCTGTCCTGGAATTATTCAAACATTTCTAAAGCATATGTCACAGGTCGGAGCGGACCACAGATGTCGTGAGTCACGCCCCTCCCTAGTTTCCACCTCGAGGAGGTCCCAAGAACACCCCAATGACCAGACACACGAGAGAAGGTTAGTAAATTTAAAACAAGCTTTATTAATTTAATTAAAATCGGGTAAATGGGGAAGGGAAATCTAAAATCAACTCTCAGGCCGGAGAATGTTGGGACTGTAAGACTGGACTTTGCCCCTGGAACTCTTCGGGTGAGTGATCTCGGGGGGGAAGTTCCTCACGGGGCTTTGACTGGTGTTCCCAACTAACACTGAGTCCTCTCTTTTAGGCTTGACTGGTTGTGGCGCCCTTCTCTTCTCCTGAAGGCAAAAGAAGAAACACGGTGAGTGACAAGTGGAGCGGAGGTGAGGTGAGTACCTTGTATCCGGGTGTCCGCTTCCGAGAACCCAGCTCATGGGGTGCCTGGACGATCCACAGATGGCGTTTGTCCCAAACCGCTGAAACTTCCAAGTGGATCCTGCACAGCAAGCACTATAACCCAGAGGAACAGGTAAGTATTCAGAGGTGAGTAGATTTTTGGCTTAGACTTACAGGGAACCGCACGGTAGGACAACCGGGTCTTCGCGTTGGACGTACAAGAGCGTGTTCGCGGTAAGTGACTTCAGCTGGGGCGTACAGGTGCGCATACAGTAGGACCACTGGATCTCTACACTGGGCATACAGGGGCATATTCAAGGTAAGTAACTTTAGCTCGTACCAGCAGGTACGTATTTAATAGGGCAGCTGGGTCTATACACTTGGCATATAGGGGCGTATTCAAGGTAAGTAGCTTTAGCTCATACAGGCAGGTACATATTCAGTAGGGCAACTGGATCTTTACACTGGGCATACAGGGGCGTATTCAAGGTAAGTAGCTTTAGCTTGGGCTTACAGGTACATCTACAGAAGGGCAACTGGATCTTCACGTTGGGCATACAGGGGCGAGTTCAAGGTAAGTAGCTTTAGCTTTTGCCGACAGGTACGTATTCAGTAGGGCAACTGGATCTTCACATTGGGCATACAGGGGTGAGTTCAAGGTAAGTAGCTTTAGCTCGTGGAGACAGGTACATATTCAGTAGGGCAACTGGATCTTTACGTTGGGCGTACAGGGGCGTGTTCAATGGCAACTGTCATAGTCATGCAAAGGCACAGGGTAAGTTTTACTAACAGACCCTCGGGGTGATGAACACCAGGCCTCAGCCTTCTCAACAGAGGGGAGACTTGAGAGGATGTGTTATGACTCATCGTAGGTACTTCTTCACCACATGGACTTCCTGAATCTACGTTCAGCCTGATCGCTTCTGACCGCAGGCAATACTCCCTTGATGACGCAAAGCCTTAGGCTCAAACCTATAGGACTAGTAACAGACAAACACAGAATCCTCCTTCGCAATGTTACTAACGGCAGTGAATAAATGGGGAAAACCATACACCACCTCTTGGTTATGAGGTTATGACTTCACCTCCTTCAGGTGGGAACACAGGGGCCGGGAGTTACAAGTGGGCGTACATACAAATGAATGGTCACCTCCAACACCGCACACGTTTCCTTCGACAGGGGTCTTTCTCGGCCTAGAGGGTGAGCACAGACAACAGGGACACTGCACAACACTGCAAACCTCAGGTGTACACACGTCAAAGATAGACTCACCCACTGCACTCCACACACTTCAGTGATTTAAGGTCAGTACTCTCCACTCGGCCGGGCTTCGTCCTGGGGAAGGTGCAACGAACTTCGAAAACGGTCGTCTTCGCTCTCCAGGCAGAGAGTGGACACAGAGATGCTGCGGAGCGGGCGAGAAAACACGAAGTGGATCACCGGAATCAGTGGAACTTTAGCGGAGCGGTAACAATAAAACGGCAAGATTTTTGGGCACCATGTTTAGTCTATGTTCCGCGTTTTGCTCCTTTCCGCAAGTCTCTCATATTAAAAACGAACTAGACACCCGCCTAAAAGGGTTTTTAAAATATGTATTTAATATTTAATAATACTGTATAAATCATCACGCGGGCCTGATTGGACAGCTTTGCGGGCCGTATCCGGCCCGCGGGCCGCATGTTTGACACCCCTGCTCTAAGGCATCCTTTGGCATTTCATTCATTTGCAGAATAAAACGAAATTTCTTCGAAATAAGGGCAAGATGATCAAATCTGCTGTTAAGTTCACTGCTTATAGTGTCAACCATAACATAAAACACTGTTTGTTTGAAACTGAGTTGGACGTCCGCGTCTTTGTCATTTGGTTCACCAGTGCGTAATTCATCATGAAATGATTTGCGCTTTCTGTTGCGTTTCTGTACGAACTCTGTGGAAGAATCAAACTCTGTCGCTAAAAGACGAGCAACGGACACAGCCTTTTCAAACCCATCCTATCTGTACTGGGAGATGAACTTTTTCAGTTTGTCAATCAGCAAAACAGCCGTATCTAGCGAAATCTCGGCAGACTGCATGCCGATGCTGGCACATGTGATTTCTGTCAGCATGTCATTCCAAATAACAAGACAAGTCATAAACTCCATAGTCTGTATTTCATTAGACAGTGCATGTGGCTCTGAAGAAATTTTGCCATCTTTACACTCTTGCTCAAGGCTTTCCAAAGCGTCAAGTACGCCACCGAGCTGATACCTCAGAGCTTTAACCGAGTCCAGCTTTGCCTCCCATCTCGTATCGCTCAGGGATTTCAATGTTATGTCAACGAACCGTTTCAGAGTGTCCCAGCGTTTCACTGATGATGCAAATATAGTGTACAATCTTTGGACAGTTCCGAAAAAATTCAAACAGGCTCTATTGGAAGAGGCAGCATCGCACAATAGCAAATTGAGACTGTGACTCGCACATGGCATAAACAATGCATTTGGATTTTTTTCTTTAAAGGAATAGTCTACTCATTTTCAATATTAAAATATGTTATTACCTTAACTAAGAACTGTTGAATCATCCCTCTGTCATCTGTGTGTGTGCACGTAAGCGCTGGAGCGCTGCGACGCTACGATAGCATTTAGCTTAGCCCCATTCATTCAATGGTACCATTTAGAGATAAAGTTAGAAGTGACCAAACACATCAACGTTTTTCCTATTTAAGACGAGTAGTTATACGAGCAAGTTTGGTGGTACAAAATAAAACATAGCGCTTTTCTAAGCGGATTTAAAAGAGGAACTATATTTTATGGCGTAATAGCACTTTTGGGAGTACTTCGACTCGGCGCAGTAACACCCTCCCTCTCAAATTATGAGAGTGAGAAGGGGAGCGGACTTTTCAGGCGAGTCGAAGTACTCCCAAAAGTGCTATTACGCCATACAATATAGTTCCTCTTTTAAATCTGCTTAGAAAAGCGCTATGTTTTATTTTGTACCACCAAACTTGCTCGTATAACTACTCGTCTTAAATAGGAAAAACGTTGATGTGTTTGGTCACTTCTAACTTTATCTCTAAATGGTACCATTGAATGAATGGGGCTAAGCTAAATGCTATCGTAGTGTCGCAGCGCGCTCCAGCGCTTACGTGCACACACACAGATGACAGAGGGATGATTCAACAGTTCTTAGTTAAGGTAATAACATATTTTAATATTGAAAATGAGTAGACTATTCCTTTAATCAAAGCCTGTACCCCTTGATGAATCCCTCGCATATTTGATCCATTATCGTAACTCTGACCCCGACAATTCATAAGGTCAAGCCCTAAGTTTT
Source organism: Paramisgurnus dabryanus (assembly GCF_030506205.2). Taxonomy (NCBI): domain Eukaryota; kingdom Metazoa; phylum Chordata; class Actinopteri; order Cypriniformes; family Cobitidae; genus Paramisgurnus; species Paramisgurnus dabryanus. Next base: position 31,205,332 of record NC_133347.1, read on the forward strand.
CCAGTGTGGCAATTAAAGTCTTCGCAAGCCCTTGTCCTGTTGTGTCATTAACTGCGAAAAAGCCCACAAATGATTCTTCTATCTTAGCCACTTTGTTTTCATCAGTGTCAGCGTGTCGAATTATGATTGAGGCTTGCTCTTGCTTGGACATGTCGGGCGTGCAATCGAACTCGACAGCATAGTATTTTGCGTCTTTTACTTGCTTACTGATTTTCTGTAAAACACAGTCTGCAATGGATTTTAGGAATTCATTTTGTGTACACCAACTTAAATATGAAGTACATTTTTTCTCTGTCATTATTTTTTGTAAATGTTGTGCCATTACAGTGTCATATCAGGCTAAAAGCTCAAATAATCCAAGGAAGTTTCCGTTTCTCGGATTTCCAATGATTGCGTTTTTACCTCGTAAAGGCAAGTTCCTCTCTGCAAGAAATAAAATGCAATCCAGCACCCTGGTCAGCACTTGCTTCCATCTCGACTTTTCTTCTTCAATCGCAGTTTGTAGCTGATTGTCGATACATTGTCCCAATCTTAACCTACTGTCAAGTTCTTTCCATGCTAAGTAAGCGTCAATGTGGTTATGCCCCGTTTCGTGTTGCTGTAATCTACTTGACAGACATCGCCAGTTACCGTAACCTTTTACAAAGCGGTTGCTTTGGGTTTTTCTCCACCTAAAACTTTGCACGCAAAGCAGTAAACTTTGTCTGCTTTGTGGGAAAACATCATCCAGTCCCGTTCTACTCGTTCACCATTTGCTAATCGTCTAAAGCAGTAAGCTTTTGAAAAACATCTGTTATTCTGCTGCGATCTTGGGAACGATACGGGTCAGGTACTTTTGTAGGACCATTCTTGGTTAGCGTTATACGAAATGGATCACTTACTTTACTCGGGCAAGGCCAGGTTGAGGGATCTGCGTCATGATTGAGCAACACATTAGCACTCATCATCTCGGCTTCCTCACATTGCCCTTTTTCGCTGTCATCGGAGGCATTGGTGGCGGGCGTGTACGATCCGCTAATGGACTGTCCTGCTTTATTCTCACTGTCGGCAGCCGGAATGTTTTGCACATTAGAGTCAATTATTGTGGCCTCCCTCTCGCTAACCTGTAATCCGGTTCTTTTGAGATCGACTCCGCTGGTTCTGTTAATGTCTTGAATGCTGTTCTGTGCTGTTTCTTCCATGCAGACTGTCGGTTGTTCGTCGCTGATCTGCTGCCCTCCCACGGTGCTAACATCCTCACTGAGTCGATCGCGATTGTCATATATTTATTGCGTGTTACCGCCGTCATCACCAATATTTGGCTTATTTTTCGGAAAGACCCAGTTTGTAAGAGAGTTTTTCATTTTTTTTACCTCTTCTTCTTTACTTTTTTTGAGTTTTCGTTTTTGGGCGCCTGACAAATGCTTCTTTCGGTCCATAGTTAAATTTTGCATCAACGTCATGGCGCTGGTTGACGAGCGTCATGGTCACGCAGCACTTTAATTATCAATAGTTTAATTTTATTTACAGGGAATTTATTTTATTTCACCACATTGTTATTATTAAGAATATATGTGTGTATGTACGATTAAAAAAAAAACTAATTGGAAAATTTTTTATTGATGATTGTGGGGCCCCCTAGCGTTTTCTTGGGCCCATATGCCTTGCATACTCTGCACCCCCCCCCTAACGGCGCCCCTGATTTAACATTACGATTCTGGAGTTAAACAAAATAAATTTGACTTTACCTTATAAGGTACTGATATTACAGTGTTTAGTCTCAACAGTGTTTGATATTCAGCTCGTCCTGATTTAATTATTTTATTTCGCCGAATGGGGAAAAAACATCCATATCTGAATGAATGGGACTCAGGAAGTACTATCTATATATATATATATATATATATATATATATATATATATATATATATATATATATATATATGCGGTAGACCTTACGGCAGATCACTTTGGCAACAAGACCCGCATTTTCAGGTAGACCTTACGGCAGATCACTTTGGCAACAAGACCCGCATTTTCAAAAGATATCGCGGGCAAACACAGACATTTGCATCCGGACGGGATTAAATTTCTCAGATGACATCTGAGTTTGGCGGAAAACAGTAGGTAAATTGCTCTGGAATTTGTACGGATGTCATCAAAACACAGACATGGCCGATTCGGACAGGATTAGAAACACAGATGACCTCTGAGAAGCACGATTTTCTCAGAGGTCCCCCCTGTAAAACTAATCCCTTCCGAATAGGGCTCTAGATTCAAATGCAAAGCTCTGTCCTGGAATTATTCAAACATTTCTAAAGCATATGTCACAGGTCGGAGCGGACCACAGATGTCGTGAGTCACGCCCCTCCCTAGTTTCCACCTCGAGGAGGTCCCAAGAACACCCCAATGACCAGACACACGAGAGAAGGTTAGTAAATTTAAAACAAGCTTTATTAATTTAATTAAAATTGGGTAAATGGGGAAGGGAAATCTAAAATCAACTCTCAGGCCGGAGAATGTTGGGACTGTAAGACTGGACTTTGCCCCTGGAACTCTTCGGGTGAGTGATCTCGGGGGGGAAGTTCCTCACGGGGCTTTGACTGGTGTTTCCAACTAACACTGAGTCCTCTCTTTTAGGCTTGACTGGTTGTGGCGCCCTTCTCTTCTCCTGAAGGCAAAAGAAGAAACACGGTGAGTGACAAGTGGAGCGGAGGTGAGGTGAGTACCTTGTATCCGGGTGTCCGCTTCCGAGAACCCAGCTCATGGGGTGCCTGGACGATCCACAGATGGCGTTTGTCCCAAACCGCTGAAACTTCCAAGTGGATCCTGCACAGCAAGCACTATAACCCAGAGGAACAGGTAAGTATTCAGAGGTGAGTAGATTTTTGGCTTAGACTTACAGGGAACCGCACGGTAGGACAACCGGGTCTTCGCGTTGGACGTACAAGAGCGTGTTCGCGGTAAGTGACTTCAGCTGGGGCGTACAGGTGCGCATACAGTAGGACCACTGGATCTCTACACTGGGCATACAGGGGCATATTCAAGGTAAGTAACTTTAGCTCGTACCAGCAGGTACGTATTTAATAGGGCAGCTGGGTCTATACACTGGCATATAGGGGCGTATTCAAGGTAAGTAGCTTTAGCTCATACAGGCAGGTACATATTCAGTAGGGCAACTGGATCTTTACACTGGGCATACAGGGGCGTATTCAAGGTAAGTAGCTTTAGCTTGGGCTTACAGGTACATCTACAGAAGGGCAACTGGATCTTCACGTTGGGCATACAGGGGCGAGTTCAAGGTAAGTAGCTTTAGCTTTTGCCGACAGGTACGTATTCAGTAGGGCAACTGGATCTTCACATTGGGCATACAGGGGCGAGTTCAAGGTAAGTAGCTTTAGCTCGTGGAGACAGGTACATATTCAGTAGGGCAACTGGATCTTTACGTTGGGCGTACAGGGGCGTGTTCAATGGCAACTGTCATAGTCATGCAAAGGCACAGGGTAAGTTTTACTAACAGACCCTCGGGGTGATGAACACCAGGCCTCAGCCTTCTCAACAGAGGGGAGACTTGAGAGGATGTGTTATGACTCATCGTAGGTACTTCTTCACCACATGGACTTCCTGAATCTACGTTCAGCCTGATCGCTTCTGACCGCAGGCAATACTCCCTTGATGACGCAAAGCCTTAGGCTCAAACCTATAGGACTAGTAACAGACAAACACAGAATCCTCCTTCGCAATGTTACTAACGGCAGTGAATAAATGGGGAAAACCATACACCACCTCTTGGTTATGAGGTTATGACTTCACCTCCTTCAGGTGGGAACACAGGGGCCGGGAGTTACAAGTGGGCGTACATACAAATGAATGGTCACCTCCAACACCGCACACGTTTCCTTCGACAGGGGTCTTTCTCGGCCTAGAGGGTGAGCACAGACAACAGGGACACTGCACAACACTGCAAACCTCAGGTGTACACACGTCAAAGATAGACTCACCCACTGCACTCCACACACTTCAGTGATTTAAGGTCAGTACTCTCCACTCGGCCGGGCTTCGTCCTGGGGAAGGTCAGGGTTGCTGATGCGGCGAGTGGCACAAGAAAGGCGTCGTAGCCACAACAAGGTAACATCCGCCCGCTTCATTTGGGTTCGGCTCACCCATCCGTCCTTCTCCACGGTGGGGCCGCTTTATACACTGTTACACACTCAAGAGAATACCAGTAATCCGTCTTTAATGATACACTTAAATATGAAGGCAATTTAGCGTACTCAGTCTCATTTACACCGGTCTTCTCTCTCTTTCCTCCTAGCTACTTACATGTACCAACTGAAAGAATTATGCCCGTTTCCTGCTTTGTTACCGGATCTCCTGTGGTTCCCAGCTATGCGTGATTGCTTCACAACAGACAGCACTGGTAAGTACCACTTTTCTTCCTGAAGACTCTTTACTTGCAAACCTGTTTAGTGCCAAATCCTCCAGTTCACTCAGCGAGTCCTCAAGATACATGCACATCCACTTCGCTCTGTTGCCAATCGCCCAAACGCTCCATCTCTCCCGCAGTATCTGCTGGAATTCAACACTACTTCATGTATTTTCAACGCCCTCTTTATACTCCCCTCCTAGTCCGAATTGCCCAATCAGCGATCGCCATGCTCGTTAGCGCACCTATTGCCAATAGCCCTCAAATTTCGGTTGCCCGGGATTTCCGGAAGTGACAGGTGTTTGAACATTATAGTCCGGGTGGAACTCCTCTCACTCGTTTTTGGTTCCGCCTTTCAAAAAGTCACCCCGTGACACATACTTGTCAGGAAAGGTAAAGTTGATGCATCCTCATCTTGACAGACATCTCTTTGGTAGTCCTGTGGAAATATAAAAAGTATATATAAGTATTTGGCATAAAACACTATATAAACATACACACACACACACACACACAACAAATCAAATGAAATACAATTAAAGTTGTACATTTTAGAAAGTTTACATTAAACTGTACAAAGATACAACAACAAATATGATCAAAGAAATGCATAATGTGAAGAATATTACTTGATATTCTGTGTTGATGTCCTCCGAGTCTCTGTGTCGTTCTGCAGCTTCATTACAGTAGATTACTTCATTATAGTTGTCTATCAAACACAGAATAAAATAAAATATAATCACATACATCATAACATGTCTGTTTACTGTTAAACCTGTTGGATTTAATTATTTAATTATTAAACCTACATAATTTTGGCCAGATTGCAGTCACACCAATTTCTTCAGTGTCTGGATCAGTCTGATGTTTTAGCTTTCACTGTTACTTAATTATATTTCTCTATCAAACACAGAATTAAAAAACACAAATCACATACATCACAACACATCTATTTACTTTTTAACCTGTATAATTTAATAATTTAATTATTAAACTTACATCATTTTGGCCAGATTGCAGTCACATCTATTTCTTCAGTGTTTGGATCAGTCTGAAGTTTTAGCTTTCACTGTTACTTCATTATATTTCTCTGTCAAACACAGAATTAAAAATAATAAAAAACACAAATCACAAAACATCTGTTTACTATTTAACCCATTTCATTTTAATCTTGATTTTAACATTGAATGAATAAACTTACATCATCTTTACCCAGAAACACATGGTACATGACCTCTGTGTAAACACAAACATGGACAGACTTCATATTTAAAAAGATAAAGAAAGGAAAACATATCATGTTAAAATATATTATGACTCCAAGCTTCTTTAAAATAGCATCTAGGTTATGTCAAATTGAAGCCGGCTTCATTACAAATCTAAATAATGCATTAAAACAGTCTTTCAAAATAAGCAGCATCTACCACAACTAAAGCAATAAGCTTTTAAACAACAGAAGATCGTCTGTATCATTTAACACTCTGGGGTCGACGGTGGCGCGGGCGCCGCAAACTCTTTATTTTTCAATCACTCCGCAAAGAGACTTAAATTACTCTGCTGATTTTTGACATACAGATATGATTTATACATCATTTCAAACGTTAAAGTGTCTAGTTTTTTTCTGTCCACTCCCAATAAAAACAGAATGTTGTGCTTTTCGCAAAATTAAGAAAATAAACATGATGCACGTTCTGTTCTCTCTCCCTCAGTGAAGTCCTTTCAGAAACGCGTCAGAAAAATAAACTGTAACTTAACGAATACTTGGTGTAGAAACAAAAGATAAATGTCTACATAATGCTTGGAATGTCTCCTTTTAAATGATATAAGTGAAATTGAAAACAGATATTGTCATTCGGTGTAAACTGTATGAGAAGGAGGAGAAGTACCGTATTTCTCCAGTTCCCTCATTATCTGTAATGAGATCGGATCGCCACACCCCCGCGCCATTGAAGTGAATGAGCAGAAACATCCATATGCATGACTCGTGCCTCCTGCAGTCAATGGATATGCAATCCACAATCCAGTCTCTCCATTCCTTGTTGTTCCATCCGATTGCACCAAACATGACATAAATCCTTATTTCCTTGCGTATGTGTGTCAGTATCTCCAGACGCGAGTGTTACACAAACACGCGAGTCAGGAAACTCGACGCGCTTTTTGGTATTCTTATATAATGCGCGATTCCAAACAGTACAATCCTTATTTAGTTGCGTCTAAGCGCATATCTCCGCACAGCAAGTTTATTAAACACAGGATCACTCGCGTGTGCACACATTCACTGCTTTCATGAACAACACGTGAGGTAATGGCGGCGGTTGTAAACAAACATTGATACGTTTACCACGCGTGTCCCTTGTTGTGTTTCTACTATAATGATTACAAATACACAAATAAGAGTCCAGACAACGATAGGCAGCTGTTCTTTTGAGCTTTTTACTGCACAAAAGTAAACCTCTCACTGGCCAACCAAACACTAACCCTGGGTTGAAGTGTGTTCATGTTAAGATGGCCAAACAGTATCTTTACCATGATTAGGCTACTATGGTTTTTAAAAGGTAACTTATACTTGTGAAATTAATAGAAAATATTTCAATAGAAATATATATAAATATATATAATGTGTGTGTGTGTGTATTTACATTATATTGAAAAGTAAACCTTATCATGGTTTTACTACAGAGAAAGTTATTCCTGTTGAACATCCACACAAGGCTCATTAGTGGCTCATTATTCAACTCTTTTGTCTCTCAGCTGTCAATCACTGATTATTCAGGAGCTTTCCCGCCTCCATGCATACAGCCTTTCCCAAGCAAAAGTGTCTTAGAAATTGTAAATCAATATCTTGCTTTATGTGATTGAGTAGGCCATATGATTTTCACATCATTTTGAAGAAAAAACTCTAGACTACTAGATCCAGTTTGGAAAGTCTTGGGAAAACATGTTTAGAATGAGTTTTGTGGAGTTATATCAGTGACTTAAATTTTTTGCTTTTTCAAAAACCACGCATAAACATTTTTCTCTCAAAAATCCAAACATGTACATACATGTTGATTATATGATATTGTAGCCCAGTTTGTGATGAACACAGTGTTATGAGACTTTTGCCATTAATATGTTTTTAAGCAACTGAAAAAGCACAAATGTCAGTGCATGTCAAAACTTCCCAAGGGCCCTAAAAACCCCTTAGACCCCAGAGGGTTAAAATGGCAGAGAAACACTTGCTGCTGCTAACATTTCCAACACATGAGTTACTGGTGTTTTGTTTTTAAGCAAATCACGTCTCCTCTTGGCTTTTTATAAAGTTTTGTTTTAAAAAATTTAAACATCGAATTAATTATTTTAACAGCCCGTTAGGCATGTAACGTTTACTTCGCGTATTGTTAACCCTCGTGTTTACTGTTGTGTTAGTTACCGCGTATACTCTTAATGTTTTACTGTGTGTGATTTAAATTCAAACACTTTAAAGACAAAAATGAATCATGGTAAATAACATAATATGAACAAATAAGTTACCGATCAGCGCGATGCAGACAAATGAATTAAATCAAACTTACCGTACTGTTCAGCAAGCAAACAAACACCTAGTCCAAATTTGAATTTCGCGACGGTTGATCCTCCGGAACAATAGATGCGTGGTGCATTCTGGGAAATGGAGTCCTTATCCATTGGCGTTGTTACTGCTGTAGATGTAAACTGACCACGATTTCCAAGATGCATTGAATGCACTACGTTATCCCCACAAGTTTGAATGTTTGTTTTCATCTCGCACTTTTGTACTTTTTATAATCCGCGTTTTTAAACTATGCTTTGTTCTTTATTCTTGATCATTAATAAAAATATTAAATATTTGTATAAAGATTATAACGTTGACAAAACATGTTTAGTTTACAAACATGTTGGCAGTTATTTTGAATGATGCTCAGATTTTCCTAAATATAACGAATGTAATTATATAAATAATAAATTGATTTAGTAAACACACTTGTTGAGATTGAGTTTTTATCCAGTTTTAATTTAACAATATGTGTTTTGTTACTGAATCATAATTTTCTTGATGAAATACAAAACTCTTTAACATACCTCAGGAATTATCTCTGGGTTTAGTGGATTAACTGCTCATTATTGGAAACATTGAACTATCTCGGAAACACTTTATAATTCATTAATAATAAGAGTCCATGAATCATAATGAACTTATACCTAAATTAATTCTTACTTAAATATAAACTAATGCGGATTTAAGACATAACTTACTGAACATAAACTAATGAAGAGTCATCATTAACTACAACATGAACTCAAATTATTTTGTTGTAAATTAGTGCATTAACTAACAATGAAAAACATGTCATATAGTACCATGGCTATAGTACCAGAGTTCATTAAGTTTCGTGATGCATGTTATACACCTTCAAGTATGCATGTACTTTAAAAAAATAACTTTAATCCCCTGCATTTGATTTAAATTATCATTTTTGTAATATACAGATAAAAAAATACATTTTAGAAAATTATTAATTAGAAATATGAACATCTGGGTCAATGACTTTTATCCTTTTTCCTTATCTCACGTAGCATGACGGGCCAAATTAAAGGTCTATTGTGCGCCAACTTTGGGCTATGGGCCCTAGTTTTGGCACCTCTGGACTAGAAGTACAGTAGCTGACAGGTATCTGCAGATAAGTTTACCTGAGTTTGTCAGTCTGTATGACCCAACATGTTTTGCATTCACATTTGAAAGACTTTTAGGTTATGGACCTGTCTATTGATATTTTTGTTTCTATTTTAAAAGATTTAATGAAATGTTAGGGTAAAATCATAATAACAATAGAAACAGTGAACTTCAAATCATGAGACATCAGCAAAAATAAGCAGCTTTACATTTCACTGACTTTACATATGAATATGGTACTGAATGTATCAACATCCTAGCTAGCAAAAATGTGTTGCATGATGTTTTTGAAACAAACTGTCTCCTTTGAACTGCTTTTTTATACAATGTATGCATTGAGAGATACTTGCACAACATCCTGACATAGGGCAGTTGGAGACATGTTTTTAAAGTGTTGGAAATATATATTCTGAAATAACTTTTGTTGAATTCCTCCAGACTGCATTAAACATGAAAAGTCGGAGACATCATTTTCACATTAAAATCATTTCATACATTAAAATGGTAATTGTGTCCATTGAATTTTAGTTATTTTGAATGATGCAAAGTTTCTTAAATAGACTAAATAAATTATATTAATAATAAACGTATTTAGCAAACACAGTTTTTATGTAGACTACAACAATATTTGCTGCCTTGAAGAGACAGTTAATTCAACCCCCCATCAGCTCTGAAAACAAAGAACCTCTACCTGTGGGTCATTAACATATAAAAAGCCCTTCACACCTCACACCCACCCCTCCTCACAACCAGCTGTAAGGATCCCTGGAAACTTCCACCAGTTCCTATATACATCCACATACGTAAAGGTTTCTGGATGTTTCACAAATTTACTTCTGTGTTTTACGTTTCCAAGCACTCTGCCTGAAAAATCTGGCAAATCTAAAGTTTAGCAGGGATTTCCCATCCCGTATTTGTCCGTATACAGCTGTATTCATGCAGTGAATAATATCTGAAATGTCTACTTTTAAACAAACTTATTATAATCGAAAACAAACATTGCCTGTTTATATAATCTGTATTAAAGTAAAAAGAGTACAGTTTTTTCTGGTTGATCTCATTTTCTCTGAGGTCACGCCCACAGGCGGCACCCGCTATTCACTTGGTAATGACTAGAAGAACAGTTCAAACAGTGACAAACAAAGTGTAGCAGAATGAAGCGTATTCAGGTTGATTATTGGCCAATGTCATGTGAAAACTTTGAACCTATCAGCAGTCGGCTGGCAGGGTATAAAATGAGGACGTGTTTGTTACCTGGGATGCGTTGTCATTCATACCGCCCCTTTACGGAAGTTGCCATTTATGAATGGGAGAGTTTCTGAAGTGCCGTCTCGCTGTTCTGCTGCTGTGTGTAGGCTGCCCCTGGCTTTGAGGTTAGTACGTTGGTCTTAAGAAAGATTTGACAATGGAGTGTTTGTTTATAATCTTACGTTTCTGTGTAGTTTGTCAACAAACAATCCACTGAATGTAATGCAGACCTGCAAACTTGTCGCTTTTCGGCGACAATCGTCTTGGTCAATTGGGTCATTCACGTGAATTGCATAGAACCGAAGAGTTTTTTTTTTTGAGGTGTGTGGGGGGGGTCGGAAGGCTGCCCTTTATCTGAATGCCATGCGGGCTAGAATTGCCAAACATTATTGGATAATTCTTATACTTGACATTTCTCTGGGCCAATCGGAATCTTAGCATGCTTTCCTCTGGGCCAATCGGAATCTTAGCACTTCCTTCAGAATCTTGAAGACAGCGCGGTCCTTTGGATGAGACACACCTGGCTACCGCGCGAGTCGGATGGACACTTTTAACGTGAAGGAACCATCTTATTTGAGGTAAGTCAACTTTTTTGGACCAAAAACGACAACTATTTGTTTGCTTGATTTAATTAGCGTTAGCTACCGCTTATATAGTATTTTTAGGAACGAGTCAACGCCGAGTAATGCACAAACGTAGACCTTGCATAAAGTTTGCCTATGCTTCGAGCAAAATGACTAATGTTAGCTAACTTAGCAGGACGATTGTTAGCTAGGCTTATCGTTACCCGGGTGTTCTGCCCTGAGTTCCGAGATATACGGCTACTAATCGAATTCTGAGCTAACGTTACCCTGAGTAACTTATTCATTATGGTGGCTGTGGTGCGCGCTTGCGCAGGCAGTCATTCGTGATGTGGGTAAATGTGACTGTTTACACAACAGCTGATGCGAGAGTAATGTTAAAGGAAAACCCACCCTTTTTCAATATTTTACTATGTTTTTACCTCAACTTAGACTAATTAATACATACCTATCTTTTTTCAATGCATGCACTTAATCTTTGTACATCGCGTTGTGAATGTTTTAGGATTTAGCCTAGCCCCATACATTCCTGGTGGCTGTATACCTGGTAAACAGTAATTTTTAACAACATAGGGCTGTTTAGATAAAACAATCTGGCGAGCGTGTTGTCCTAGGATAATACACCAACAGCCAATTTCTGTATAATAAAGGGCTACATTTTGCATCAAAGTCTGTCAATGAAATCTTTACATTGTATTGTTATTGTATTGTTAGTTGAATTTACATTATGAACACTAGCACTTTGAGATTGTTTATTCAATGTAAGGAGCCCTACATATAAAATGCATTATTATTATAATTATTGAACAGAAATGTATTTTGATATTCACTGCATATCAGCCATACAGTATGGAGACACGTTGTTTTATCATATTAGTCCTATGTATGATAGTTTGCAAGGTTATATTTTAATGATTTTAATTTACTTTCAGGCAATGGTTCTGGGCACTTTGGTGGAGCACTCACTGCCATTCACAATGGCCCGTCATCGTCAACCTTGCGCAGACGCCGGCTGAGGACAAAGTGGCTCTGTCGCACGAAGCTTTCACGAACATCAGCAAAATATATTTTTTTCATTTCTGTCTGTCTCTTGTTGTTTTTTATTTCAGTGTCATGCTTCACAACACCTCCAGGCGTTTGCGTGAGTTGTAAAATAAAAACATTTGTAAAATATTAAATGTGTCATTCTCTTTAAGCTTCAAGGATGTTTTAACATTGTTTTTTGATTAAAGTATGCTGATTTTTGTTAAGTCACGCTCAGAATCATATTAAAATCACAAAAATATAGAGCTGGGGTAACCCTAGCCCCCAAACCCCCGGGCGTGCGACACTGTCACCTTTTTTACTCTGAGGAGATTGCAGGTTTGGTAATGGTGCGGAGATTGGGCATAGTGTTATATTACTACAGAAGTTGCCATTTATGAATGGGAGCATTTTGGAAGTGCCGTCTTTCTGTTCTGCTGCTGTGCGGAGGCTGCCCTTGGCTTTGAGGTTGGTTCGTTTGCTTTAAGGAAGATTTTTTTGGTAATTGAATGTTTGTTTATTATCTTAAGTTTCTGTGTAGCTCGTCAACAAACTATCCACTGCATGTTATGGTCCGAGACCGTGCATAGTACCGCATTATGAACATCATTTGTTATGTATGAGAGCTTTTTGCGCGGTTTTTCTTTTTTTATTATTATTATTATTAATTTTGCTGTTTCATGTTTGACAGATGGAGTGAAAGGCGCAAGGGTTTCATATTATGGGACGAGATGCGCGTTTGCTAATGAACGCACTGCTGCCTTGCCTGTGCTGATTTTGTCGTTTCCTTAGTTCGAGCGAATTTAAACTTTCATTCTAGCAAACGGGGACGGGGCTGCTCCCGCTGGTTTGCCCTGCTCTTTGAATGTGTCGTCGATTGCAGTTTGTTTTGATTTGTTTCTTATTTTGTTTCGAATTATAAATGAGACTTGTTTTCTCTTGTTTTGTGTTCACTTGTGTATTTTGCAATTTAGTTTCTTTGTTAGATTTAAGTTTAGTTGAGTTCCCAAAACGAGACTGACATTATTATTGTTTTTGTTTATTATTTCTTTTTGTTGTTGTTGTGAACTGATTTTCTTTCCTTTTGGGGGCTGGCTTTTGCCAGTTAATGTTTATAGTGTGTCTTTTGTTTTTTTTTATATACATCGCGTGACGAAGAGGGTTAATAGAGGAGGGGTTTAGCCGCTATTTAACGGGTTCACACTGAGTGCAGTGCATTGAGTGACTTGATTTCACCAGCGTGGGTGTGTGGGGATATTAAGTGTGTCATGTACGGATATCAAGTGTGTCGTGTGTATTGAGGGTCATATCAGGCCATCACCCTACCCCTTAAGCCTTCTCGTGTATCTGTTTCTTTCTGTGTTCTTTCTTTTTGAAGTTTTGTAAAGTGTTGTATTTTGTTTTGATATGTGGCTATTGAGCCTTTGATGTTAATGTGTTTGGGTTTTAACTTTTATATTTGAATAAAGCTGCTTATCTTTGGTACTCCCTGGCCTATGTCTCTTTGCTCACCAATTTCTTTTGGTTACGAACCTGTGTGTCCCTTGTTTTGGGGCTGAGTTCCCGGTGTATACCGGGTGGCGTAGTCGACCACTATATAATTTTATACAGTTTCCTCAATTATCTGACGCCACTGGCCACAAAAGCATAAAGTTATATCAGATTTAAATACTTTACTGCGTGTTTGGGTGATAAACTACAGGATCTTCAGTTATGTCTGGACAATGAGGAAGAGGAAAGAAGCGTTTATCTTTAAGGTTACCTAAGAAGAACAATGAAAGACCGACAGGAGGAGGATAATATTCCTGAAGTCATTTATCCTCATTTATATATTTGTTATCATGTAATATGCTTATTGCTTGTCCAGTTCACCCTGCATATGCAACCTCAGCAGACTGCAAGCTTCTGATTGAGAAATGGACATTGTTTACAAATGAGGACGAGTGTACTCTTGTGATGGCGGATAACTCTCTACATCCGTGCAGTTTAGACACAGTAATTCACTATCATGTATCCTTCAACTTTCAGTAAGGATACACTACAGGATATTTTAAGTCTGTGCTGTAATATGATTCCATACACACCTGACAGCATTGTTTAAAAGCGCCACGTTGTTTACGTGTAAAGAGATGCAGGTACTAATGCACGTGGACACAATGCAATGCAAAGTGTTTTTAAACAGATTTTACGTGCTTAAAGAAACACACCCATTAATATATTGTTAAAAATGGAAGCTATAAACAATCAGTCGATGGGCATCTGAAAACGGTAATCTGAAAACAGCTTTTTATAAAACTAATCACTGCAGATGTTTATCTGAATTTAGTTTATGTACATGAAAGTTTATCTGAATGTAGTGCTATCAGTGATATTTACCCATCTGTTATGTAAGCTTATGTGGTAATTTTGTGGACAATATATGCTAACAGCTATTTATAACTTTCTTACAGGTCTGCATCACTCTAATCAGTACAAAACCATGAAGTGGAAAGACATATTCACACTTTTTGGACTTATGGTAACATGAACCACATGAAGTTTATGTTACAGCCATTGCAAAGCTCTGTTGTGTATCACTCAAAGTTTCAGTTTCTTAGCATTGCTTGGATAAAGACTTTGGAAATGCAGTCATGTGATCAGTGGCGGAACTAGAATTTTTTTTAATGGGGTGGCCAGGGGGTGGCCAAAGCTACTTTAGGGGGTCCATAGTCCATAAAAGAAAATGACGTGTAACCATGTGTCAAGAAAGCATAAATGAATCTTTTGATCGCATTAGACGTAAACATAATAAGGGTGAATTTTAAATCTTTCTACTGTATTTCTTACATCTGATTTACTGTCTGTTAAAGGGATTCACCCAAAAATGAAAATTCTGTCATCATTTACTCACCCTTATGTTGTTCTAAACCTGTATTTTATTTTAATAAACACAAAAGAAGATATTTTGATAAATGATAAGCACACAATAAATGGTATATCCATTGAATTCCATCATGTTGTTTTTATTCCTACTATGGAAGGCAATGGTTACAGCTGTGTGCATACCATCATTTATCAAAATATATTTTTTGTGTTCATAAGAAAAAAAGAAATATATATAGAACAACATAAGGATGTAAAAATGATGACAGAATTTTCATTTTGTGAACTATCCATTTAATGAAGCAAAAGATCAGGAAATATAAACTCCATGATAAACATTAAACTTACTTCAAATAGCAGAGCTCAACACAAAGGATGTTTGGATTCATCTTTATTTACGAAGATACAGAAGATGCAAAAGTTTTCTTTTTACGTTTGATATTTAATTAACTTTAATGACAGAGAGACTTCAACAGGTTAGGCTAAAACCAAATGCAATAAAATATTTATTTGTTTAAGACGTAAAGTAACCAAATGTTTGGAGACTCACCGAGACAGCTATTTTGACATATGAGCATTTGTCCGTTTAAGCCCAAAAAGACGCGAACAGTCGTTTAAGCTCTGGCTGTGCGACGAGCACTATCGGATATGCGCATCGCGCTTTCAAGTTCAATGTGGCAATCCAGTCGAATTAACAATCATACAGTAGCCTATAAAGATCACGTCAAGAATGAATACATCGTGCTGGGTTTTGTTGTAAAAAGAATTGGCAATCTTAGATAGGGATGGGAATCGAGAACCGGTTCTACTTAAGAACCGGTTCCCAGTGAATCGATTCCTTCGAATCGTAAGCATGCCTGCTTAACGATTCCGCTTATCGGTTCCGCTCGCGCTCGTTGCAAATGTGTCATGACGTCACATACACGCTGTGTTGTTTTGGTTTAGAACGCAGCAAACATTGCATCGAGGCAGAACAATCCAAAGTTTGGTTATATTTAGTGGTGGGCAGAGCGAGGCTTCGCGAAACACTGAAACAGTTGAATCAATAACTTATATTTCACGCGAACATACGACAATACGGTCGCGTTGCAGGAGGTTGCAGGACTGTCGCGTGTTTGACACACTATTACACAATAACAGCAGCGAGTCAAACACCAGCGGAGCTAACGGGACGTCATCTGTTATTAATGCAGAAGGTAATGTGTTAATGTGAGCGCCATTTCATTATGTAAACTTTTACAATACGGATAATCTCCGTTGTCATTGTCCATCATATTGAGTCTGACTGGCTCTCACACTGGCTCAGAGGCTGCAGAAAGTATCTCTCGTGCACCTCCAGCTACTCAGTTTACAGAGGCAGGGAGGAACTAAATGACCGAGGCGAGGATAAACACATTTCACAGAGCAGTAGAGGCAGACACTACTTAAGTATTTCTACTTAAAAGTACATTTTCAAGTATTTGTATTTTATCAGTGTTTTTGTATTTTTTTGAAAACATACATTCCAAAGCATATTATCATAATTTTAACTCCACCACATTTCATAATTTCAAGTTTTTGGTTTATATTTAATATTAAAGTACATTAAAAATCTAGTAATGTTTTTTACTTTTACTTAAGTAAAAAGTACTTTTACTCAAGAAAAGTAAAAGTACACAATTTTTATGTAATTATGTATTCAATCAATTTTAATATGCAATATAAATACACAGTATGATTCTATGCTTTAGTGAACATTTTTAGTAAAGTAATTTTTTCCCCAAGACAACACTCTGATAAAGCACAGATGCTTGGAAAATGAAACTAAAATACTCAAGTAGTGTCCACCTCTGCCGAGCAGTGACTAAGTTTGTGGTAAAGGGTTTGCATCCGTTTGCCACAGTAGATGTCTCTGCATTTCGGTAGGTTAATTTGCTGTATTTTGTCCAGCATCATGTCTTTAAAAGAAAATAACAAATGCATGCATGACCAAAAGTGGCATGTTTTATTTCAGTCTAGTTCAGTTTAATTAATTCCTAGTCCGATCACACATTTACTGGTTGAGAAACACTGCCCTAGGCTATAGGTCCCTGGACTTTACTTTAAGAAGTAGCTCACCTACTTTTAAGTTGGTTCTGATGTTGCTACACATAATTTGTGTATACTCTGTTCTGTGTCTTCTGAACAGATATTAAAGCGAGTTAATACAAACATGCAAATTTGTGCTTATTCCCTCACCCAATGAGAATTGATAAGAGAATCGATAAGGAATCGGATCGATAAGCAACATCGATAATGGAATCGGAATCGTTAAATTCTTATCAATTCCCATCCCTAATCTTAGACTTTATTCAGTCCACAAGAAAATTACCACAATTCCAGCATACGGTGAAATCATGTAGTATTAGCAATGTACGACTTCACTTACATCATTTTAAAGAGATTCCAAGCATTATGTAGACATGACATTTATCTTCTGATGGTATGAAAAGAATTCGTTAAGCTACAGTAATTTTTCTGACGCGTTTTTGAAAAGATGTGATGGGAGAGATAACAGAACGCGCATTATGTATATTTTCTTAATTTTGTGAAAAGCACAACATTCAGTTTTTATAGACACACAAAAAATGACACTTTAACATTTTAAATGATGTATAAATAATATCTGTATGTCCAAAATCAGCAGAGTAATCCAAGTCTCTTTGCGCAGTTATTGAAAAATAAAGAGTTTGCGCCGCGACCGCAGGGAGGGTTAATATTCGGCTCTCCTGATTTTGCCAAGTGGTTGATGTCCTCAGGGCATCATTATGTTGACCCTGGGACAACATTTCAATCAACCAATCAGATTTCAGAAAAAAGTTTAGAGTTAGTTTTAAGTTAAAGCTTAAAACCAGGATTAGCTGTTTCTAGACTATTGTTTTTCACTTATCATGTCCCTCTGGTTTTAGGGTTTGGTTATGGTTAGGGTTGGGGTGGGTTTAGGTTTTATTTAGAAAAATGTTGTCCTTGGGTCAACACAATATGTTGCCCTGAGGACATCAACCACTTGGCAAAATCAGTCCGAGCATATGATTGACCCCTGAATCATCTGAGTGGATTCTTCTGGATATCTCTTTGTCATCTTGGGTCGTGTTTCAACTCTTCTGCTCTTGTTTTTCTGTTCTTGAGAACCTGGACTGTTATTTCTGGGAAGCGGTAGGACTGAGACATTATTTCATGCACATTGCCCAGGACTGAGATATTTTTTTCTTACATATTCTTCTGCATCCTAAGGAAAAACTGAACATTTACATATTGGGGATATGCTTTTTGAAATACTTGGGTTATAATTTTACTGTTTATATTTGTTTGAATCTAATTGTCAAATTATTTTCATTACTTGAGTGTTTTTGAAGTGCCAGGAAAAAAAGGGGAAAAAACATTTACCTATATTGCCACAATATATATATATATTCCTGGCTAACTGTTCTTTGTGTGTGGCATTGATATTTTTATATTTCCATTTATGGTGTTTGTGTCATGTGTTTTTTTTTTTGGAAATCAGAGTATTTGACTTAAATCAGTGGTTCTTAACGTTATTCCTGGAGGCCCACTGCCCTGCACATTTTGTATGTCTCCCTTATTTAACACACCTGATTCAAATCATCAGCTCATTAGAAGGGATCTTCATGAACTGAACTGAGTCTGTCAGACAAAAGAGACATACAAAATGTGCAGGGCAGTGGGCCTCCAGGAATAACGTTAAGAACCACTGACTTAAATGACACGTGCCCCAAAAACTCCTTGAAGAAACTTGGAGTAGAGCTGCACGATTAATCGTTAAAAGATTGTGATCTTGATTCGACCCCCCAAACGATCTTAATTCAGTATTTTGACGATTCAGGTAATTATATTTTTAAGGAGGAAAGACGCCGTTTCGTCAGTTCTCTCGACAACACGCAATCACAGCGGCCGCGATGAGGTCTCATTTATTATTGCGCAAGCCAGGTGTGCTCGTGTTCGCTCCACTGGTACAGCGGATGCTTTCGCCGAGAAGTTAGACAGAAAGAAACAGAAACTGAAGAGAATGAGTGAGGCAGAGCAATGCGCAGGTACGTTCAACAAGAACCTTGACGTTGTTTTAGTACCAAAAAGAGAATCTTATCCCTTCCGAAAGGGTTTTTAGCACGGGGGAAACATTGGCTGCGTCCAAATAACCACACTTGCTGTTTTTGCACTTGACTGCTTAAATTACGTTTGTATTTGGCCCAAGTGTAGTGGGCGTGACTATTAAGCGTGCATGTAGATTTATTCATCCGATGAACGTTCACGCTGCCAGTGAGAGCATCAAAAAAACACTAATGCATTCTCTGGAAATCTCTCAAGTGGAGGTTTCCACCTTTCGATTGGTTGGCGCCGAACGTTTCCGTCTTGGTGCCGAACCGCGTCAAAGCTCATTACCATAAAGTAATGTTAATCCATGTCTACTTAAAATGTATATTTTCATTTTTTTCTTTAAATAAAATAAATAAATAATAACTCTACTATAAACATTAACTGAATTTAAAGATTATGTACATTTATCTGAAACTTTCAGAAGCACAATTCTTTGCACCTGTAAAAACTAATCTTAAACTAATGTTCAGGGGTTGTACATCTTTAAAATTAACAAAGTTCTTGAGAATCGTGAGAGAATCGTGATCTTAATTTTAGGCAAAAGAATCGTGATTCTCATTTTATACAGAATCGTGCAGCTCTACCACACTCACAAGATAATAATTAAAACACGTTATTGCATAGCGCAAAAAGCACATGCACTCACATATCAATGGGTTTAAAAACAAACATTTTAAGGTTTAAGACATTTTTACCCCATTTTCTGGTTTGTATTCATCGTGGATCCTAACCTCCAAATGTGTATTATACAACAAACGGAATTCTGTCAACGTCTGTGATTTAAACATGTCATGTTTTTAAGATGAAGCGTCCCATGTGTGTTTTATGAAAAATACTATTCGATGTAAACTTTTGTTTGTAACATTCAAAGGTTCTTATACACAATCAAGAATTAAACATTTAGACGTGTCTGAGTAAACTTATATCTGATAGCGCATGAACCGCTCGTGTCTTTCTGTGTGTGTGTGTGTGTGTGTGTGTGTGTGTGTGTGTGTGTCTGGCTGTTTCTAAAACCTTGATGTTATTTCTGCCCCCCATTGACATAAAGTAAAAGTTTTTTTTTTTTAGATTTTAGGTATCATTACACAGATACTGAGTACAAACATGTTATCTCTTATTTGTGATTTAAAGAAGTTAAAAATCTTTAAGACATTTTAACACATCTACTAATTTTTTTAATGTCTCGTTAAACCCATCTGTTATCCCTTTAGGGAACAATAAAATGTTTGCAAATATTATTTATCAAAGTTGACGAAAGGCTATTATAATCTAGGTTGCCAGTAACTTGACAACAAACATTTCTTTAAAGACAAAACATTTAACAAACTTGGCATGTCACACAGAGACACACTAGGATTTTTTTTGTGTGGTTTTGTTAAACATGATTGTGTGCTTCCATAAAGCTAGCTATAACCACAACACAAGATAGGACATGGCTCTACACAACATTAAAAACATGTGCTTATATTAAATAGGTAAAACCTTAATTTTTTTACTAAATAAAATAAAAATATACTATTCGAGCATCTTAACCTAAGGTTAGGTTAGGTTTAAGATGAATCAGCGTCTCTAGCTTTACGACTTACAGCACAACCCCCCCAGAGGATATAGGGGTGTGTGTGGTTTGGTAGTTATCACGTGGTAGGCGCCCAAACGATCAACGGCATGGAGGTTTGTGAAAAGGAACGGGGCCTGCACAGATGAGAAGCTCTTCGACTGAACACAGGAACTTTATCAAAAACTTAACCCCGGATTAACACAACATAGAACAATTTTGAACAACTGTGAAGGAACCGCACACCCCAGAGGCTTGTTTTAGGTTTTGCAGGAACTGTGGACACTATTTGACCAAATTAAGGCACGATTCTTTTGTTGCTGTGAAGGTGTCCGAACTCACAAACAAACAATCAAGCGCTGCACGAAAGTTGTCTACGACGTTACAGATTTTTGAAAAAGATGGCGCAAAGATCATTCGAACGATTTCGCAATGGGCAGATGGGGTATGTGTATGGTACCGACCTTTTTAAAGATATGCTTAAAAAGAACTACAAGCGGGAGATGACCAATCTACTATGTACTGTGATATACAAAGATGCCAATGTGTGCCTGCCTCCAAATTATTGCGAAGCTAATGCCGAGCGTGTAACCAGACTCAAGGAAAAAACAGATGGTGTGAAAAGTATAGATGAATCTTCAATAACATGGTTTAGATAACTCTTCATACAAGAGAACCAGCCTGTGTGCTTATTAGAAAAGCCCTAGAGATATTTTATGAATGTGATGATGGCGAGTTTTACATTGTTAACATCATCCTCATGTCGGCATTTGTAATTCATGTATGCGTTGATATGCTTGTAAAGAAGCGTGAAGTTAATGTATGTGAAATCATAGAAAAAGCCATACATTTTATGCTTGAAAAGGCCATAGGCTCCTGCATACACTTTCTATGGTATCTAGACAACATCATAACATTTAATGATGATTAAAGGGCCCATGTCACAGGACTTTTTTAAGATGTCAAATACATCTTTGGTGTCCCCAGAGCACATGTGTGAAGTTTTAGCTCAAAATACCATATAAATAATTTATTATAGCATGTTAAAATTGCCACTTTGTAGGTGTGTGCAAAAATGTGCCGTTTTGGGTGTGTCCTCTAAAATGCACATGTGCAGATCAAGTGCAAACACTGATCACAATGATGGTGGTTTGTTGAAATTGAAACTCAATTGTTCTGTGAATTATTTTCTCTCTGCACTAAATGGCAGTGCTGTGGTTGGATTATTATAATAAGAGCTCCTTATGACATCATAAGGAGAGCCAAATTTCAACGACCTATTTTTTCATGTGCTTGTAGAGAATGGTTTACCAAAACTAAGTTACTGGGTTGATCTTTTTCAAATTTTCTAGGTTGATAGAAGCACTAGGGACCCAATCATAGCACTTAAACATGGAAAAAGTCAGATTTTCATGTCATGGCCCCTTTAAAAACCATGCGTGTGAGCCAGTGGCACTTCTTACGCAAGTTTTTACATGATATGTTTTTAGTTTTCCAAAAGTCTTAAGCTATTTTATTTTTCACTTGCCACAATGATTGTCAATCCATGTCCATCAACAATTGTATACTTAAAAAAAAAAACTATGTTTTAGTAGTTTCAATGTTTTGTCACTGTGATATTCTGCATTGAATTTGTTTACTGCTTATGTTTCTTGTATGTTTCGCTGCACCGATTTCATAAAAACAAAAAATATACATGGAATCTTTGTCTTAATGTCTGTGTTGTTACCATTAGATGTAGTCCTCAGAACATTTAGACATCTTGTTTAGACAATGTGTGACATTACTCATTCTACATATGTTGTTGCGACAGAGAAACGTGAAACATTAATAGAAATTACATGTGCCTACTTCTCATGTCCTTCAGCGGTGTAAAAATAAAGTCATCAGCGTTAGTATGAAAAGCTAAATCCCACAGGCACGATCTGATCCTAATTCTGTAATTTGGTTACCTCCGGCTGTCACATAGACAGAGACCAGCTACTCCATGTCTCTACGAATCCTGACAGAGTTTTGGCTTTATGTACACACACACACACAATATGTTACAATATGCCTATGTTACAGACAAAATATGAATAGAGAAAAACTAGTCAACGAAATGTTGTCTTTCATATTTTGTCTGTAACATAGGCATATTGTAACATATTGTGTATTGTTTTTTTATGATATATTAGGGCATATAAATGTTGATTTCCAGTTTAGTACATTGCTTATACAAAGACATTTTATTTCAACACAGTTCAGTCAACTTTTCTCATCTCAGTATAGCATTATAGTTTGGTAAAAGCTGTTCATTCATTCACACACAGACACGATTTATAAAACAGTCTTTTTGCAGTTTGCATAAACTAATCTATATCTCGATAAGAACAAAGCACTTAATAATGAAAAACCGGACTATTGAGTTGCTCCTCAAAATTAATTTAAATCAGCACTTCAGAGGTACGTTTCCCATGATTAATCATCACAGCCTCGCAAGATGATGTAAAGTACTGTAATCTGATTAAACTTGTTGTGTTTATCGATTTGATGTGGGGGCGTTGAAACGTTTGCATGGATCGCTTCAGATTATTTGCGTTTGAATAGGGTGCGCTCTCCATGGCCCTGGTCACATTAAAAAATAATACGCTGAAATGAGAACGACTGACATCTCTCTATTTTCATACAGATTACATAAACAGAGAATGTGTGCTTTTGTTATTAATCAGATCATTTAAAAGTACACACTTAAATGATTATAAAAATATATTGCTCATGCCTTGGTGAATAGTATTCGCTGAGTTTTGTTTAAGTTTAAAGAAAAAAAGTTCACTGAGACTAAAAGCACACCCTGTTTATTTTCTTTATTTTACATAAGCACAATGTTTTATTTCGATTCTAAGTGGACACATAAAAAAGAAGACATTTAAGAGTATATTTTTTATATTTCTTAAGTCTGTATGACCAAAAATGACAGAGTATTTTAAAGGCTCTCTAAGCGAATATGTTCAATGTCACTTGTTGTTGATATTTGAACTGTTTTCAAACAAACGGAGCGTAGCTACCTCCTCCCCCTCCCTTCCGTGCTTTCGTGAACGCGACCAACCCTCACCCTCAAATCCTTCTTGGCGTTTATTGGCTGTAAAACTTTGTTTTGTTTCGTGGTGCAGGTTTGGCCACTGTGTGTATATTGAAGTTTGTAGAGCCTGGGCTGTCTACAGAGATCGCGTTTTTACAGTTTGATCTGTAATACGCGCGACGGCATAGGGCGGGTGTAGGCAAGTTCAGTCCTACAGAGCCGCAGTCCTGCAGAGTTTAGTTCCAACCCTAATCAAACACACCTGAACAAGCTAATCAATGTCTTTAGGATTTAGACATCAGGTTAGATTATCAGTGCTTAGGCTAAAATATGCAGGACTGCGGCTCTCTAGGACCGAACTTGCCTACCCCTGGCATAGGGTTTTGAGCCAAACAACATAAAATAATGTGTTGGACACCTACAAGCATATGGCAGGCAAAACGTGGCACAATATCATCACGTTAGCTAACATGAATATGCCAGCATGACATTAATGGCCTGAGTAAAAAAATTATATGACCTAATATTGCTGAAAATGATGGACAGTCTGCTGATGACTTTATACACATCGTTTTGTTTGCATTTAGATGAATGAAAACAGATTATCTTACCTTTTTCAAATGAACTCCAGGCACAAGTTCTTCAGGTGATAATGTCGTTATTTTCCTGGGCACTCACGCGGTAGCCTGGTCCAACCAGACTCTCGTACTTTCATTTCATTTGTACAGAGAGTCTGGCCACGCTCCATTGCAAAGCGTTACTTCCATTAAGGAGGGTCCTCTGTGGAAGTTCAAAACTATTGGATCTACCAAGAGTCACTCAGGATCTGACATAGGCGATCGCTAACGTGTGGTCGTGACGTATATCATGCGCCAAACTGGCCGGAAACAAGAAGTCCAAATAATCATAACAACAAACTTAGCATACCTGGTTCTTGCTCCGGCTTTAACTTCTGTATATTCGGTAGTTTTGCAACAACAACAGAGCTTTTCTCACGTCTTTCTCCGCTGCCATTACTGAACTACAACTCAAACTGACGCACGACCTCAACGTCATCGTTCTTAGCCACACCCCTCTGTTCGCTGATTGGACCTGCAGAAATTTGCAGGAGAAAACGAAAGTCTACACAGAAGTCCCAGACGTAGTACTGAAGCGAAATGAAAATTAAGCGGTAGCAAGTAGGAGGGCGGAGGCAGGCTACTCACGCGGTTTGTCATCTAGCGTAATCTCCCATGATCTTAGTCCATCTTCAGTGCAAGATCATTCTGACTATGCTTATCCACCATGATTTTCTCACATTCACTCTTAAAACATTAAATTATTTTGTTAAAATTGCACGTTCGACTTATTTTAATGCAATAACCAGCTAATTTCCTTTTTTTGAGTTCAGGGTGTGGTTATCCATATTGCTTGTACACTTTTTTTTACCACATATTTTCCTTCCATTTGCCTCTCTATTCATGTGCTTGGACACATAGCTCTGTGAACAGCCAGCCTCTCTTGCAATGACGTTTTGTGTCTTACCCTCCTTGTGTAAGGTGTCAATGGTTGTCTTTTGGACAACTGTCAAATCAGCAGCAGGGCTGGACTTGTAATCTGGCATACCGGGCAAATGCCAGTGGCCTGACGCACTTGTGGTCTAGTCGATATAATATGATTTTTTTAATTAGCAAATGACCGGCCCATAAAGCAGGGACAGCGGCCCATTGGTTCATTTTCCATACTGACATTGGGCTGGCCCAATCATCTCTTAACAGGCTCCACCTCTCCCCCTCTGTTCTTGTGTCAGATGCAGTCAGTGGCTCAGAGCCAGAAATCTGTGGATTTAGGATGGAGAAACAAAAGCACAAGGGGGGTGCTGAGAAGTTGCTGGCCAAAAAAATAACAATTCTAGAGGTTGATGCCTCAACATGTGCAAAAACCTGACATGTTTAGTGCTGTAGCTTCAGTTTCCAAGCCTACAGTACCTGATGCCATTTTGCAAAAACAGGTGAACATAGCACAAGGAGCTAGGAGACGTGACTAGTAATGGCGGCCCCCAGGGAGAGGAGCAGGTGTCTGATAGTGAAGTCAAGGAGGGACAGAATGAGCAGGAGAGTGTAACTGAAACGGTAAGCATGGCAGCTAAGGTAGTCAGGAGGATAGTGTATGTGTGGGCCTGGTTGGGCCACGACGACGAAGATGATGATTTACCTAAATGAATGAATATTATAATAAGACAACATAATCGTTGTCGCTATTATAAAGTCTGTCACATTGTCACCTACTGCACCAGCCACTCAGTCAGCTAAAGTCAAATAACACTGCATAAGCTAATTTGCATTGTTTTTTGTAGCTAGGTTAGCAGAGTTAACTTATTCAATTGCAACTTCGGCTGACTATTCTAATGTTTACCCTTTAAAACCTATAACGGCCGTATGGGCCTTCTCTAAAAAAAACTTAAATGATGCCATTTGATTATTTTAATTATTACTCAAAATGGCTGCGTCAAAGCATCCACGACGAGTTACACGTTGTAAGAGAGGTAGCTAGTGCATGCTATTTCGGGATTAAAACCCGCTTTGCATTTTGAAAGCTGTATATTTTTGTTTAGCTGTATATTCAACGAAGTAGATATTTTCTCATGTTTCGAATGAATTTCCAATATCATTAATATTCAATATGTACGGTGCGTGAATAATATGAATGCATATATATTATATACAACGTTTTGTGTGAGTAATTTGGTAGTATAGTTTGTTTTTCTTTTTTATGGGAAGTATCTCAACAATGAGAGGTAAATGTTGTTTGGTGTCATATAAAATAGGGGTTTGTGCTCTTTAAAACAAAGTAGCCTATACTTGAAATTGTAAACTAGTTTTTCTGTTGTCTGATTCATTGAAAAAAATAATAATGTAAGAATTAGCAGTATTCTAC
Source organism: Paramisgurnus dabryanus (assembly GCF_030506205.2). Lineage (NCBI taxonomy): Eukaryota > Metazoa > Chordata > Actinopteri > Cypriniformes > Cobitidae > Paramisgurnus > Paramisgurnus dabryanus. The sequence goes on from NC_133347.1 coordinate 31,231,789, forward strand.
ATCCACATTCTATTGGGTTCTAGAGGGTTAACCAGCTTTTATAACATGGAGCACATTGTCCATCAAGAAATCCTGCTCTTTTAGAATACAGGACTATACAACCAAAATGGATCTTACTAAGTGTACTTTTAATAGTTCTTCTTAATAATTGTAATCATCTCTCTCTCTCTGTCCTTATGTATAGTCAAGCCAGGTTAAGTTAGCAGTGGAGGCGAGAGACAGGGAGGAACAGGCTGTAGACTACTTTGCCCGTCCTGAGCGTGCCATGATGCAGGTGTTTTTAAATCATCACCCCAAACAGGATGCTAAAAACCCTATGGTGAAGAAGGTGTTCACCAGTAAAGATGGCAAAAAAACAACTTTATATATCAAAGATACTTGTATGGTGATAATTTTACTCATTTAGTTATTATTCTTGTCCCTCTCTCTCTCTCTCTCTCTCTCTCTCTCTCTTCTTTCAGGATGCCATTTGTGTCCATCTTTTTAAATGGAATTCATGAAATAAATAAACTTTTTCATGATATTATAATTATATGACCAGCAACCTTATTATAAGGTATACGATATATTCAGTATCACATTATCCCACCACTCACAATTGTAAACAATCTTAAAACACAATTTTTCACACACATTTCCATAATTTCCCCATAATTATTGATTTTTTTCAGAGGGTTACATATGAAACATCATTTGTATATTTTCATGTCTGGAAAAAAATGGGTTAAGTGTTTCTACATTAAAAAGACCAGTTAAAAACACTTGTACAGAACAATGAACTGTACTATATTGTGTCTATGAAGAGTGTCAGGCACAGTTGATGGAGCAGCAACTGAGTCCAACAGTCGATCCAGTTTTGTTCTCAGCTGATCCCTCTGGCCCACCAATGCCCTCTTCTCTTCACACAGTTTTTTTTTAGGGTAATGAAGGCAGTAGGAACTAGGTTTCCTTCATGATCAGAATCAAGAGTGGTGGTAAGGGGATGTCTTCTGTACCACTGTCTTCCATGGCTTTAACTCCAAAGAAAAGAGTGCAAGTCAAGTTAATCACTTATCACAAATTACTTATCACATAGCCATGTCTAATGACAGTAATTATATTAAGTATGTCAAAATTTGCTAGTAAGCCTGCATTAGCTTACTCATTAATATAATGTGATGTTCAACAACAAATATAATATGAACACAACAGTATTTAATATTGTATTTTTTGTAAATAATGTGTGTTAATTTTGTGTTCTCTGTGCAGTGGGTCAGGAAGTGGCTCTGCTGCAAGGACATTACACAATTTACTTTCTGCGAATAGGTTTACACCTTTAAATGTACATTTAATGACATATTGTGACATTTTAGTGCTCTAACTATACATTTAAAGTAAAACACATTACGACTAGAAAACATCTTACCTGATTTTAAATCTTTGATTTATTTTTGACCGAGAACGGGGACCACGGCCCTACCACCGCCTCCCGGAACGTGCACTACTATGGTCAAACTTCTGTTCCTTCTTCGTTGTTTTCCCACACACACACACTCACCAACAACTTCTAAACCTAACACATGGATCTGTCTCTCCCAGCAATAAAATTATGATTGTGTGCATTTCCATGGTAAGAGAATGTCCAGCAGGGGGCAAAGTTTTTCTTTTTTCTAGTAAAATCGATTTTATTCAAGTGCCTTGAATCTTTTTTCCAGTTTTTGTTCATTGTAACTATATAAATAATTCATTATTTCAGTAACACTTTACAATTAAGTTGTATTAGAAAACATAACAAGATGCATTAAATAACATGAACAAACAATGAACTGTCAGGAATGTGGACGAGAACCCAAACGCAGACGATGAGGGGTTTAACAAAAAACACTATAAAGACAAAACTAGAAAACAAAGCCCACGTGGGGGCATAACAACATGTAATACACGATAACGTCACAAAAGACAGACTTAACACTAAACTTGACTAGACTTTGATATTTAAACTGAAAGGCACACGACTAGAAACACAGGACAAAAGACAAGAGGGGATTAAATAGGAAAAACTAAACAAGATAACAAGGAAAAACAGGTGAGGGGAATGAACTAATGATTACAATGAACAGGGAGAACAAGGGGGTGGAGACAACCTACGAGACACCGAAGGGCTTGTTCGACAGCCGGATGACGTCAAAGTATCGCGAGACGAAATACGATTTCTTGAATCATTCTCGCGGTACTTTGACGTCATCTGGCTGTCAGTTCTTGCGGCGCCGCATGAAGTCGAACAAGCCTAAGGTCATGAGCCTTCACATAGAACATGGGACTGCCAGAACCCCACCATCATGACAAGACATATATAAAACAGGACTCTTTGGCAGGATCCTGGCAATGAAAAATATATTTCTTTTTGTTAAGTTATTAAAAATCAAAACAGTAATGCAAACAAAACAATTACAATACAACCACAACAGTGACAATTGAACAGTGTGTTTAATAATTAAAATGGTTAATTACAGCCAGAATGTTCAGAATTGTGTCATCCAGGACACAAATTACTTCAAAAAGTATAAGAAGTTTAAAACTTGTTTACTTTTAACAGAATTATATTTGTAAATTCTACTTAAATGTGTAATATAACAGACAGTACAACACAAAGAACTTTCTTATGGTTATAACCAGTCTCTCTTTTTTTTCCAATTTTCAATAAAATATAAAATACGTTTTTAATGCAACATGATCTCACAAAGTTCCGTGGGATAGTCACGGAATTTTGTGCTCATTTTTCAGTGGCATTCTCACGGATCTCCGCATTTTTCCGTGGCCCTGCTACGGACTGTCTTTTTCCGTGGCATTCTCACGGATTGGTTACTCAACTGCTTTTTCCTATTTTCAAACCATTTTCACTTCGGTTTAGGGTTAGATTTGGTGTTTGCGTTAGTATGTCACTTTAACTATTGGTTTATACTATTTTTTCAGATTTATTTTTTTTATATTTTCTAAACTTTAAACAATTGTCGCCTGGCGTTGGGGTTAGAGTTGGGTTTGGGTAGGGATGTCATTTCATGTAAATCTAACCCTAAACCGAAGCGAAAATGGTGAGAAAATAGGACAAAACAGTTGAGTAACCAATCCGTGAGAATGCCACGGAAAAAGACAGTCCGTAGCAGGGCCACGGAAAAATGCGGAGATCCGTGAGAATGCCACGGAAAAATGAGCACAAAATTCCGTGACTATGCCACGGAAATTCGTGAGATCAGGTTGTTTTAATGTCATGAATTAAGTGGCCAATGGATCCATGTCTGTGAATCTTACCAAGCCAGCAGTTCCACTCAGTTAGACAAAGATTTTTTTAGTGAATGTTTGGTGAGGTTTCCCCTGCATCTATATATTATCACCTGATTGTGGATGGATGAAGTATCATCGGTGGTTGACCTGAAAATGAATGTAACTGAGCTGCTGCAATCACTTAGAATTGGACTCACAGATCTTACATACTTTCGTATGATGGGTAGCAGATTACTTCTGGAGAGATGTTTGACTAACTTCAATATTGGTTTTCGAGATGTTGCTTCCATCTCCAACATTCCAAAGACCCATGAATGTTTCCTTCGCTATGTACTTAAAGCATCCACAAATGTACTACACACAGTCAAATCAAAAGGATACAGCAATGTTATTATTTAAATTTAAATATCTTAAATATTTTTATATTTAGTAATCTCAACAGCATCTGCTATTTAATGTTGTACCTTTCATTTATGCCGTGATGTTAACAGCATGGTATTCAAAAGTGTTATTTGTGCTTATTACACGGCTCTCTGGAATGCTTGATTCTGATTGGTCACTTGAGACATTTGCAGGTTCGTTCTTTTCAAATAATAACCGCTCCAAAATAATAACGCATAGCCGGACTATAATAACGCCGCCAATAAAGATCAATAAAGATTACTGTCTGTTTGGCGCCATCTTGTGACAAACACTCGACAACCACGACAAGACACAGACAGCTTACTGAGACTGAACTTGACAAAATAGAGCATGACAGCTACGAAGCCAACACACAAAAAATACAGAATGGGCATTAAAACTTCTCAAAGACTGGCTAAAAGAGAAAAAAATGGAGACAGACAAGTATGAAGCAGAGGATCCTAATAAGGTATTACGATCATTTTATGCATCTGTGCAAAGTTTCGCGGAAGGATAAAAATGTTAATTTAAAACAAATATGCCAATAAAATGTTTCAAATTCATATTCATGTCCAGTTTTTTTTTTATGTGGCAAGAAGCAGTGTAATAAGCGGGATAATGTAGAGGCAGCCGGTAGTTATTGGGAAATAATCCCCTTCAGTGTGATACAAGACCCTCCGCTTCGCGTCGGGTCCTGATCACACTGTCGGGGCTTATTTCCCATTATAAAACGGGCAGTTCTGGTTCTTCATTCTGATTGGTTGAAACGCGTTCTAAGCCGTGATAAAATACACCGGTAACCTCACGGTTCAGACCACATTACATAAGTATCACTGCGCCACTGTTACTGCGTATTGATTTATGAAAATAAACACCACAGTCTTAAATCATATTTTTAATTTGTCTACAATTGCACAATTAATGGCGATATCCAGATGAATGTCAATAAATATTGTTGAGTCATCTCGTCGATAAAGAGAAAACGTTGTCTAAGGATTTTATAACTCAAGTTCATACGTCTGCTATTATCCACTGGGTGGCGATCTTACCCAACTTAAACACTGACACATTCACTGAAAACACCGTGTAGTACTGTTCATGGCTCCGTCTGAATCTGATCTCTTACTAAAGTTCTTCACAAAAATGGAATTATCTCCGCTTTTAATAAAAAAATTTGAGAGGTGATAAGAGATCAAATGAAGGTAGGATTAAATGTTTTTTTGGTTGTTTTTGTTTCAAAGCGGATGGTCTGTTCTTTCATTTGATATTTTATGTTTATATAAAGAAGATAATTTTCTGGAAGGCATTAAACTAAAACTGGGTGGCAACTTAAAAAAAAAAAAACCGCTGACGGGGAAAGAGTTCAGCATGCTTCCAAGCATATTTGATCATCACTTCAACAGTTGCACGATATAAATGTTAATGTATAAATTAGATGAATGGTGATTTATAAAATAAACACCACAGTCTTAAATCATATTTTCATTGTGTCTTTGCTGTGTCTGTGTTGGTTGGGAACTGCGCTCTGTTTCAGTCACACTTGATTCTGAGGAACTACTTTGTTTGGCGGAAGAGTAATATTTGTTCTAATATAATTACAACTTTTTTGGGTTTTATTTTATAAAATCCCGCTAACGTTATGCATATGAAGTAACCGTTTTATAAACGCAATAAACCCCTCGAAGCGTTGGGTTACCAGTGCATTTTATAACAGCTAAGGGGGATTAGGCACTCCGCTTCGCGTCGTGCCTAACAACGCCCCTTAGCTGTTATAAAATGCACTGGTAACCCACTGCTTCTCGGGGTTTATTGCTTTAATAACTACCGGCTGCCTCTACATTATCCCTTACATAATGAAGTGAGTGGAGTATACTTCCAACTATTGTTAAAGGTTCCATTCTTTTTTTGTTTTTGAAGCTTTGATTGTGTTAACAGAGCGCAATATAACATGTGTTCATGTTTCACCGTTAAGCCGTTAGCTTAGCTGGCGACTGACATATTCCTGTGGGCGAAGTTTAGTCAAAAAACTGTTCTAGTGACGTCATTTAAGCAGGAAGTAGAGGGCTGTAGAGGCAGAGATATCTGGAGCAACAAAAATGTATAGAATGAGGAAAATAATGTGTTTTTTTAAACATAAACAAAGCAAACACACTGTATTATACCAAATACACAAAATAGCGTTGTTTTTAGCAACAAAATGCTTCTTCACAAAGTGCTCTTTAAGTCTGCATTTGGCATTAGCCAGTAACGAACATCAGTGCCCTCTGGGCCCTCAGAGAGAACTTAAATTAGTTTTTTTCTTCAGAGTACAGGAGGTTTTTAAGTAATTTGATAATCAAAGGTAGGTTATTTAAAATCCTAAAGGCTGCTGTGCCAAATGATTTTATTGTGTTAACCAGTGTTTTACAGTATAGTGTTAAAGCTTCACTTGAAATAAGTTTAATTACTTAAATCATATTGCTGAATTACAGGTCAATCAGTAAAGTTGGGTTAGGGTTGTGGTAGAAGATCTAGGTTCAAGAGTCATGGTTTGCTTCTAGTTTGAACTAACTAACCAGAACAAAACACATTTGTTCAGTTTTTCAAAACACAAACTTTATTATGCCACATTAAGAAAGCATTATACGTTTAAATTATTAAGTCTTGGTAGCTACCAAAATTATGCCAGCTGAACAAAACAATACAAGCTAAGTTGACAATTTATCTTATCGTACTTTGAGTTAGGTTAACAAAAACTAAAATTAAAAGTTGAGTAAACCTAGAAAAGCTGTTTTGCAAGTTGCCTTAAAATTGTATGTATTTTAGTCCTTTTATGAATTACAAATTTTATTTAAAATATAATTTAATGACAAATTTTGAGTTTACATAAAGTAACAGCTGTATAGATTTATTTAAACAAAAAACTTAGTAAATTTAACCTCAGAATTTATCCTTATTTTCCCTTCTACATAGATGCCCATTTAAAGGCGGAGTGCACAATGTTTGAAAAACACTTTGGAAAAGAGAGTCATGCCGACTACCAAAACACACTTGTCACTTGCCAATCAGCAGTAAGGAGCGTGTCTACTAACCAACATCCTTGCCGGAGTTGCGTATGTGTGGGGTGGGTCTATCAAAAGAAGGTCCAGATTCTATTGGGGTAGGGGCGTGTATGTTTAGGTGATTTCAAATTTCAACATTGCCTTTGTGCACTCTGCCATTAACATTGTGGTAAAATTATAATCAATGAGTGCGTTTACATGCACAGTCTTACGCCGATTATGCTTAATAAACTGATAACACGTGGGGTCATGTAAACGCGTAAAGCGGTTTTCTTTAATCGGGGAAAGCCCATAAACAGCGTAAGCAAAAACCGATCGGCACAAGTAGTTTTTTGCTCGTTACGCCGATTTCGCGTGGCATGTAAACACCTTAACCCGCTTTCTCACGGTTTTCTCCATGTGCGCATGTCTCCGCATATGAAAGATAAACGTCACACGCGGAAGTAAGCGCAAGGTAACGCATAAAAGTCTCCACTCGACTAAAGCAGTTGGCAGAGAAACTGTGAAAATAGAAGCTCATGTTACATTTACAGGTTCTGCAGACACAAGGAGAGATACAACAGTACAGCTTAAGACAGATATGCCGTCGGCTTTTTGATCGACTATTATGTACTATAGGCGGTGACGTCACTGCCTGCGAGAAAACTGATAATTCTCCAAGTCCCATGTAAACGCACTTGACTGCATAGCCGGCTTATTGATTTGCATGTAAAGGCATGAAAACAGTTTTCTATAATAAGCAGATTTTGAATAGTTATCCGCTTATTCTGTGCATGTTAACACACTCATTGTTTAAATCTACCAACATACACTTTAAGAGATAAAGGTCTCTTTTTGGTTAGCACAGTGGCCCTGATCAACGACTTTAACCATTCACTGCTTGCAGAATCTATTTAGTATTATACATACTAAACTTTATAAAAAACAGGCAGTAGCTTCCAAACTCTGCAAAGGCTAAGAGCAGATTCACACTGGATGTGTGGGGTGAGCGTCTCAGCTGCGTGGCGTGTCCGTTTTTTATTTATGCTCCCACGTTAGCAGGTTTGACTGTGCATACCGCCTGCATGACACGCACGTCTCAGGCGCGGCTTGAGCCGCATCGAAAACGTGTGCATGTTAGGAATAGGACCGACGCCTATTTTTCACGTCACACGCAAGCGTCTTGGAAGCGTCAAGTCAGCTTATCAATAGGAAACATACATGTATACAGAATAGGCTAGTAGCAGCAATGCCGCGTCAGAAATGCTTCTGGTAAGGAAGGGCATAGAAAACGCCACACAGCTTCCATGCGAAAGACACACCACGCATCCGGTGTGAATCGGCCCCAATATGGAATGCACAAGTTCATCTATGCAGAAAAGAAAAGTGCTTGCTAATATGTCCAAAAACTGTATCTGTAATATATCTACTCTTGTTATTAAACATAAAACTGAATACTATCAAAATATCCATGTAAAGCATTTCATCTGCATCTGTGCAGCATCATTGCTGTGGTTTAACTTCTACTAATAGTTTGTGTGTAACTCTGAATAGATGTTTGAAAGTATGCAGCAGTGTTTTTCTTCGGTTGAAATAACATGATGTAAGATTTTGGTATGAAATAGCAAAAGAGAATTCCATATGTACTGGACATCTGAACAAATGCATTTATAAGAAAGTTGTCTCTGCTATTTACGAGAAACGCAGCTGTCAAGAATGCGAGCCAGATCACAATAAAAAAAATTATACTAAAGGTTATTGATTTGGCCTCATTGTAATTTTTGGGAAGATCTCGTGCCATGTAGGAAAACAAGATACACAAGGCACCAAGAACAATATCTATGAATGCAACTGTGCTAATGGATATTGGATGCCCCAATTTACAGGTGAGAAATATCTGTTGTTTAAAAGACAGTAAGTCACTAAAAAGTTTAGGAGGTCCCAAAGTCATCCACAAAACACAAACAATGAAATAAAAGACAGAGAAAGAAATGACAAACATCCACTGGCCATTGTACTTTACCCACAACCTGTGCACGTTAGGGAACTCATTCATTTTAAAGACACAAACTATTTGAAAGGCACGGACAGTTAAACAGGAGAGACAGATGGTATAGAAAAACATGAATAGGACATTTCTTAATATACATCTTATAGATGTGGGTTCGCCAAAGAAAAAGAACGCACTTAGGCAAGACATAATCAGACACAATAACATTAAGAAAGACATGTTGCCACCAGAAGACCTCACCACTGGTGTGTTGTAATTGTAGGCAAAAATAAAAATCATGATAATGAGAAAAGTAATCAAGCATACATTGGAAAATATAATTGCAATGGAGGGGATATCTGTGAACTGTAGATAAATAACAGAACGTGTCTGACATGTCGCACTGCCATCAGACCATTCATTCTCTGCACATGAAAAACAGGTATAGGGGTCCCCTGGAATAAAAACAAAGATATGAATGTTGGTAGCAGGCAAAATCTGAATCTTGGTATTGCCAAAAAGTAAACAGTTCATAAATTTGAAAATTCTGCCTACAGTAAAATATCACAGTGCTTAAGGTACTTACGAGAATAATTCACATAGCTGTTTTGTGGACATTTTTTACACAGAAAGCAGCAATCATGATATCCCACGTGTTCTCTTGAAAATCCCTCCTTACACTCAACAGAGCAGTTTGAGAAAGGAACCTTTATAGAATAATAAAGAGTGTTAAAAGTTAACCTGGACATAAACACATTCATATCAAGGCTGTAAGGATATAAAGACTATCAGAGGTAACTTACAGAAGTGTTGTTACGCCAGGGCATGAGTGAGTTGTCAATGGTAAAATTAATTTCTGGATACGTGTCATAAGTGCCCACCATCTCAATCCATGGAGGATTTGTTGCAGTGTTCCAGATCACAACAGCGTAACTGACAGCTAGATCACCATTCCCATCATATTTCACCTGACGACCTTTAAGTGGAAAATCCAATTTCTTAATTTCTCCTAGAAGCTGTTGTGGTGAAAATAAATTTAAAAAATATTAAAATAAGAGGCAATTTATTGAGTGAAGTGAAACAGGGTGTCCGCGGGGTTTTAAAAAGTATTAAAAAGTGATTAATCAAAATTGTCAAATTTAAGGCCATTAAAAGTGTTAAATGTGGTCTCAGAAGTATTATTTTTTTCCAAATTAGGTATTATTTTTTCAGACTATCAGGTCTCATATTCTGATTGAAATTCTATCTGGGTTTGCGTCAGGCCCGGTACTAGGCTTGCTGGACTGGGGGGGCAGTCAGGATTTTTGGGTGGGCAGCCATTTCTCGACTAAAATGATTCATACACTAAAATTATGGATGGTCCAATCCAATATTACTTTGCATGTCTTATAATAAAAGGCAATTTATATGTAATTTTGCACGTTCACATTTAAAAAGTAGATGCAATTAGATTAATGATTTATAATGTTATAATGATTACACTAGTTTGACACATTTAGTCACAATTAATGAAATCAGGCAAGCAGGTGATATTAATGCAAAGCTGTACATATAGCTATATTTTATTAATGTTTACACTGCATTTAATCTATTATTTTACTTATAGATAAATTAAAGCCATTCTTATACCTACCCTACCCAACATATGCCTTTATTCTAAATAAACACTTGTTAGGAACTTTATTTCCACTTCTCAAACATTTTCGTCATGTAAAATAATGTATTTTCAATGTGATAAGCTGTATTGTCATTAATTCCTGACCCTATCATTGCTGCTGCAGCAACCTCAAATATCACAACAAATCACAATGCTTTAAATAATATATTGTTGCATCATGTAAGCAATTTGACATGCATGACAAATTCGTCAAAGGTTATCCTGTTTGCCTATAACAGCACCAGACAAAAGCACAAGCCCTAAAATACTGTAAGTGTGATTTGCGACGAGACCAAAGATAAATCACACTGCTTTGTTTATAACACAGTAAATTAGATATTATAATGCAACGCAACATTATAAAATACAACGTTTTACCTTACGATGACCTTGCGGAGTGAAAGCTCCTCTTGAACTTAAAAGTCTGTAGATTATTGCGTGTGAAGTTTTTCTCAAACACGAGCTGAATGAGCTGATGAATGATGATGACAAAACCGCTAAAATTTGATTTTAAAACTGCACTGCACGCGATGCTCAGCTGTTACAATACTGTATATTTACTGTATAACCATCTTATATCATTTATATCTACTATATAGTATGCCACAACCAAACTGCATATTCTAATTTTAATAAACAGAACTACGTCTAAAACAAACACATTAAATGCTGCTGGAGACTTGCCATTGGCTGTTGTATTTGCATGAATAAATAATGAGGTGAGTCTAAGAAAGGATAAGGGGCTATTTTGGGCATGTTTTACTATAAAAAAAGTTTTAATTTAATATGTGTTGGGTTATTACGTTTATGTAATACTAAATTGCATTGTTTTTGATATATATTTTAAAGATTTTTTAGTTACCGTCATAGAGAACAGTAGTACTTTTCCTGTGAGTTAAATACTGCTGAAAAGACCTCCCAAGGTTTGAATAAGCTAATCAGACGATAGTGGGCGGAAGCTGTAAACGCTATCGCTTGCCCAAAGAAGACATTTTTTGTGTAAAGAGACTCCATTATTTTAAGGTTGGCTGGACATTTTTTGGGGGGGGCACAAGGAAAATCTGGGGGGGGCAATGCCCCCCCCAGCCCCCCTGTAGACCCGGCCCTGGTTTGCGTTAGTTCATTTAAATATGGGCTTTAGCATATCTGGGCACATAATCAAAGATCTATCATCTCTGGGATGTGATCAAAGCCTGGAGTGGAGCCAAATCACTTTCCTCTCTCCACTGTAAGGGTTCTGTAATCACTACCGCTGGATCCACTCCGGGTTTTCTGACTGTATAACGTTAAGCTGAGGTAAAACTTTATTTCAGCTAGCATGAACAAACACAGCTATACAGAAAGGCTCCGATGTTTTGAAGATCGATAAAGGTGTAAAAGACCAATGGAGATTGACTTGGCTTAGTGAAATGATGAAGATTGGTAAGCCTTTCAGTTTGTGGGCTAAGAAAACCAAACAGCCAGGTAACTTGCGTGTCTTTGCACAGTATGACTAACGTTAGGGGTCCTGTATTTTGGGGGTAAATGATTTCTCACGTACGTGATCATCCGCGTCACGTTTTTTAATGCTATGCTGATCTAGCCAGTGGCTGATACAACGGGTTTGTTAAACTCGTGGGTAAACTTCATGTGGCGCCACAAGAACCAAGAGGCAGATGACATCCAAGTCCCGTGAGAGCGATTGACGAGGAATCATAAGAGGAGACTGCTTCCGAAATGCTCTCGAAGGACTTTGATGTCTTCCACCTGTCGGTTCTTGCAGTTGCATTTGCGTGTGGTCACAAAAACGTAACATTTGTACATATATGTGACCCGTCACGGAAACCAGGGACACAAGTCGGCAGCACAAGTTTCGAGAAAATGAGAAACAAAGGTTTTTTTTTCAAAATTTGTGATTTTCGTTTTATTGCAGAATCTGTTAGTTGAGATCACGAAGAAGCCTCTCCATGTTTGAGATAGCAGTTTTTGTATATTTAAAAGCGTACATTTTGCGTTTGAAATAGGCATGTTTTTCCGGAGATTCTAGCGTGCAGCGGGGGGCGTCATTGTCTGTGTGTATATTTACATACTGGATAAGCTTTTGTTTTCACCTCCGCCCCCCAAAGGGAACAGCGTGACTACTAAATAAGGATAGCTCGCCCAAAAATGAAAAAATGTAATTAATGACTCACCCTTATGTCGTTCTAAACTCGGAAGACCTCCGTTCATCTTCGGAACACAGTTTAAGATGTTTTATCGTTAGATTTAGTCCGAGAGCTTTCTATCCCCTTCATTGAAAATCTATGTATGGTTTCCATGTCCAGAAAGGTAATAAAACATCATCGAAGTAGTCCATGTGACATCAGTGGGTCAGTAAGATTGTGTTGATGCATCAAAAATACAGTTTGGTCCAAAAATAGCAGAATTACGACTTTATTCAGCATTGTCTTCTCTAGCGTGAAGTCACGTGACTGTAGTGACGCGGCTGCCCTGTTCCTCAGACATGTTTGCTACGTTTTGTTTTTTTTCAAACTTATAGCCTGCGTCTCCCCAGACTGTAAAGCTCGGGCGCACAAAACAAAATAAAAATAAAAGAAGCTGGGGCGCAACAAATAACAGTCAGCCGCATCATACGTCAGCCGCGTCACTGACTTTATGCGGCGCCGCAGTCGGATGACGTCAGAGCTCTTCAAGAAATCTTACGGAGTAGTTTAATTTCGACTCGCTCTCGCGGTACTTTGACGTCACCTCAATGTCAGTTCTTGCAGCGCAGCATGAGTCCAAACACACAGAAGTTACACAGATATCGTTGTATTCTTCATATAATTGGCTACATGTTTTGTCTATCAATATTTTCCATGAAGTCATTGGCTGATGGAGGAACGAGCGAGCCATTGGTAACATCTCTAAAGGATGTCACGTTTTCGACGGCGCTGTTTGGATGATCTATTATACTACTTCCCTATTTTAAATACAAACTTTGAAGGCGGGTTCATGTGTTTAACGGAGTGTAAGTTCATATACCCTTACATGTTACGATTTAAATAGTCCTCAGATTGTATATTATATTGTATTACCAGACATTCATGCGAAATCTGATGTAAACAATCTATATTTCACGGATTATACGCATTTGAGGACAAAAATGGTCATTGGATAATCTGAAACAGACTGGATTCGACTTGTGATCCCCACAAAGGTAAAAAGAGTCATGTTTATTTTTGCATGTTGTCATTTGGTCATAAAAAACTACATATGATGCTAGAACATCTCAAAACGGCTTTGCAGGGGGTATGGCTTAGCTAAATGAGATGTAAATGAGCCCTATTGTCTCCCCCAGCTGGAAAGAAGAGTCCCTTTCGTCTCGATTTTCTCGGTTTGAGTATTTCTGAGTTCCTATATTCAAATGGCCACAACTTCTCAAAATCTTATCAGATTTCCATGTGTTACACATCGTTGAAAAGCTTAGAAACTGCACTTTCAGAATATATGAATAACTCAAAATGCCCAGATCCGACTTGTGTCCCTCCTTTCTGTGACTGGTCACATATTTAAGCACCGCAGTTTAAAAATAAGTGATTTTAAGCCATTCAAACACAAACAACAGTGCTAAATGCGTCCGCTGTTTCTGTGTCACAGGAGCGCAAGCCGCGCATTTGTTTCTCATTAAGCTTGTGTTGTGAGTATTTTTGCTGCTTTATTGGCCTTAAATAACACACATGCCTCAAAAATCCTGTCTTTGCAAATATTCTCATATAAACACGACCATTTAGGCCTTTGGAGAAAGTAAACAGCAGAAAAATTGCACATAAAAAAGCACATCAGCGCTGCCTCTATTGTAACATAATATTTTGTTGATAAAGGTACAGTCATTCAATTTACAACTGTCACTTTACAACTATGGTTACAGGCATCCTATGCGAATTGTACACGAGTTTGACTCGAGTTACTCGTTCAGGGTTTATATTCAAACATAACGTTACTGTATTAGAGCTGTGACTGTAAGCTGTTGTGTGAACAGAACAGACCCTGGATTATTTGTTTATGTGTACTAAATATATTATATTAAACAGTTGTATTTGTTCACATTAGTAAATGCATTATGTAACATGAACAAACAATGAAAAATATAGAGTATATAAGCATTAATTAATTCTTGTTTATCTCATTACAGTAATTGACAGTAGTTCATGGTGCATTCACTTATGTTAACAGTTTCAACTTTGATTTCAAAATTATTAGTAAATGTTAAAATAAATACATTTACAATTAATAAATAATTAATAAAAGATTCATTTAAGGTGGTGATATTCATGTTTTCTTTTTATATAGTGAGTAGGCTTGTTGCGATAGTCGGTGAAACGGTGATTACCGGTGTTTCAGCCTCTCACCGGTTAGATCACTTGCCCACCGCGACACCGTTTTTCACTGTCGTTTTGATATTTTCTTGTAATTAAATCATTTAGTTTCGTTAGAGAGAGCCAACACTAAGAACTGAATGTGTCTGCTGGCTAAAATCAGCGGAGCTGAACGCGCATCATCACAGAGCAGCGCCTGCGGGTGTCAGATTTCATTTATTCCTGTCAGACTGCTGCGAGCTGCTTGACCAGATGATCATGGCAGAAGCCGCGTGCTTACTCGTTTATGTTATAATATACATATATGCAGTGGTTAAATTGGCTTTTGTAGGGAGGGGGAGCCCTTATTTCCGGTAAATAGTCATCATTCAAAATCACGCCGTAAAATTACTTAATGTGTTTTACACTAAAGGGCTCTTTTTCCAGTATTAATGTGTAAGGTAAGGTTGAGTAGTTATTCAAACAAAGATAAATACTTTACAATTCACTTACAAGTTCACTTTAAAGCTGTGCCAGAGGTTGATCCAAACTTTAAAACCTGAACTTTAAATGATGCTAATCTATGGGTCTGACACCCTATATGCATTTGTTGCACATGTTATTATGCACAATTGATCAAACTTTGAAAGAAGGTATAAGACTCAACCTCCTTGACTAATTCTAAGCATAAGATAACCCAAAAGATTAAATTAACAAGAAAAATGACATACTGAATCAGCATCAATATGTCTTATAAATTAGCCATAGAGATAAGCTGGTCAGCAGTTAGTAAAACAATCACTATAGTTAGGTTGTAATTGATTTTATAATCAAAATACATTATTTTATTAAACTATACAGTAAGTTCAGTGTTATCTTTTAACATATTGTAATGAGATGAGTGATATGGCTATACATACTTTAATCATTTGTTTCTATACTTCTATTAAGTTTTCTCGACGTGTGCACCACACTTACCTCTTTATCTCTCATCTCTACAATGTCTAATGTCATCCTGTGAGAATGCGCGGGGTCACTGTACTGTATAAACAACCGGCACCCGCCCGCAACTTCGACCGCAAAAAAAATGTCTGTGATTTTGGCCGATTCGGACGGGATAAAAATTCTCATGCTATTCCTGAGATAGGAGCGTCTGTTTCATGCGCTTTGGCGTTGCAGAAGATCACGTGCTCTGGATATGCGTGTTTGCAGCCTAATGTTTGATATTTAGCATTAAATGTAAAATGATTAGCCTACAGAACATGTCATTTATTAATTTAATTTTAACAAATCAAACTTATACAAATCATATAAAGTAGCCTACGTGTTTTATATAACTGCCTGCTTAAAAAAATCCAAATAAATTAAGAAATAATGATTAGTAACAATTTATTATCTTTATTAATTAACATTACCATTCCAGATTGAAACAAAATAAGGTTGAGTTTATACCTTATAACGTTACTGATATTACAGTGTTTAGTCTTAACAGTGTTTGATATTAAGCTCGTCTTGATTTAATTACTTTATTCCGCCAAATGGAAAAAAACATACATATCTGAATGAATGGGACTCAAGACCTATACGGCAGATTGCGTTGGCCAAAACACCAAAAGAACCGCTTTTTCAAAAGATATTGCGGGTAGACACAGATATTTGCATGCGGGCAGGATTACATTTATCAAAAGACCTCTGAGTTTGGCGAAAAACAGTAAGTAAATTGCTCTGGAATTTTTACAGAGGTTGCAAAGAAAAACACAGACATGGCCGATTCGGACGGGATTAAAATCACAGTGGACCTCTGAGAAGCATGATTTTCTCAGAGGTCCCTCTGTAAAACTAATCCCGTCCAAAATTACAAATGTTTAAATGGCATCTTTATTTCAAACCACCCGACCAACCGCGACCCAAATGTCATTACAAATTTGGCCCAGCCCAATTTAACCCTGTTGCTGAAGGAGACGGAGCTGAGCTCCGGCAGGGTGTGTTGTGGACTTGAGGAGGCGGAGCTGCGCTCCGGTGAGCCCTGGCCCAATTTAACCACTGCATATATGATGTTAAATATAAGTGAGATTGTTTTCTTGTTGTGTTTTTCATTAAGAATAATAATAAACCCATAATTCAAGCAGCGCTTTATGGAGGAATAGCCGGTTGCTCTGCTTGGGACTGGCGGGTTTCTGTCAGAAGTACCTGCGCACATTGACTCAAGCACTTAAACCAGCTGTTGCACTCGCAATTGTATGCAAATTCATACGCGATTTAACGCAGCGTACGCAAGCGCTTGATTTAAACAACAGTTGCATCTAATTCAAAAGTTAAAGTAAAATGCGCACGTCTGTATGTGCATTTATAAGCCCCTCCCACCTGGTAAAAACGGTTTGTCACGCGCTGATTAACTGGTGGGAAAATTCTGTCACTGCAACAACCCTAATAGTGAGTTATTTAGCTGTTTCGCCTTAATCTGAAATGCCCTGCAAACTACAGCTACCTATATATGCCACAGAAGACTTCAATATGGAATTTATGGCAAAAAAAATTCCCTTAAAATGCTATGGTCTCGCCTACATAACGTGTAAGTTAAAGGAATATGACTTGGCCTGAAAAACATTTCAGTCAGAAGAATTTTTTTCACTTTAATCCATGTCTATTCTGTTTTGTATGTTATATATGTCAAAATCTGTGTAAATAATAGAAAGGTCGCTGATTAACACTTGCAATTCAGTGTCGTTATGGTTTTAAAAAATATTCTGATGGTGGTAAAAAACTATTAAAAAGTAGTAAATTTAACGTAAGGAATGCTGTATATACCCTGTGAAAGTGTAAGTAATTTAATCACCAGTGTATAGTAACCCATAGTTGGAATGTGACCTCTGCATTTATCCCAACCTTTTGAGTAGTGAACACACGCACACCCGGTGCAGTGAGCAGATAACACTGCAGAGGACAGGTGCCTTGCATAAGACTTGAACCAGCAACTCTTGGGTTACAAGCCAGACTCTCTAACCAAAAGGATATGACTGCCCGTATTATAACTGTTATGTATTGGTCGGTCCCAGTCTGACCGAAAAAAATTCCTGAGAGCCACAAAACTTATTTGATCCCTAATTTAAAGATAACATTGCATATAACATAAGACCGCTAATGTAATGTTAAAACACGGTTCTGCATGCACCTAGTGTTAAGCATAATACACATGGCTCGGTTCCGACTTCAGAGTCAAGACGGTTGACTAAGTATATTGGTGGTAGATCCTTCTCCTACTTTGCCCCTAAGCCCTGGAATGATTTACCAAATTCGAGTATCAGACACAGTCGATCAATTTAAAACTAAACTTAAGACATTCTTCTTTAACCCTCTGGGGTCTAAGAGGTTTTTGGGGCCCTGGGGAAGTTTTGACATGCACTAACATTTGTGCTTTTTTCAGTTGCTTAATGGCAAAAGTCTCATAACACTGTGTTCATCACAAACTGGGCTACAATATCATATAATCAACATGTATCTACATGTTTGTATTTTTGAGAGAAAAATGTTTATGCGTGGTTTTTGAAAAAGCAAAATTTTTAAGTCACTGATATAAGTCCACAAAACTCATTCTAAACATGTTTTCCCAAGACTTTTCAAAACAGGATATAGTAGTCTAGAGTTTTTTCTTCAAAATTATGTGAAAATCATTCGGCCTACTCATTCACATAAAGCAATATATTGATTTACAATTTCTAAGACACTTTTGCTTGGGAAAGGCTGTATGCGTGGAGGTGGGAAAGCTCCTGAATAATCAGTGATTGACAGCTGAGAGACAAAAGAGTTGAATAATGAGCCACATAATGAGAATGTTCAACAGGAATGTAACTTTCTCTGTAGTAAAACCATGATAAGGTTTACTTTTCAATATAATGTAAATACACACACACACACACACACACACATTATATATATATATATTTCTATTTAAATTTTTTCTATTAATTTCACAAGTATAAGTTACCTTTTAAAAACCATAGTAGCCTAATCATGGTAAAGGTACTGTTTGGCCATTGTAAAGTGAATACAGGGTTAGTGTTTGGTTGGCCAGCGAGAGGTTTACTTTTGTGCAGAAAAATCTCAAGAGAACAACTGCCTATCGTTGTCTGGACTCTTACTTGTGTTTTTGTAATCATTATAGTAGAAACACAACAAGGGACACACGTGATGAACTTATCAATGTTTGTTTACAGCCGCCGCCATTTCCTCACGTGTTGATCATGAAAGCAGTGAATGTGTGCACATATAATGATCCTATGTTTAATAAACTTGCTGTGCGGAGATATATGCTTAGACGCAACTAAATAAGGATTGTACTGTTTGCAAACGCGTATTTTATAAGAATACCAAAAAGCACGTAGAGTTTCCTGACTCGTGTGTTTGTGTATGTACGTTTCCCTTCACATGAACTGTTTGACGGTAGACAAATAAAACACTTGCGTCTGGAGATACTGACACACATACGCAAGTAAATAAAGATTTAGATGTCATGTTTGGTGCTTGCAATCGGATTAAACAACAAGGAATGGAGAGACTGGATTGTGGATTGCGCATCCATTGACTGCAATAGGCACGAGTTATGCATATGGATGTCTCTGCTCGTTCACTTCAATGGCGATCTCATCTCATTACATAACAGGAGAAAGACGTTAACTCTCCTCCTTCTCATACAGTTAACACCGAATTACAATATCGGTTTTCAATCTCACTTACATCATTTAAAAGGAGACATTCCAAGCATTATGTAGACATTTATCTTTTGTTTCTATGACAAGTATTCGTTAAGTTACAGTTAATTTTTCTGACGCGTTTCTGAAAGGACTACACTGAGGGAGAGAGAACAAAACGTGCATCATGTTTATTTTCTTAATTTTGCGAAAAGCACAACATTCTGTTTTTATTGGGAGTGGACAGAAAAAAAATTACCTGTTCACATACCTCGATAGTATTTATATATATAAATATATATGTATCTCTCTCAAGGGTTTTTCTCCTCCTAGGAGTTTTCCCCCTGGACTAGCCTGATAGAGATTTTTCCTAGGGGTTTTTTCATCCCCTGGAGAGTCCGCCACCTTTGGCTTAACTTACTACTTTACTGTAAACGTTACATTATTACTACGCTCGGACACTGCTACGTGTAATGTTACTTTCAAACAAAATACATATTGCAGGGTTGTTCTAGTCCTTTCCTTTTTGTGGAAAATAAAAGAAACAGCTGCCCACTAAAATGTATAAAACATAGTTGCTGCTTATTAGAAAGAGCAAACATAAAAATTGTCTAGTTTATGTTATGATTTTGAATTATGATTTAAATTCATCTCATTGTGCAATTGTCATGTGTTTTTTCTCAGTCATGTTCAGCAATCAACCGAGCCTGAACACAGCTACATCAGTACAGGGTCCAATATACAAATGTGACCAGTCACGGAAAGTAGGGACACAAGTCGGATCTGGATTTGAGTTATTCATAGATTCTGAAAGTGCAGTTTCTAAGCTTTCCAATGATGTGTAAGACATGGAAATCTGATAAGATTTGGAGAAGTTGTGGCCATTTGAATGTAACACATTCAAGAAAGAGAATGCTGAGAAATTTGAGAAAGAAAAAGTTTACACTTCCCTTTTCCCTGGCTGGAGAGACAATAGGGCTCATTTACATCTCATTTAGCTAAGCCATACCCCCTGTAAAGCCGTTTTGAGATACAGATGTTCTAACATCATATGTAGAATTTAATTACAGAAGTCCGAATGACAAAATGCAAAAATAAACAGGACTTTTACCTTTGTGGGGATCACAAGTCGAATCCAGTCTGTTTCAGATGTGTTAATCATCCAATGATTTTTGTCCACAAATGCGTATAATCCGTGAAATATAGATATATAGTCTATTGTTTACATCAGATTTCGCATGAACTTCTGGTAATATAATATAATATACAATCTGAGTACTATTTACATCGTAACATGTAAGGGTATATCAGATTACACTCCGGTATTTACGTTCCGTTCGCACCTTCAAAGTTTGTATTTAAAATAGGGAGGTAGCATAATAGATAATCCAAAAACAGCACCATCGAGAACGTGAAGTCCTTAAGAGATGTTACCAATCGCTCGCTCGTTCCTCCATCAGCCAATGACTTCATGGAAAATATTGATAGACAAAACATGTAGCCAATTATATAAAGAATACAACGATCTCTGTGTAATTTATGAGTTTGACTTCATGCTGCGCTGCAAGACGTCAAAGTACCGCGAGAGCGAGTCGAAATTAAACTACTCCATAAGATTTTTAAAACTAAGCAAACATGTCTGAGGAACAGGGCAGCCGCTTCACTACAGTCACGTGACTTCACGCTCGAGCCGGAAGAGAAGACAATGCTGAATAAAGTCGTAATTCTTGCTATTTTTGGACCAAACTGTATTTTCGATGCTTCAACACAATCTTACTGACCAACTGATGTCACATACCATGGCTGTTCTGCAGGCATATCAAGCTGAGTTATTAAAAGACATTGATGAGGTGACAGCGGGCGATTCTGAGTTACATAATTTACGTAGGGCATCAGATTTTTCTCTCAGAGTGATAAGATAGACAGCTAGAGCTATAGGGAGATATATGTCGCTGATGGTGACAACTGAGAGACATTTGTGGCTTCATCTGTCGGACATCAAATACGCAGATAAGTCGGTTTTAGTAGATTCTCCTTTGTCTTCCTCTGGGCTCTATGGTGAAGCTGTGAATAGCGTTGTTGACAGACACAATGAAGTGCGAAGGCAGGCGGCAGCCTTTAGAACCTTTCTTCCTCAGAGAGTTTAATCTTCCTCATCACGGCGGCACCTGCAAACTCAGTATAGACAGGTGCAGAAAGAGAGAGTTACCACTTGTGCCCCCCCCTTGTAGAGACTGGAGGTTAGGTTGGCGTGCTCAAAACCCCCAAAGAACCCCGATCTGAGACTGGTAATTCAAGCAAAAAACAGCCCTGACCAGAGTGCTACAGAGCTGTTAAAGGGGCATGCCCTCCTGGGGAGTGCAGGATTTTTCCACGGTTTATGGGTTTCCGCACTCCTCAGTGCCCTCCAATGTTAACTGTGTACATTCCGCCTCTTGTAGTACGGAGCACAGTGAAATCAGATGAGATAAAATGGGCATGTTCTCCAGGGGAGTGCAGATTTTTCAGCAGTTGTAGTACAGAGCACAGTGAAACCAGCCAAGATTTTGTATTCCTTTCCCCAGGTGCTCTGCTCCCTGGAGTTCTGGAGAGGGTCCGTCAACAGAAGGCCCAGCTGTTGCTCGTAGCCCCATGTTGGCCCCATGTTTGGGCAGGTGCCTCTGTCCAAGATGTCTCCTACTCCTGGATCTTGGGTGCTTATGTTTAGTTTTTATTTTTACATACAGACAGGCACTCGTAGTCTGATGGTTTGGTTATAGCGTCTCTATGGCGACGCATCGCGAGTTCCCTTGAAAGGGAACGTCTCAGGTAACGTATGTAAGCCTTGGTCATTGAGAAGGAAACAAGATGCTGCTTCTCCTTTGCCATACTTCTCGTTTCTTGTCTCGTGACACCCCAAGCTTCTGGGGGTTTCTAGAGAACTAAGGCCCTGTTTACACGTACATTATTTTAAAAAACTGAGACATTTTCCTTCATTTGTGCCCTTCGTTTACACGCAAACGGAGAACTTGCCTCTGAATCCGATTCTTTCTAATATCTCCAGCCAGAGTGGAGATTTGGAAATCTTCGGTTACACGGTTGCATGTAAACTGAGACAAAAAAAATTTTTAGGCAGCCAACGCCACAGTATGCGCCAGAGCACAGACCTGCGCCAATAGTGTGACCTTGTTCAAAAGAGGAATGAAAGTGATTCATTGCTGTTTTCAGGATTCTGATAAGCTTACTGATTGTGGGCTTGAGCTTCTCGATACACCACCACCTAGAGGTTTGGTATGCTCTTGAAGGCATTTAAACATGGGAATGTGACAATGAACACTTTTCTGAAAGCTGACATGTGTGCACAAAGTTATTTTTGAAACCGGAGAGGTTGAAATGTCCGTTTAGGAAAATAGCCGCTTACGTGTAAACGTAGACTTATAGCCTTTTTCAAGAGGTTTTCAAACCTCCTAGCTGGTCAGGAAGACAGGGGGTTCCATATTTCTGGGGAAATTGGAAATAATTGGTTTAGCCTCCATAGGGAATCAGTTTGTGAATCAGTGTCTCTCAACTGAGATTGATGAGACCATACCTAACTCTAAAGCTTCCTCCACCAGAAAACTGTATACATTAAAGTGGAGAGTTTTTACTTCATGTGTAGTGAAAGGCATATTGACTCAGTTAACTGCCCAGTGGTTTCAGTTCTGGAATTGCGCAGCCGAATAACACTCGGTGCGTAGACGTTTGTGGCACGGCCAGCTACGCAATGCTCGTTCCCGTTATTTCAGGGAACCGGGGTTTCACGAGTTCACACTTACAAATAAGTTGGTTATATTAAATTAGTAAATGTATTTGGCGTGCTGTCCGGGGAGAAGGCTCTGAGCTCGGAAATGGGCCCGAACGCAGAGTATCCCCCCCGGTTTAGGAAATAACCTGGTGAGTGAGAGGAGACGGGGTGGTGGAGGGATTCTGAAGACTGCAGATGATCTTTGGAGAGTTAAACTTTGACTTATATATGGCTTGCCTTTTTGCTGATTGGGTAGATATGGTGATTACTGATTGTGGACAGCTGGTGGTACTAGAGTATTTGTTGATTACTGATTATAGACAGCTGGGAGTACTTAAGTGTTTTATTTGACGTGCTCCTCCCGAACTACGTCAATAAAACATCATTACACGAGTAACCTAAGCGCTCCCTTTTAATACGGTTTACTTCGCATTGCGTCAGTTGCTGACGCTATGGGGGAACGTAATCCCATCCCGCCGTGCATACACAACGGACTGAGGTGCCCTTACCGGAGAGACACTGCATGTGGTCCTATACCCAGCGTGTACATAGCTCTAGCAAACGTCAGTGTAAGCACCATATATGAGACAGTAATACGCATACAGTGAAGTTTCTAAACGCACCATGATGCATATATAACAGAGCACGAGACAGCGGGTTCCCAGAGCGCGCCCCGAGCTGTGCATGATTTATTAATAGATAGCCATGACGGTGAGCTTGCAGCGCACCGTGAAGCCATACAGAAACGCAGTCACGGGAACATTAAGCCGATAAGACCTTTGTTTGTAAGGCAGGGACATCCAGGCTATAAAATCTGACAAACGTAGACGGCGAGGACCAGCCGGCCGCATTACAAATATCAAAGATAGAAATCCCTGTAGACCAAGCCCATGATAAAGCCATACTTCGCGTGGAGTGGGCTTTTAAACCAACTGGACTATGTTCATTCAGGGAGGCGTATGCCAAAGCAATGGCTTCGACGATCCATTTAGATAGCCTCTGTTTTGTGAGCGGCATACCTAAAGAGTGGTGCGCGAAGCTTACAAACAGCTGATCTGACTTGCGTTATGAGGCAGAGCGGTCCGTGTATATTCTTAACGCTCTGACGGGGCAGAGCGTGTTTGGGGTTTGTTCGCCGTCCGCCGGCGGGAGGGCGAGAAGTGAAACCAACTGAACTCTAAATGGCGTGGTCAAGACCTTAGGGAAGTATCCCGCTTTCGGTCTAAGGATCACTTTGCTATCGTTAGGACCGAATTCCAGACATGACGGGTCAATTGAAAACGCGTGTAGATCGCCCACTAGTTTAACCGATGCCAACGCCAAGAGGATAGCAGTTTTAAACGAGAGAGGTCAGCCTGCTCGAAGGGCTCGAAAGGGGGACCGCGCAGCGCTTTCAGAACCGTGGACAAATCCCAAGACGGGACCGTGTTAGGTCGCGGTGGGTTTAGTCTGTAAGCGCCTCTGAGGAATTTAATGATAAGATCATGTTTTTCCACGGTGTGACCGGCGATGAGGGGGTGATTCGCTGTTATCGCCGCCACATATTCTTTAAGCGTCAAGGCGCACAACTGCTGTCCAACTTTTCCTGTAGAAAGGAGAGAATATGCTCCACTTCACAGGTGTTTGGGTTTAAGTTTTTCGTCGTGCACCAGTCAGAAAAAATAGACCACTTTTGAGCATAAAGGCACTTGGTAGACGGGGCCCTGGCTTCCGTTAGAGTATTTAACACACGTCCTGAAAGGCGTGACGGTTGCCGTTCAGAGACCAAACGTGTAGATTCCATAGCTCTGGTTGTGGATATCGCCCCTCCCGCCTGAGAGAGGAGGTTATTTCTCAGCGGTACTGGCCATGGTGCAGATGTTTTCAGCTGCCATTGGTCGGGGAGCCACGGTTGATTGTGCCAAAACAGGGCGATCAGAATTATCGAGCATTTCATCTCTCTTATCCTCTGAAGGACCTGTGGTAACAGAGCCACCGGAGGAAAAGCGTATAGAAGACACGCCGGCCATGTTAGCGACAGGGCATCGTGGTGTCTCGAGAAGAAGATCAGGCAATGCCCGTTTTTGTCTGATGCACACAGATCAATCTGCGCTCGGCCGAAGACGGTCCATATTTTCTTGACCGTCTGAGGATGCAGCCTCCATTCTCCTGGCAGCGGACCATTGTGCGAGAGAATGTCTGCACCCGTATTGGCTACACCCGGTACGTGAGTCGCTTTCAACGAACGTACGTTCACTTGAGCCCATAATAAAAGCTGTTTCCCCAGCCTGGATAGGGAGCGAGATTTCAGCTCTCCTTGGTGGTTTATGAATGAGACCACCGTCATACTGTCCGACCGTACTAGAACATGCTGATGTTGGAGTTTTGGTCGAAAGTGTCGTAGCGCTAGGATAACCGCCCTCGAGGTGGTTGATATGTAGCTGAGACAATTGGTTGTTCCACGTACCGAAGGCGGGTTTGCCGTCGCAGTGCGCGCCTCAACCCTTCGCAGAGGCATCCGTGGTCACCACTTTCCTCCTGCTCATGGAGCCAAGTTCAGGGCGGAACTTTCGCTTTCAACCAAAACCAAAGAGGTCTCATGAACAGCATCCCCAACGGTATTAGTGGGGATGCTGCTGCCATCACACCCAACATTTTTTGGAATCGTTTGAGAGGGAGATGTGATCCTGCTCTGAACGACGCTGCCCTGCGTCTGACCGTGAGTGCGCATTCTGGTGTAAGCCATGCTCGTGCCTTTTTAACCCTAAATTCTCCAAATGCTGGAGTACAACGATCTTGTGCGCAATAATTTCCCTCTCTGACTGGGCTAGAATAAGCCAGTCCTCAAAGTAATTCAATATGCGGATGCCACAATGTCTGAGAGGGTCGAGCGCCGCATCCGCACATTTGGTAAACGTGCGTGGTGCCAGAGATAATCCAATGGACAGAACTTTGTATTGGTATGCTGTTCCGTCGAACACGAATCCTAGAAACGGCCTGTGACGAGGTGCTATCGGAATGTGAAAGTAACCGTCTTTCAGATCCACTGATTTGAACCAATCGCCCGGTCAAATAAACGCCATGATTCGTCTGGCTGTAAGCATTTTAAATGGCCGTTAGACAAGAGCGCGATTCAAAACGCGTAGATCTAATATCGGTCTGAGGCCGCCATCTTTCTTTGGAACGAGAAAATAATGACTGTAAAAGCCTGATTCGCTTTGATCCGCCGGGATTGTCTCTATCGCGTCTTTTAGTAATAAAGAACGCACCGCCTCCCTGAGGATCTGCATGCGATCGTCTGGGACAGTGGTGAAGAGGACACCGCGAAACCGGGGTGGTCTTCAAGCGAATTGAAGTGAATAACCGTGTTGGACGGCGTGCGTCGATATGCTTATGGACGGTGAGCCGTGTGTGTGTGTGTGTGTACAGAGGAGGAAATTTGCTCTTTTGTGAAAAGGAAAAAAAATTTTTTTTGCTGTTACAGCAAGGGTGTGTCCAGCGCCCAAGGGGACTGAAACACGCAGAACTTTCGAGGGCGGGCCGGCCGAAGCGAGCCCAAAGCCTCTTTTCCTCCTCAGACTTTCTTCAGGGAGGCGGCGCCGGTGCCGGGTCCAGCGTGATCCTAGGACTGGGACCGCGGCGTCGAGGTGGACCAGTCGGTCATGCAGGACGCTGGCGTTTAACCTCCGGTTCAGCTCTCTTCTGGGGTTGAGCTGGTTTTGGCTTAGGGCGCTGAGCTTGCGGTGGTTTTGGGCGGCCGGTCTTAGACGTTGAGGCAGATAGTTTCGGTAGGAAATGCCGCATAGCCTGAGACGATTTCTGTGCCTCAGTGAAGCGTTGGGTAAACCCCTCCACAGCAGAGCTGAAGAGCCCCAACAGGGACACGGGCGAGACAAGAAGGGGAACCCGATCCATCACCTTGATCTCCGTCAAGTTCAGCCAGAGATGTCTCTCCAGAACAACCAGGCTAGCCATGGCTCTTCCCACAGCCTGAGTGGCGAATTTAGTAGCGCGGAGGCCCAAGTCAGTCGCGCTGCGCAGGTCTTGAAAGGTTGACGGGTCAGGGCCTGCCTTGTGCATATCATGGAGGAGTTTCGCCTGGTATACTTGCAGCACTGCCATCGTGTGGAGACCAGATGCAGCGTGGCCATTGGCGGAGTAAGATTTTGACAACAGGGCTGATGTCAGACGGCAGGGCTTTGAAGGGTGGTTCATCTTTGCCCTCCATCCGCCAGCAGAGGACGGGCAGAGGTGGGCAGCGACAGACTCCTCGAGCGGCGGGAGCTTGGTGTAGCAATGTTTGTTGGCGCCGTCCACTACGGAGAGGACGTGGGAGACGGCGCTCTGAGCGCGGGTGGAGTAAGGAGCGCGCCAGGACTTAGTGAGCTCCTGGTGTACCTCCGGGAAGAACGGCGCCTGCCGCTGGCGGGATGGTTGACAGCGTCCGGGCTGCAGGAACCACTCATCCAGACGGCTGAGTTGAGGCTCTGACGGCGGCGAACACTGAATATTGAGCTCCGCTGTAGCTTGTGTCAGGATGCGGATGAGCTCAAAGTTGTGAGGACGTGAAGAAAACCTCATGGACATGTCCTTATGGACAAAGGTGACAGGACAATCGCGGAGACGGAGCACGCGGGGGATGAGCCGGTGTGGACTCGGTCTCAGGGCGCCTCTCGACTACACGGCTCCGCTGCTGTTTAGGCGGGAGAGCACGGGAAGCCTTCCTTTTGAAGACATTGAGGCGGGAGCGCAGCACCGCAATAGGAAGGAGCTTGTAGTGGGTGCAGCCCGCCTTGGTGAGCATGGACTCGGCGTGGGCAGGACCCAGACAGAGGACTCACTCGGTGTGGAGGTCTTCCACAGGTAAAGGGGTTCGGCATGAGCCATAGTGCCGAAGCAGCATTATCTCAACGCGCTTCTTGCTCTTTTAGAGTGAAATTTGCTCTTTTAATGCTCAACCGGAAAGCGTCAGGGGAACACGCTGGTGTGTAGCAGTCCGCTGCAGTGCTCAGACCGACCGTCAGTGAGTAAGGGCTTCTTCTTCGAGCAGCGAGAAGGTTCGCGCTGAAGGAGAAAATTAATGAGCTCTTGACGCTTGATCCCGGAATTATATAAGGACATGTGCCACGCACCACGCGGGCTCAAACGTCATTGGTCTGTATTTTCTACAGACGTTAACCAATAGGCTTCAATCGCGGAGTAAACAGGAGCTTCCCCGATTGTGTCAGCAACTGACGCAATGCGAAGTGAACTTTATTGAAAGGGAACTTCAAAGTGTTAGTTGTGGCAGCCAAAACCAAAAGACACACATGATGTAAAAATACTTCTGTATCATTTGTAAATTTGCACCCTGTGTAAGATTTTTTATAAATGGTGTTGCATATCCTGTGCACATTATTGAATTTTCCTGACTCTCAGGTAATAATGTTTCTGGTGATCCGAATTTTTTTCCAATAAATGCTTATAAAATTTTCTTCCTCTAGGTCAAACCATAAATATTACATAAGAAATTCATACTAGAAACCCACACTAATTTAAAGATTTTTATTTATTGCATGGCCAGAGACAAAACATGATGTACTTTTTTATGAATGCTTACAGTTAAGTGAATGATAAAATTTTAACCGCTGTTACTTAACTAGCTGTTAAACAAAATGTAAGAAAAGGAAGGAATATTTGCTGGAAACTTACAAAGAGTGCATGGTTAATCTGTCAATCAAATGCGGATAAAAAGTTGCGTTAGCTGCATTGTTTTATGTCCATTATTCTGAATGTTTGCAGGTGAGGACGGGGGTGGATACAAACATTGCGGGAATGAAATGTATATGAATTTGTTTTAAAGAGGACATTTCACAAGACTTTTTTATTATGTCAAATAAATAGTTGGTGTCATCAGAGAACATATGTGAAGTTCTAGCTCAAAATATCATATATAAATTATTATAGCATGTTAATATTGCCACTTTGTAGGAGTAAGCAAAATTGTGCTGTTTTTGGGTGTGTCCTTTTAAATGCATTTGACCTGACATCGGCCAAATTTGACCCTGTGGGTTCTTAACCCATTTAAGCCCACCGGCAACTATAGTTGCCACAGTGCATAGTTGTCATTTTCCTTTTTTAATAATTTGTTTGTTTAATAAGATGTTTTCCATGTTTTATTTCTCAATGACATGCAAGCTAACAACCAAATAAAGGATTTTAAAAAAAAAGTTATTTATTTCCGTCCTGTCACATGAGGCTGTCAACTTCTTACCTCTTCTTCCAAGAAACATGGCGAAGGCAAACCCTCCCAAAGAAAGGTTATTTTCATTTTACTAACAAGTATTTTTGGTTGACATTTATATATCTACATAATCATGAAGGTCTCTAGAGTCATCCAAACAAAACAAATCTTATAAGAGATCTATAGTTTTTTATATACTTAGTCAAATGTCCAAGCGGCAACTATAGTTGCCGGTGGGCAAATGCCTTGTAAGTACATATATCATGGGGAAATGGGGTATACTGTGTTAATAGGTTAATAAATCAAGGTTATTGGTCTTTTAAAGTGCTTTTTTATTTTATAATATCATACCTAAACCCTTTAATTAACATCTCTACTGTCCATTAGACCTTAATTTGATAGGGAATAAATCTGTTAAAAGGATGAGATGAGAGAGCAATCTTTCCACAGCTCTACTCCCCCACCCCTGTGTCTGTTGTTACTTTGGGGGGATGGGCTGTCTAAAGTGATAGCAGCAGTTTCCAAACTTCAGTCAATCACACAAAAGGAAGAATGAAAGATAAAGAGTTAAAGCATGGGATTAATTGCTGTAGATTATATTTTTCTCCCTTTTATAATATTATGCCCTGTAAGGGGCAAAATATTGAGGCCCCTTCATCCAGTTTGGATGCGTTTCATTCTAATAAGTCAAGGACCCTAATTATTTTTATGACTAGTAGCTTATGATTCCATTATAATGTTGAAATTCAGACAAGTAATGAGTTTACTTTTGCATTATTATATGAAATCACCTATACTATAGTCAGCCATTTAATACAATGGACCTAAAAAAAAATGTGTAATTTTCTTTCAGGTATACCTTGGCAGAGCTTTTGGATATTCTTGATACAGATAATCCATCTGGAAATTTTTGTAATGTAACAGTTGTGCCAGAGTCTGAGAAGAAAGCTCATGACACAGATTGTGACAGCGATGGATCTGATGATGACGTGGCATGCGATTACAAGCGCCTACCATCAAGGTTGCTGAAAGGAGAGGGCTTAATCTCTGATGATGCTTTTCAGCTACCCCTCCTTGACATGGCAGATGTACTTGAATGCCCTGCGGCCTTAGTTAGTGCATCTACAGAGCCAAACACCATCAATACTGTTGAGGAAAAGGAAAATAGTCCAACAACCCCTGGACCCATGCTTAAGAAAATAAAAAACAAAGAGCGGAAGTTCAAGAAATTTAAGGCAGATACCAAAAAAACAATACAGGCTAAGCGTCATCAACTCCCTCCCTATCAACCCAAGCCAACCAATCCTATCATCACATCAAATGATCCAGCAGACATCTTTCTCACATTCTATCCCAAATCACTACGGGATATCACCCTGGAAATGTCTTATACATATGCAGCACAGAAAGGTGCCACCCTCAATCTCACTGATGAAGAGCTCCTAACATTCTATGGCATTCTTTTGACCACTGGGTACAACTCAGTCCCAAGACGACGTCTTCTTTGGTCAGGCGACAATGATGTCAGCAACACAAGCATTAAAGATGCCATGCGGAGGAACAGATTTGATGAGATAATGGCTTCCATTCATGTTGTGGATAACATGAAAATCACAGATGACCCTTTCTTCAAGGTGCGTCCCGTGTTTGAGGAGCTGAATAAAGTCAACAAAACCATGACTATTCAGGAATATCTGGCAGTGGATGAGATGATGATTGAGTACTTTGGTAGGCATGGATGCAAGCAATTTATCAGGGGGAAGCCCATTCGCTTTGGTTTCAAGATCTGGAGTCTTGCATCCTCAATCTGGGTTTGTCTACCAGATGGAGCCATACGCAGGTAGCCACACTCGTCTCGTTGAAACTGGACTGGGTCAGGGTCCAAGTGTGGTTCTTGGCTTGGCAGAGAAAGCTGGAGTGCCACCTGGATGCAAGTTCTATCATGACAACCTATTCACAACACTCACCCTGGTTGATGAGATGACCAAAAGGGGCTACGGCAGCTGTGGCACACTTCGGGAAAATCGCCTCTTTGATATCCCACTGACACCATCAAAGATCTTCCGGAAGACCTCAAGAGGCAATGTCGAATTCCTTATTGAAGATGGAAAACTGATTGTGAGATGGAATGACAACAGCGTGGTCACTGTTGTGACCAATATGGAGAATAAGTACTCCGATGTCGACACTCAACGGTGGAACAAACAAAAACATGCAATGGATAAAGTTAAACAGCCTACTTGTATAAAGAGCTACAACACACATATGGGAGGTGTTGACCTGCACGACCAATGTGTGAACCGTTACCGGATTGGCATCCGATCAAAGAAGTGGTGGTGGCCATGCTACAGCTGGGCACTCAACAGTGCTATGGTCAACGCCTGGTGTTATTACAGGTACATGGGGGTGTAATGGGAAGTGGGAGGTGAGGCTGCTGGGTGGAAGGGTCTATATCTTAAGTGGCATGACAAAAACAAAACAAGTATTCATCAAGTATTTATTTCATTCAATACCCACCAATAGAAAATTAATTCATCCATCCATCCATTCATACAGGTCATGTAAAGAGGGAGACGGAGATCTCCTCTCCTTCCACAGACTGGTTGCCCAGAGTCTCCTCCAGCGCCATGGGATGAGGCCACAGGGGCATGGAAGAAGGTCAGTGTTGGCTTCTGCAATGTGTGAGGCTGCCAGATTTAACAACATGAACCACTGGCCCCACAACACAGGGAGAAAGTACATGAGGTGTCGAAAATGTGATGGCCGCACTACCTTTGCATGTGAGAAATGCGGTGTTGCCTTGCATGTTGAGTGCTTCAAGAAATACCATGGAAACCACTAAGAATCTACCCAGGAGAGAGAGGAGCAGAGGGAGAAGAGAGATAGAAAAATGGGAGCGCACGACATAACTTCCCAATCCGAAATGTCTTTTCGATTATAATGAAAACGCATCCCAGAGAACGATCTACTCTGTAACCATGTATTAATTACCCCTAGGATAATTTTTCACTGGAGTAGTCCTTTAACTTTTTTTATTTTCTATACACAATGCCCTGTTGGGGCAACCTAATGGCTGCACTTTGTTCTGCACTATGTTCCACCACTTTAAGACAAATGTATTTGTTGTTTGTTTTGTTTATCATACACAAGAGATTATAAGCTAGATGCAGTTTTTTTTTTTGGGTTCGCATCGAATGTTCTTTGACTGTTATACATAATAAATGTGTTTATGAATAAAGGTTGATCTGTTGAAAGCAGTTATTTTGAGTTAGATGCCTAATGTATTCAAATTTGACATTGAAGGGGTGCATACAACCTATTTGCCCACCGGCAACTATAGTTGCCGCACATTCAAATACGATTTTCAAAAAAAGAAACAAAAAATTGGGTAAAATAAATGCAGAACATGTTTACAGAGGACACTATTAACACAATTATATGCATGAAACCAATCAGAAAAATTTGGGCACAAATGGGTTAAACATGGAAAAAGTCAGATTTTCATGATATGTACCATTTAAAATGAATAATTCTATTATGGGCTTTCAGATGCATTTACTCACCATGTATGGCTTGACTGTTGTATTTTTGCTGCATTGGTTCATGTTGCAGTGCAGAACTTTATGTAATGCGTGAGCTATGGTGTATATGGCAGCGTAGATGGGAAAAGAAAATGTGGGATCTTCATTTATAATTTCCTCTGCTGTCACCAATGAGCAGTTGTCACAATCTTGATTACATGTCTTTGTGTGGATTTCACTCTCAATGTTATCATTAGGATAAACCTCAGTTGTTTCTTTGGTTTTATAAATGAATTCATTAAATCCAGGCAATGACAAAAATCTCTCTGTAATGCCAATAATTGTTCCAATTTTCTCAATTCCTGGCTCTTTTAAAAGCTGCTGATTCATGGACCATGTTTCATCTGCAATCCAAACTTTGTCTCGGATGTTGTTTGATATGGCTGCTTTGATTATATTTTTTGCATATTGTGGCGTAGCGAAAACCACAATGACATTGATGTTAAGCTTATCAATTTTTTTAAGAGTTAGACTGTAGTTTGCACTTTGACTGAGAATCTCTTGATAAGCCAAACAAATCCCAGTATTTTTGATATAATTGTTAAACAGTTGAAGGCCTTCTTCAATGTCTGGATCTCCAAGAAAAGCAACCCAGTTCCATCTAAACCACTGGATGATGTGAATAATCATCTGTATCAAGTCTTTGTTGCTAGGGTTTGTTCTTATAAAAGATGGATACTGAAGTTTATTACTCAATGTATAGCTGGTAGCTCCATAATTAACCTTTAAAAACAATTTGCTTGACATGTTACATTTAATATACACACTCAACGTTTAGTTTTATGCACAGAAGTACTTATATGTGTCTCTGTGTTAAAGTGATGAAGTCTGGCAGCACTGGATGTTGTGAAATAGGTATGTTTGTTAATAAATATGAATAATTACCAGTGGTATAAGGTCCATTGTGATCAGTGGTGCAATAGTAATAGTTCTTGTGTTTCCATATGGTCCAGTTGAAGCAATGACTTTAGGCTGATGGCTGTTGAGTTTTTCTTGAGGATTTATTGATCCATTCTGTGAGATAAAACTGAAGACTGAAGGGAAATTCTTAGTGTCAGAACAATGATCAAAAACTTCATAACCCAGAGAGACATTGGGCAGCAGGGTGGTTGAGTTATTAATCTCCTCAACAGCAAACCTCATTAGTTGAAACATCTGATAGCCCGAGTTTGAGAAAGTTTGCCTATAGTAGAAAACATTTGGAAGGTAGATAATCACTGTTAAATATTTTCTCAGAAAGGTGTAAATGTGTAATATTCATCCAGATAATAATAAATGAACCTCATAAATAAAATAAATATTCTTGCTTACCTGGAACATTCAATGGCCTCCGGGGAGGACAGGGGTGCTGCATGTTCAGCTTCATGTACTGGAAAAAGTCCACCCAATAAGTAATCTCCATCTAAACTGAACTCAAATGATGAACGAGAAACTTTGAAAAAGAAAGAAGTAGTAAAGGCAACAAGAAAAGTGTAAATGCAACTCAGAAACATGATTTAAAATGAATTGTTCTCATGAAACATGAATGTGAAGGTGTTTTTATATAAAAATGTAATTTGCTTAAACCACTTTGTTTATTCACAGCTCTGGGCATCACACTCAATGTTTTTATTGTTATAAATATTAATTTTCATAGACCATATTTCATCTACAATGCAAACTTTGTCTGTTGTATGTTTTTTGCATATTGTCATACAATGAAAACCGCAAGGACACTGGTGTTGTGCTTATCAGTCTTTTTTAAAGTTAGACTTTAGAGTGTAGAAAACACAGGCCAGTATGAGTGGATAGAGACCAAAAAATCTTCATCAATTTTGTGATTTAGATTTTATTTGCGATTTTGACATCATATTCAACAAACATCATAAGTCCCACACAAACTGATCTGTAATAGGTCTTTAGCATGAGTGTGTCCCACCCATAGCCCCCACCTTGGAAAAATGAGGAATGAATGTCTGTAGTCTCTCACCCTCAACAAAGATACAGCAGTTCCTTCTTTCAATGACGCAAAATTATGATTTTTATATCATTAAAAAGAAGGAAGTGCAACACTGAAATCAGTATTTGTCCCGTCTCAGGGGAAACTGAGTGAATGATGCACAACCATTTAAAAACATGACTGGGGTTCTAACGATACAAAGCTTAATGCAAATCGGTGAAGTGTCCCTTTAACTCTACATCTATTCAAGTCAGAGTTAAATGTTTTATGTTCTTCTGACCAATTAGGTCCAGAATATCCTTTGATGAGCCAAGGCAGTAGTGGATAGGCTGGATCACCTACTACTAGAAATCAAACTGATCTCTTGAAGTGTTTCACGCAAAGTAATAAATAGCGCAACACAACTGGAATGCGCTGAATGCAGTATATACCCTTATGTATCTGCAATCCGTACCAATATGAATGTAATAATGCAATCTCTCTTTACAAGCAAAAAGTCTCACCAACTGCTGCTAAGACAAATAAAACAGTCTGTTAACACATCTTCTGAGTTAACATCAATGCATAAACAAACCAACACTTTCACAAACAAACCAATATAACATGCATTTAGCTGTTATTTTTTTACAGCATGAGTGTTTCTGCTACCGATCTCTCTCGAACGCAGTTCATCTTTTTTTTCTATTGACTCGTTAACCACCAATCACATGATACTCTCATATGCATGGGTGGGTTTAAAATAATAATCATCCAATCACATAAAATACAATCAAAGTTGTATATGTTCTCCAAGTGCAAACTTTAGTGTTTAGAAGGGGTTTCTTAAAGGGATACACAATCATTTTCAGATTACTTTAAAAATGTGAAACTTTTTTTAACATAACACAGTTTAACCCTCTGGTGTCCGACCATTTTGGGACACTGGCAGAAGTTCTGAAATTCTCTTACATTTTGTCTTTTTTCAGTTGCTTTAAACATATTAATGGCAAGTGTCTCATAATTCACAAACTGGGCTACAATATTATATGAGCTACATGTATGTTAGGGATGTGCATCGATGCATCGCGTTCCCAATAAAAAGACCTGTCTAAAATTGATTCCGAATCGTAAGGCTCCGATTCAGTGTTTCAAGCACAGCTAGTGCATGTACTACAGCTCTGTGATCAGTAGGATGTATAATCAATCTAAAATCACTACGAGTTTGACTTATTTATAACGTGCATTTAAAAAGCAACAATCGACAAACACAATCATTCAAAATATTCTCTTTTATCATGAAAATACCTGAAACAATCGATATAAATATGCCTCTAGATATTTCCTGGAATAGTGTTTGTAATGCTGCTGTTTCAGTGGCACAAATGGAGTTTCTGCACGAAAGCGCCCTCTGTCTTTTGGATGTGGCGGCATTTCACAGTAATTCATTCAAATTCATTCATTGAGAAAACATGCATTTGCCCGATTCATTGTCACAACCCTAATGTATGTACATGTTTGTATTTTTGAGAGAAAAACGTTTATGCGTGTTTTTAAAAAAACAACATTTTTATGTGAAAATCATTCTGCCTTAGCCTGACTACGTCAGACTTTGTACTTCCGCTAAATTTCATTACGCTTCTGTACTCAGTCTGAGATATTTCCAATTCAAACCGTTTTCCCCCGGCTTCAAGACTTACGGCCCAATCAACGAACAGAGCGCGGGCTGAGGACCGTGACCATAGACGCTAAGCGCCGAATGTATGGTTGTAGTTTGTTGTGGACATGGAGGCACAGAAAGCTATTTGCTCTGTTGTGGAGAACCGGCACTTGCCAACTTAAGCCCGAACATGAAAAGTGTTTGTTAAACATTTTGAATGGAGATTATGTTGTTGCCCTACTCCCAACAGGTTTTGGGAAAAGTTTAATTTATCAACCGATTTATTACCGATCGTCAGCGAGAAACTGTGTGCAGCACAGCTTGACGTGCAAAACGATTGAGAAATCATGGAACGGAATTTCATTGTTCACAGTTAATGGTGGAGGACGCGTGGGCAAACATTCTTTGGTTACGCTCCTGGGGCCTATTGCACAAAACTAGGATAAGGGATTAAGCCGGGATATCTTGGTGATCCTGGCTCAATTGAACTTGTATGACTTTCTCCTGTATGACTTTCTCCTTTCCTTTACATTTCATATAAATATAAAAGCACAAAGTGTAACATTGTTTCTTTATTGAATAAGGACAAAACAAAGCAGGTAAACCATCAGCTCCTTTCGAAACTGAAGTCACACAGTGACTCTACAAGATGGAAAGCACAGAATCCAAGCATATTATACAACCAAAGGATAAATACACATTCAAAGGTCTGTATATAACACACCCTGCATGTCTGCACACTGAAATAAATGCAGGACAAATCCATGCACATTAACTGAACAGACAATTTCAGACAACTGAAAACAAGACAATTAATGGATGCAGTAGCCTCCCTGCAAGCTTGTATTACAAACAGTATACACACAGTATACTGTACAGCACAAACATCCAAAATTTGAAAGCACACATACTGACTAAAATAATTCAACACATATTGGTCCCTCAGCAGCCGACCACTGTTGTCATCAGGGAAGATTTCCGGATTATCCCAGTCCATGGCTGGCGGCACTCTGGGGGCCCTCTACCTCAGGCAGGCCACATTGTGGAGGACAGCAGAAGCCACAGTAATGTCACATGCCCTCAGAAAACTGACCCTTAATTTGTGAAGGCAGTGAGAGCGTGCCTTCAGGAGGCCAAAGGTTATTTCAACTCTGGCCCTGGTCCTGGCATGGGCATAGTTGTAGGCCGGCTGTGCTTCCTGGGGTCAGGAAAAAAGGCTGGCAGCCATACCCCCTGTCTCCCAGCAACTCACCAGAGAATTCACCTGTCAACACAAAATCTCATCATTACTTCCTCATAAACACAGTGATATTCTTGACACAGCCATTATGTAAAAAGTGGTTATTAATAAGGGTTGTGTGGCTCACCTTGTGATAGGGGCTGATAGATTTCAGAGGTCCGAAAGATTCTAGAGTCATGGAGCCAGGCCATTTTGCCAGTGTTCTAGGAAAAGATAAAAAAGTTATGTTCACCTGAACATTAATGCTGTGAAAAGAGATTTCATATTAACAAATTCTGCCTCATGGGCACCTGAGGGGGCTTTTATCCATGTGTGTGCAGTCCAGTGCACCAATGACACTGGGTCCTGTAAAAGAAATAAGATTTTGTGATGGCTCCAAATGATGACTCCTCACCATTGTAGACTGAATAGTACTTTCACAAGTTTGAAATTATACCTTATGCCTTCTGGAATCCAGAGAGATTGTCTCCTCATCATCATTGCCTTTATGTGCTGATGAAATGGGGCCTTGACCCTATCACATTTAATCGGATTCATATTAAAGGGGACAGAGAATGAAAAACCATTTTTACCTTGTCTTTGTTGAATAATGGTAGTCTACCCGCATTCACGAACATACAAAAAGTGCTAGACATGC
This sequence comes from Paramisgurnus dabryanus, assembly GCF_030506205.2. Taxonomy (NCBI): domain Eukaryota; kingdom Metazoa; phylum Chordata; class Actinopteri; order Cypriniformes; family Cobitidae; genus Paramisgurnus; species Paramisgurnus dabryanus. The sequence continues at coordinate 31,270,121 of NC_133347.1, forward strand.
TAAACATCTCAGTCTCATAGAAATTCCTCTTTTAGAAATGTCAGCAAGAAAACGGCCCAATCTGAAAAACTGATGCTTATGACATCACAGGCATCTGACTGCCCCTCCACTTTAAAATAATTGGCTACATTTTTTGAGTGGCAGCAAAGTCAGTAATGAGATTGCAAGTTAAGCCAGTAGGGGGAGCCAAATAGGTGCAAAACCACTTGTTTAAAATCCCCACCCTAATAGAGCTATCTGAGAGAGGTTTTTAGGAAGCTTCTAAGGCCTTACAGACCCAAACAAAATTTTTTTGTCTACATGTCACATCACAGAACAAGGAAAAATACTCCGTTCAATCATTCTATGTCACCTTTGAAGCTAGTAGACAAGACATGCCAGGCCTACAGTATGCCTTTGATGGAGTACTCACTGGATCGGCATCGTCTGGTGCTCGTGCTGGTGGCTTTAACAGTAACACAGTGCTGCCAGACACTGCAAGGCAATCGGCAAACCAAAGTCAGACAGTCCAAATAGATTCAATATGAATGTGATTGTGTGCTTGTGCATTATACAGTATTAGTCAGGGCCCTTACCATTCTGCAGAATGTTCTTGTATTTGATTTTGACCTGCTGCCATGTCCGTTTTGGCCCGGTCATGTTTAATCTACATCACACACACACCACACACACAAAGAGAGACTTTCTTTATCACACAAGAACATTCAATGGAGTAACACTGCAAAAAATGACTGACTTTGTATTTTTGTCTTGTTTTCAGTAAAAATATAAAAAAATTCTTAAATTAAGATGTATTTTCTTGATGAGCAAAATGACCTAGGAAAATAAGCAAAAAAATCAGCCAATGGAATAAGAAATTTTTTTTTGAATTAAGTGTTTATGAAAAAGTATATTTCAGGAAAACTTTTAATATACCTTAATTTAAGAATTTTTGATATTTTTACTGAAAAAAAAAAATAAAAAAACACGAAGTAAGTTGTTTTTGCAGTGCAATGAGCAATTGACCTTGGGTCCTTTGAAATGCGCTTTATAAATTAAAGTGATTATTATTAATAGCTCATCTATTTATTCAATTCAATTTTTATTTATAAAGTGCTTTTCACAATTGTTTTATTGTTTCAAAGCAGCTTTACATTAATAAAAGCAGAAAAAAGAAAAAGAAAAAAAACGGTGGACAACATAAGAAGCAGAGTACATAATGAGCGTAGTAATAATGTAAGGCTTTCATAATAATTTATTGAAGCCTTATCCAGTGTGATGGAGTGACTTTACACAATTTCACTCATATTTGCAGTCCATTTTTAATAAAATAATTAACTGTTTCATAATCAGAGTACAATTGCGTATTTGGAGATGTGAATTAACTATTTTAATTGTAATTGTGATGTTTCAGCGGAGCAGTGAGTGTGTAATTGTGCACTACTTACGCATTCAGGCGGTCTGCAATACTTTGCCACGCTTTTTCTCTCTGCTTTACCACTGTGGCGGTGTTGCCTTTCTTCTTAATTATGTCTTTTACCTCCTCGTATGGATTTGTGCCTCTGACGGGGAAAAGAACGCCGCTAGTTGCCATGGTGAATCGGTGAATCTGCGATCGGTGGCGGGGTCTATTTGAGTGATCTGTGAGCGCGCACCTATCCAGGATTGGTTTCACCTGGCTTGATGAATCCGTGTCTGATCATCCTGGCTTGGTCTCTGTGCAACCAATTAAGCCTGGACGCACTTGTTTTGGCTTCATTGAGCTCAGCTCAGTCATTTATCCTGGATGTCTTAATTCTACTTTTGTGCAACAGGCCCCTGATTTACCAGAAAATAAGGTAGGAAGATTTAATTTACATATGGTTATGGCTGTCTGGTGGAAGAGTTTGAGAGAAGAGAGGGGCGTTCCTCCGGTTAGACGTGAGTGGAAAGACACCGTAAGGATAGGGTTCAACTAGCTCTGGCCCGATTTATTTACATAATCTGCAAAAGTCGTTCATAGCCATGTTATGAACCTATACAAAAACTTAACTTGCACTCTAACAGGTTAAGGGTGGTTTCAGGAACATAATCCCTAACAGGACGCTATGAGAGAGGAAGGTGTCCCGCTTCCCTTAATTCTGATAACCAGATGGTGCCTAGCCATTGCGCGCCCAGAGGCAGTGTGCAAAACCCCACAGGAGCTGTGTCGAAACCCTTGTAGTAGACAAGATTTTTTTTTTTCATATTTCTTTTATTTTAGTGATACCTCTCATTTATGCTGTGATCTTGCTGAGGTTTATGATATATTTGCTGTAAAAATATATAAATGCTGCGGTGACCCCTGTGTGTAATGCTATGTGATTGCAATGCTGGAGGATTATACCAATGGCTTGTGTTAATTGGCCGGGAGCATTTAGCTTCCGAAAGAACAATTGGATGCCAATTTTATTATTATGCGGTAAGCATTTATGAGGTGATTTGCATTGATTATTGATGGTTAAAAATGGTTGTGTAAAGGGCGGGATATGAGGCAGATTCATGTACGCACACTTGCAGGGGATCTGTGAATCATAAAAGGAAGGGTCCTACGCACAGTTTTATAAGGCTTTATATAGGCCCTTAAAACGAACAACCTACTATAGAAGTACTATCTGATTGTTGGGAGTACTCACAAAAAAGAAAAGTTAAAGGATTTGGTTGGAAAATTAATACAATAGCAGAAGAGTATGGCCTAAACAAAGTTGAGTATGCCAAATATAGTATGGGTCGATGTTTTATCATGGGTATTCCCAGTGGGAGTAGAAGTGTATATACCAAAGTTTGACATAAGCTCCAGGAAATGTAGAAGTGTATGTATATTGTTGTTCTTTTCAGGTGTTTTTATGAAAATAAAGAATATTTGTTATGATGTTTGATGACTTTGATAAGCGCATACAGTTTGAGATCTATATTATATGACGGAAGAACACTAAGTTTGCAGCACTTCGACCTCGGGCGCAGTAACATCATCACTCCTGACTTTGGAAGTTTGAGTGAGAGGGGGAGTTCTCACTAAGGCTAAAAGTATTACTGATTCATGGTGATATGGACATCATCAAAGAATTATCTGTGAAACATTTATAAATGTTGAATATATGTGAAATTTATACAATAAAAAGGGGGGGGGGTTCTCACTAAGGCTAAAAGTATTACTAATTCATGGTGATATGGAACTCATCAAAGCATTATTTGTGAACCATATATGTTAAATATATTTATACCACGGGTCTGTTGAATGCTGTATTGTGATTGGCTGAGAAATGTTCCGTGGGTATGCATTAATTTCTGATAACCACACACCTAAATTGTCAAATGTCTTAAAAATAGGCACCAGAGCAATGTTTGTGTGACCGTGGTATAAGAGGAGTCAACCGTGAGTCATCTGCTAGGTTGGGTGCTGACGGTGAGCAACACGTCGCCTCCCGCTCTCAGGTTGTGGTGTGTCTCTAAACGGTCATTTGTTTCATTTTGCCAGAAGACTTATATTCTGGCTGTGTCTATATGTACTCTGTCCTGGGTCAGAATGAGTTTCTGATTGGGTCCCTAAAGGCTCTGGCATCCATCTTTTTCACATTGGCTTAGAAACGGGGACGCAATGTCTTGTTCTGTTTCATAGGAAACTGAGGTTACAGAAGTAACCGAGACGTTCTCCTATGACATGCTACAGCTGCACCCTGGAACTTTTTGCTTAAAAATATCTTAAAATACATCAGTGTCCTTTGTTTTGCCTCAAAATGCACACAAGTAATGTTTTTAGTAAGGCATGTTTGTTAAAACTAGTTATATTTCCTAATTAAACTAAGGCCTAGTTGAGACATTTTTTAAAATTACAGCTCTCTCTCCTGTTTTTACCCTCTTAGGGTTAATCGCGTGGGTGCATTTTGACAGATATTAGTGGAATCAGAACAGCTGCATCACTGCGTGGTATGGCAGCACTACTGTATTGCATCCATTATTAAAGACCCCACACACCCACAAGTGGATATGGAGGTCCAGGAGTGCAAATTGTAGGACGTCCAGACTAAGGAACTCCTTCTTCCCCTCAAGTTATTAGGACTCTTAAACAGCTTGTTGACCACCCATCTCAGAGAATAGTCAGTCCAACTGTTTCATCTCATTTTAAAGACACAATATGCAGTTATTTTACCCTAATATAACAGCTTCAAAGATATTTTGGTGGTAAACAAAGTCATAGTAGGGCGAATCATCCTCCTTTTGAACACTTCTAGAAAAACCACCAATGCAAGCTTGAGAGGAGCGCCCCTGACAAATCTTGCGAGAATCACACTTGCTTTACGGCAACGATGTCACACACGTTAGGCTTGTTCGACTTTGTGCGGCGCCGCTAGAACGAGTAGTATGAAGCTGCAGACTCGGAGCCTGCACCTACAGACCCCCGCCCAGAGACCCGCATTTTCAGACCCCTCGTTTTTCGAGACAGCGCCCCCTGCGGTTTGGAAGATTGTATAACACCCTTATCCAAATGGCATTGAAAACAATAGGATGCAATATTACGGTCTCGTTTTATTTAAAGTAATCCAAATAAATATTTGCGTTCCCGGCTTAATGCAAGTGACAAAAAACTAATTGTGTTCTCTGACAATTACCCAGTAGTTATTTTTTTGCGCATGGGTGTAATTAAAAGAAAATTACTGATGGAAGGGATACAATTACAGATTGAACTATCGTCAGAAAAATATTATGTGATATTATATTGCTACAATGTTTTTTTTTTTATTATTAAAAATCAATTTTTTCTATCAGTTAAACCTGTAAGGGTCTTATTAACATCATGCTAACATTACAAAACCTGTTTTTTTATATTTTGAATGCTAAACAAAACTTTAATAATAGACAAAACAACAATAATAAACAACTCTGTACTTTATTGAACAATCACCTAAACATCATCTTGCTGTAAACAGGAGAAAGCTAAGAAAAAAGGAAGAAAGAATTGTGTTAGTGACTTTACTTTTCATCTTCAATTGCATTAAAAAGAACTCATTTATAAGTTACTTTGGATAAAAACGTCTGCTAAATGAATAAATGTAAAATAACGTAAACGCATAAGGTAAAATAATTACTTCCTGGTATGTGATTTTTTCCTTCTTTTTCTGTCTTTTGGAAACTGCTTTGTCAAATTCCTCGACTTTACTTAAATAAAAGATGAATGCCGTTGTCAAAAATGTTGTGTAATTTAAAATACTATTTGTTTGCAAATACAAATTACAAGCATACCCAAAGTGATAAGAAGGGCCACTGAGGAACACCTGCTCAGCTTCCTGCCAGGATAATGCCTGCATTTCACATAGGCGATGAATGATGGCCTGTCCATATAAAAAAATACATCAATTAATTCATATAAAAACATTGCATATATGACAATAATAGAAACAATCCGATTGACAAACATGTTTGAGCCTACTTCAGGAAAAAGAAAACTTCAAATAAACTCCACTTCATTCTTGAAGTTTAGTTGAGTTTTAGGATTATGAAGCAGAGCTTTGAGGTATTAAAAAGAATAGCAATTTTACTGCTGCTCACTGTCCATGTAGACAGGCACATGTGGCTTTAGGGGGAACCACTGCAGCATTTGTGCCATTTTGGAATTTCTGGAAGTGAATTCCCCCTTTGAATTGTTATATCCATCTTTAAAAAAGAGAGAGAGTCAAACTCAAATTCAAATTTTAAGACCACTCCACAGTGTCCATACCATAGGCTGGTTAATAAATAGTGAAGGCATAGTAAATTTGATTATTAGTCAATTGTCTGAGTTGTAAATGGCTAGCAACAACTTCATATCACAGTTTAATTGATATTAATTCATTTTAATACTTACTTTTTTAAGAACTCATTTAAGTAGTCTACATAAATTATATAAAGTAAAATACATTTTCCTGCATTAATTAATTCAATTTATAGTTTAAGGAGAAAAGGTCCGGTAATTAAAAAAAGGTTAAATGGTAAATCTGATTAAATAATAAATGATGACATTCTTTGATATTAACACACTTTGGGGTGGTTTCCCTGAACAGGGATTAGTTTAAGCCAGGACTAGGCCTTAGTTTAACCATCTGGGGTCCGACCATTTTGGAACACTGTAAGAGGTTCTGACATGCTCTTACATTTGGTCTTTTTTTCAGTTGCTTTAAAACATATTAATGGCAAGTGTCTCATACCACTGCGTTCAGCACAAACTGGGCTAAAATATTATATGAGCTACATGTATGTACATGTTTGTATTTTTAAGAGAAAAATGTTTATGCCTGGTTTTTAAAAAAGCTAAATTTTTAAGTCCCTGATATAAGTTCACAAAACCCATACTAAACATGTTTTAACAATACTTTTCTAAACAGAATCTAGTAGTCTAGAGTTTTTTCTTTAAAATGATTTGAAAATCATCCTGCTTACTCATTCACATAAAACAATATATTGATTTAGAAATTGTAAGACACTTTTTGTTTAGAGGGGCCGTATGCGAGAAGGATTGATTGACAGCTAGCAAACAATGAGCTGCATAATGAGGCATGAATGTGAGAAGAAACTACAGTAAAGAATGTGAGGACAAATAAATGTATACATGTTTGTTTGAGGTTTATTAAGAAGTTAACAATATAATCAAAATAAAAATGAAAGTCAGTAGGACATTTTCAGGTTATTTGGAAACAAACTCTATTCAAAAACGTAACTTGTATAAGAAACTGATAAACAACAGAGCTGTAAACTTCATGCGGCTCATGTTACCATCTAACTTTATGTCCAAAAAGTGTTTTTCCACTTCATAGTTTTGTACTGATGAGAGGGATGCAGACCTGTAAGAGAGTTATGAACAGCTGTTAGCATAAATTGTCCACAGAAATACCCTTACATACATAACTGATGGGTAAATGATAGCACTACATTGAGATAAAGTATCATGCACATATATTCAGAACATCTCAGATCAACATCTGCAGTGATTAGTTATATAAAAAGCTGTTTTCAGATGACTGTTTTCAGATGCCCATCCCCTTATCTTCTAGCTTCTGTTTATAACGCGTTTCTGTAGGTGCGTATGAACTTTAAAAACAGATCGCATATGGCGTCCATGTGCGCAAGCTCATGCCGCGTACACGGAGACGCTCATAAAAACGGTGTCGCGTGTAAAGCGCAATTTATGGAGTTTGCCTTGCATGTAAACAATATGGAATCATATTACAGCAGATCCCGCAGTGCAGCATTACTCAAAGTTGCCATGAAGGATACGAAAGTGAATAACTGTGTTTAACACTGTACAGCATGTAACAATGAAATCCGCCATTACGTGAAATCACGCGTCCTCGTTTGTAAACAATGCGAAAGTTTTTACATTCGAAGCGTGCAGTCTGCTGAGGTTGCTTATGTACACTGTAAAAAACTATTCAGTGGCTTTGTAAATATCACTAAAATAAATGATTAAAATAACTTAATAAAATCTCTTTATGTCACTAAGTTGATTTTTTGAGTTGGACAAACCAAAATAAATGACTAAAAAATAAAAAGATATTATTTAGTTGTATACATTAAATAAAATAAGTATTTAACTAACAGATTATTTCTAAAAGATATCCTTAATATTTGTTGTAAATTTGAATCAATATATTTCAGAATGTCAAGCTTATATATTTTAGTTTTTAAAACTGTAATAATTGCTCATTTCAAGTTAAAGCAACACTATGTAGTTTTTTACCTTCAAATAATGTCTCTAAAATTATTTCAGTGATAGAACAACTTTTAACTGGACAAATTCTACTGTTGCTGCAACCTGAGCAGCCTCCTAGCTGCTACAAGCACACTCTGAAAGTGGTGGTGGAGGGTAGGAAACACAGCCCCGCCCCTCCCCCTGCCTGCAGAAGAGTGTCTGATACCAGGCACTGTTGTGCTTTTCAACCACATGGGGGAGCTGTAAGTCATTTTTACATGGAAACTACATAGTGTTGCTTTAACATAGGTATTTAACATCAACAAAAAAATTAGTAAGTTTCATGCATAACTTTAACTATGATTTACTCAATATTTTTGGTGAAACATTTATTACATTGTATTATTTGAGTAAATGTAGGAAAAAAATTTAATTAAATCAGATGTAAATTAAAAAAATCACAAAGCCAACGGTTTTTTAATCAGCAGCAGAAGAAACAGCGCCTCTTGCAGGAAGACAAACAACCTCAAAACTCCTCAAAAATCCTGCTAAGTGTTGAGTTTATTAATATTTACACTTTTTTAATGAAATATTTGATGTGTCCTTGCGTAAACAACTTAAGGTGTATTTATCTGAATACTTTCGACGCCATAGTCTAAACTGGGTACAATAACAGCTTTCTGTGCACATACTGCTAGATTAATCATGAATATTTTTATTTTACATATTTATTCAGGTCACCAAAGTGTTAATACAGCTGTGCTACTTGAAATGAGTGTAAAATAATAATTTCTGATCGTTTTATTACTGCGTAATGTGGTTGAGTAGACAAACACGTGTAAATCTGTATGGGTGATAGTCAGGCGATCCGAAATCCGGTCCTCAGTTTCGCTCCACCCGGATTTATTAGACCTTTCACATTGAAGCGGAACACAACAGAGCTTTACAGAGCTCACACGCTTATATACATTTATATTAATTATCTCTTGACTCCATATGCCTATGCTTTATTTTCATTTTTTGTGTTAAGGGTGTGGCACACCGGTCGAGAAGCGCCTCGTCTCGTGTAGACAACTCACAGTTTCTGACACCGCACCGGACGTTCGCATTAAATAGCGCGAGGTTAGTCAGACAAAGTTTACCTCCAGATGTAAAATATGCATTCGCAGCCTATGTTATTCATTAAAGATTTGAGACAAATGTGTTATTTAATGTTAAACTAAGTGGCGCTCTGTGGCAGCGTCCAGAGTCACAGCGGACAGCCGTTTAAATAAAGTTATCTTTGTTGCAGGTGCTGGTGGTCCAGGTGTCTGGGTTCAAGAGGTGTTGATTCTGCATGCTGTGAATTTGAGAGACCTCTCAGAGTTTATTCAGCTGATTGTTTTTGTAACATGTACAACGTTTGCCATTTTCAATAAAATAGCGTGTACAAATTGCTTTGTTTATCATTAATAATTGATGGTTGAGTATGAAATAAATTTATAACATCAAGTAAATAAAACTAATTTATTTTAGTGAAATAATATTCACAAAATGTTCATCTACATCTAAGTAACATTTTTAATGATATCAACTAAATTTTTTTGTAGACTTCACTAGGATTTTTTATTGATTTGCTTTAATATTTTTGATTCCATCTACTCAATTTAATTTGTGATAAGAAATTAATGTAATTATTGAAATCTATTTGATTTCACAGCTTTCAAATTTACTACATTTTTTTTAAGTGTAAAAATGCTTCACAAATGCTTTTTTTTTTTTAGACAGTATAGTGGAGTGTAGACAGGAAAGTGTTGGGAAGAGATAGGGGAGCGGGATCGGCAAAGGACCTCAGAGACGGGAATCGAACTCGGGTCGCCGTGAGCACACTGGTGCTATGTGTCGGCGCACTAAACACAGGGCTATCGGCGCCGACCTTCACCAAAAATTTTGAGTAGATCATAGTAATAGTTTTTACAGTGTAGGCTGAACTGCACAAGCCATAAGCATATTTCATGATAGCAAATATAAATGAAGGCAAATGACTTACAGTTTATTCAGGAATATATCCTCCTCCAGTGCGTCCTCCATTGTTCTTCTTAAGTAACATTAAAGATAAACGCTTCTCTTCCTCAATGTCCAGACATAAATGAAGATCTTCCTCACGTGTGTGTATAAAGTTTATCATCCAAACATGCGGTAAAGTCTTTAAATTTGATCAAACTTTACTTCATCTTTTTGTTATTGTGTTGAGCTGCTCCTCAGTACCATTTCAACAGCGTGTACCGCCTGTGGGCTTGACCGCATTAAAGATAATAAAGTCAGCCGGGAAAAACAGTACTCTCTTTACTTCAATGCAGATTATATAAACAGGAATTATTTGTTTTTGAATATAATTAGCTTATTTAAAAATAGACATTTCAGGCTTTCTTTGATATGTGTATCATGTTTGTGTGATGAGTATTCAGGGAGTTTAATTTGATTTTTGTAACGTGTTTTGAGAGACAGCTGGCAGAGACAGAAATGTCTGAATGCGCAAGCTGTTTATTTTCTTTATTTGACAAAAACACAAAGATCTGTTGTTATTGTGAATGTACACAAATTAGAGAAGACCCTTTACAGTTTCAAATGATGTCAAACACGTAAGTGTATGATTATTAATGATGGAGTATTTTAAGTTGATTCTGCTATGATAAGGAGAAAACACATCAAAACGCGTCCCCGCGTTTTTGGACCCCTGGGGATTAATAAGAAAATATAACTAGTTTGATCAAACATGCATTATTATAAACATTACTTGTGCACATTTTGAGGCCAAGCAAAGGTCACTGATGTATTTTAAGACATGTCAGTAAGATGTTTTCAGTTTGGGCAGCTTTTATATTTATTTTAGTCTAAGACTAGTCTAATCGTAGTCCGGGAAACTGCCCCTTAATGTATTTAATTGGTCTACTTTAATGTCAACAAATTTTAATAACATTTTTACAATGGCTTGTCTACAAAAAGTCCAAGGTTAAAAGCTATTTCTCTGATCATTCTCGCAGTACTTTGACCTCATCCGGCTGTCGGTTCTTGCAGCGCTGCATGAAGTCGAACAAGCCTATTAACAACACCTGCACGCGCGAATTTGAGACATGATGCTCAACAATGGAAAAGTTAAGAAAGCCCGTTCAGAAGAGAGTAGGAAAAGGAAAAGAGAATCTGACCGTGTTAGGAACCAGACAAAAGTCCCACTCGGTCAGGCTTTTACTTGTTTGCGTGAACTAAAAGACAGCACTGGATGCAACATGGATGCTGACCTGGCGATCTTGTTGATGGACTAGTAAGTACATTTCTTATTTGTAAACTTGTTTGCAGTCTATGTTGTATGTTGTTGCGCTTGCTTGTAGTATGTCATGCAATTATCATGACAACAGTTGTCAATATATCACATAATTATCAGGACATAAATAAGCCTAGAGGTTGTAAATAGTGTAAACATGCACAATTTGCAAAATAGCATGATAAATAGCAATAATCATGTATAGTGACATTATAACGGCCAATGTTATGAAGTAATGCAACGTACACAATTAACTTTGTCATGGCATTTTGTAATATTATTAAATTATACAGTAGACATAAACATAGACTTTTGATTTAGCTGCAATCATGTAAAAACGTTATAGCCAACAAATGCGGTAGGCTACTTTATTAATATAGTCCTACTCTACAGTTGGAATAAACTTCTTATTAATCGTATTACCATCATCAGTAGTTTAGTAGACTATGCAGTAGCCTAATATTTGTATGAAATTGTGAAACATTATCTGGTCATTATATTCGGAGGTGTACAGAGTGGGGTTGGGAAATTACGACAGTTGCAAGTATTCTCCAGCGCTGTTTGACAAAAAGGAAAATGCATAGAGCGCCTTTAAAGCTCTACTGTGTACTTTATTGAGTTAATTCTTAACAAAAACCCATGTTTTCTTTCAAAAGTATGTGCTCATTCATGTGTAATTCATGCTCTCTGGCTGTATCCATGTTGTGCCTCCATCTTTGAAATACATTCGCCGACGAGGGACATTCCTGAAATTCAAGCTCCGCCTTTCGCGCTTTCACTTTACACTCACGCTGTCCGATAGCTGAAGCCTCCGGAGGTTGCATGTGTAGGCGGTATACGTTATCAAGACAGTCTTATTTCAGAATATTAACAATTATAAAGCTGACAATTATTCTTAGTTAATTGTAAATTTATGTAATATGCGTATGACTTGCGAATGTAATGCTCAGTTGATTTAAATAAACCAGGCTTGATGACGTATCCAGCCTGTGACCTGCGTAGCTGAATCCTTCGGATTCTACAACAGCCGCACACCGTGATGAACCTGCGATCTAATGCTTTGATTTGAAAGCCTGTTGAAGACATATTCTCGAGGACATTAAAACAAATCGCCAAGGAAGCGAAACGGGGATTTTAAACGACAACGTGACAGGAAAAACATCAAGACCAAAGTCACTATTGGAGTTAGTTTTCCAAGATGGGGCTCAAGGGACACTGAAGTTGCACTTTCTATATTCTCTACAGGTAATTCAGCATATTCGTTTACATATATACAGTCCATGTTGTAAACTTGAAGTTTTATAGTTCCTTGGCTAACTTTAGCATGATTATGCATAACACTTGTTAGTGTAAACATGCATAGGGTTTAATGTGTTCGAACAGCCACACGCTGTCTCTCCGCCCATTTATGTAATCTGAGGTACTGAGATAAATGTTTTTCATCTTTTTTGACCTCTAGCACAAACACACGGTGACAGCCCTATTTTTAGCATTTCATTGATAAAAGCGTCTGATCTGCGCGTCTTTCGTGTCATTTTACAATTGTGTGAAAGTTGTGCGATCTTTTTTCACCAATATGAGAGAAAGCTCTTACATATACACGGACATGTAACGTTTACTTAAAACATAAGCATTGTACTCTGACATAATGTCTGACATAATACTCTGATAAAAGTGTCTGATCTGCGCGTCTGTCGTTTCATTTTACAAGCGTGTGAAAGTTGCGCAATCTTTTTTCACCAATATGAGAGAAAGCTCTTACATATACACGGACATGTAACGTTTACTTAAAACATAAGCATTGTACTCTGACATAATGTCTGACATAATACTCTGATAAAAGTGTCTGATCTGCGCGTCTGTCGTTTCATTTTACAAGCGTGTGAAAGTTGCGCAATCTTTTTTCACCAATATGAGAGAAAGCTCTTACATATACACGGACATGTAACGTTTACTTAAAACATAAGCATTGTACTTTGCCATAATATTAGTTCGCGTCCATTTAAACCCGTCATGGTTGCTTTTTGTATGTGATTTTAAGCGGACATATCATGACAATCAGACTTTTTTCATGTTAAACATAAATCTGTGTGCTTTGATGGATCACAGGCAAAGGACATTGCAAATTGTTCATTTTTTTCTCATTGCTTTTGCTTTGTAGCTACTGGAAGCCATGTTAACCTTGGCATGACACGGCCGGGCCACCGTACAAGGTTAAAACGCGTTCCGAATGGGGGGGGCTAGAAAGTAATATTCAGTTGCTTGTCATATAGACTTTCACCGCTAGATGGGAGTAGATCCTACACAGTGGAGCTTTAAGATTGTAATGTTATTGCTGCTATTACCACCACCATTATATATTGCTAATATTATTCATGTAGCCCCATCTCAATGTTTACACATCTGTTAATGTTATTGCTGCCATTGTTATATTGTATTTGCACGTTACTGCACTACTGTTTTTTGCAAACCCAGATAGCAAAAAATATCTGCATAAATTTTTTGCCATCAGCCCTAAGCTGTCGGCTATAGGTGTGTCCCGCTGGCAGGGATGAAATGTTTGCCGACGAATACGACTGCTTAATTTTCTTTGGCGGTTGCCTCTGTCTAATGGACCACGGCAGGCTGGTGGTAAGCCGCTTTGAAATTTTCTCAAAATCGACCATTGGCCATAGGAGTTAGAGTACTGACAGCATTTTACTACCTTTCACATTTGAAGCGGTTATAAAATCATAACAGCCTATATATCACTGATTCTTAAAACTTTGGCAAAACATGTCCCACTAAGAAAAGTGCTAATTCTGTGGGAAATTAATAACATTTTCATGAAGAAAAAGAATCAATAATATAATCAGGGGGTCCTTGACACATATGTAAGGTTCTTTTATAGGTTTATTTTTATTTTTTATTAATTTAATGATTATATGCCGGCCCATAGCCTACAAAATCAGCTGTCCTCAGTTAAGAGATAATCATTTCAACTTGATTAAAAAAGCCAAAAGTAATATGTTTACCACATGGAAGAGTACATTGTAATATGTATTAAAAACTACAGTGAGTTTTGAACAATATTTACTATTATTTTATGATTGCTCAAACTGTGTCCCACATATTCGTCACCACCGTCAGATATTTATAAAAAGCAATAATATCAGACAACTACAGGGTCAACTGCATTCCTGAGGACCCCATTTTCAAACCTTCAGTGTTGAGTTATTAAAGTAATAGTCTCTCTTAATGCAAAAATATGTTTATTAAATAAAAAAATCATTACTTTTTTCTATTTAGGCTTAAAGTAAACGTTGTATGAGTAATAACAGGGAAAAAGACTATTTTATGAAAAAATTACGAACAGGGGAGGTTGCACCGGTAAATTGCCAAGACAGCCAAGACCTTGGTCTATAATGATATACCTTCAGATTTTGTAATTTAACTAACTTTTTTTCAAAATTTAAACCTGTTTTATCCAAATTCCCAAGAATCACTTGTATATGAATTATATCAAATAGGATATAGTTGTTTTGCTCCAAAGCAAAGATATGTACGTAAGCCTGTACTACAATGGACACAATACACTAGAAAAATATTAAAATAGTGAAGTGCGTATATAGGGGCGGTTTCCCGGACAGGGATTAGACTAGTCCAAGACTAAAATAAATGTAAGAGCTGTCCAAACTGAAAACAGCTTGCACTGACATATCTTAAAATACATCAGTACCCTTTGTTTTGCCTCAAAATGCACGACAGTGCTGTTTATATTAAGGCATGTTTGTTAAAACTAGTTATATTTCCTAATTAAACTAAGGCCTAGTCTTGGCTTAAGCTAATCCCTCTCCGCGAAACCACCCCATAGTGCATTAGTCCAGAGTTTATCTTATCAACAGTAAATGAGGTTCATTTAGGGACCTTAAAAATATATAGTATGAGTAATAAATTACTAGACAAAAGACAGGGAGAGCCGGTGAATATGGATCACGTTAGGAAATATCTACAAGAAATACTTAATCGTGAAATTGTGGCAAATATCCCTTTGGAATTTGATAAAATTGCATAAGAAAAAGCAGATAGATATTACCAAAATATGCAAGAAAAAAGTAATGATCCACGATGGCTTAAAAGAAGACACTAGCGAAGGAATGGTAGAATTCTTAGAAAGAAATAGCAGTCTCGAGGTAGGCAGTAGTGATGAGCGAGTCACTCGAAACTCGGATCATTTAACCCGATCCCTAATGACTCGAGAACCATGAGTCCTAGTGACCATTAACCCGAGTCAGTTGAGTCCTCTCAGATTTTGCATTAAGAATGAGAAATTGTATAAAACACAAAGCTCTTCAAATGTTTACAACAGAATTACAACAAATAACTCTACGTAAGCTGCCATAGGTTCTATAACTTGCAACAAGTTAATTTACATCTCCAAATGTCAACTGGGGGTACCGAGTGAGCAAAAAGCTGCTATTCCGGATCGTAATTTCCTGCAGCTCCGAGTCCGTGTACAAAGGGATGCATGCGCGCGACAATGAGTTGGTTGGCGGCTCGGGGATTCACACAGAGAGTGACTCAACTCATAGAGCTTGAATCCTGGACTAGGAAAAATGAGCCTTGCTCGTGTTATTAACCCACTGACTCATGTAGGCTAATCTGTTGCAATATTTGACTGGCACAATGTTTTGGGTAGAAGCTGCAAATGTTTAAACATTTTAAATCCGAGGACTGCTGCAGCAGTGCTGCTGGAAAGATCCGCCACCGACGGACATACACAGCTCCTCTTGTTGACTGAGTCACTCAGAGTGACGCGAGTGGTTCACTCACAGGACCCATGCAGGAGCGGGCGTCTCTGTCTGGGACTCACTCACAAGATCATGTTCTTGCGTGGATGAGTGACTGTGTGGCTGCATTAACCGAAACCTATCGTGGATCTTTTAAGTCAATCTGAAACAGGACACGTTCCTCTCACATCCAAGTCAACAAAGCCTGACATCTTCTTAACGTGGTGTTGATATATTTGTCATTATGAAATGAAACTAAACACACCGAACTTTTACAATTATGTTATTGATAATGTTACCACGGACATGCATGTTTTTTACGAGTTCCCCAGCCGTTTTTTGTGAGCAGAGGAGTCGTAGACTCGTAGCTGCATGCGTGATCTGAGTTGCTTGGTTGGCATTAGTATGATTTAGCGATTGGAATTGGAAGTGACTCGAGTGACTCGCACAACCCGGATCATATTAGTGAGTGACTCAGAATAACCCGAATCCTTAAAAAGATCCGGGTTGACCATCACTAGTAGGCAGAGAAGGACCCGTTTCTTTACTCAAAGACTTAAAAAACGTGTGTAAATAAGGCCATGGGTGTTGTGGGAAGTCAGTTATTTCCTCCGTTGTTTATGAATGCAGTTTTACTCTCCAAACAATACGTTGGCTGGCTGCTACACTGACGCGTCATGAACCGTGTATTCACACTAAAGTATTACCTTACCGGGGCAACCAAAACAAGTGAGTGCTGTACCCTGATTAGTGACTTGACATCTTAGTTTTCCCAGTTAAGATTTTTACCCACTTATAAATAAAAAGGAACAACCGATTTTTCAAAATGTAGTCTCCCAAACTAAAAGTACTTTAGTAAAGTACAGATACGCAAAAACACAACTTTAGTACAGTAACAAATGACATTTACTTTATTACTGTAAACCACTTGGCAAAGGACACAATAAAAAATATAGCTGCAAGCAGCAATTGCGGGGTCAAGCACCTTCAGCGCAATGAGCACCCAAAGCACAGCAAAAACCACACGACGCAGCAAATGCGCAAAGCGCAGAAAGCGCGCAATACAGAGCCTGAACCCGAAGCAAAGCAAATGCAGAGCAGAACCACTGCAGGGCGGAGCAACAACAGTAAAGATGGCAAAAATACAACACGTGTGGAAAACCAGACAGGTCGAGAAGAACGTGTTAAAGGGAACACAAAGGAAATCTCAATAAGTGAAAGTAAGAGCTGGGATTTGAACCCATGACCTCAGGTTCCCAAAGCAACGCACTAACCGCATGCGCCACTGAGTAAACGATTAAACCACTGAGTTGGTGTGTCCAAGCTATAGAATAGAGATTTAGAACTTTAAACATTGATATCCAGCAATTACTAAAAGTGCAGAAATGACAACAGAGAGCACAAATAACTGAAATACAATTTATAGTATGAAAATCACAAAACTTAAGTGAGAAAAAAGTTAAGACAAAAACCACTGCACATGGGATTCAAACCCATGAACTCAGGTTCCCAAAGCACAAGTTACCGCATTCGCCACTGAGTAAACGATTAAACCACTGAGTTGGTGTGTCCAAGCTACAGAATAGAGATTTAGAGCTGTAAACATTGATATCCAGCAATTACCAAACGTGCAGAAATGACAACAGAGAGCACAAATAACTGAAATACAATGTATTGTATGAAAATCACAAAACTTAAGTGAGAAAAAAAGTTAAGACAAAAACCACTGCACATGGGATTCGAACCCATGAACTCGGGTTCCCAAAGCACAGCAGTTACCGCATGCGCCACTGAGTAAACGATTAAACCACTGAGTTGGTGTGTCCAAGCTATAGAATAGAGATTTAGAGCTGTAAACATTGATATCCAGCAATTACCAAACGTGCAGAAATGACAACAGAGAGCACAAATAACTGAAATACAATGTATAGTATGAAAATCACAAAACTTAAGTGAGAAAAAAGTTAAGACAAAATATCACAGCCCATGGGATTCAAACCCATGACCTCAGAATCTCATGGCATGTGGTTAACCAGATGCGCAACTCAGTTAACACAGCTCAAAGGGCAGCAAAAAACAGCTTAGGTGCTGCAAGGATTGACATATGCCAATCAACACAGATGCAGAACTGACAGTGCAGAGCAGAACTAACAGAAATACAATGTATATGAGAATCAAAAAGCTCAAATGAGATTGAAGACAAGAAGATCATTCTGTATAGTAATGCTATACAATGTAATATACAGTCACATTAATTTACTATGACAAATAGACAACGTCACAGGCACGGCCAACTTTGGAGTGGTATTTCTAAGAAAAAGAAAACAGAATATCAAAAATCTGTTCAGTCATTTCTGTGCGGATTGCTCCAAACATTATACGAGCAGTACCTGGCATAAAATAAACAAAATTTGTAAAAAGAGTAGCGAAAAAATCATCTACCATATGCTTTACAATAACACATGAACAGAATGTTGGAAAATGACAAACGAGGTATCGTTGCAATCGGCATAAACCAGTGAATACAATTTCACAAAGAAATTAATATCAGACAAAGTATTCAGAAGTTATAAGCAGTTCCATAAGAACTGTTATAGTTTATAACCCCTAGGTGGCGCTATACTCTGACTTCCAAGGTACCTTCAAGACATCATGCTGAATCTCCCTACTGATTTTTGCACGGATATGTCCAAAAGTTCAAAAGATATAACAATGTATGACAAATTTCAAAATGTCGGACAGATGTGTGTGGTCAAACCCGGCATAATACACATCGACAGATGCGGCATGAGGTAAGCAATCCATAGACATCAAGATCATAATTTTCTGACAAACAGTTCAGAAGTTATGGGCAAAAATAGCCTATTTTATTATCTCATGACCCATAGGTGGCGCTGTCACCAGATTTGGCATGGACCCTAAGTTCATGGTCCACATGAAGTGTACCAAATTTCATTTCAATTGATCAAAGAATGACTGAGCTACAGCTTCAGAACCATTTTTGCGTCAACCTCGTTAAGTTTGCGCATTTATTACTTTTGAACAAAGATAAATATCAAAATTCTGTTCAGTCATTTCTATGCGGCTTACTCCAAAGATCATCTGTGCCAAATCTCATAAGAATTGAACAACATTTGAAGGAGGAGTAGCGAAAAAATGGAATACTGTACATTTCAAAATGGCCGCTACTGTAATGGGTGGAGTTTTACTGTAAGGTATTAAAAGCAACAAGCATGAGGAGAGCAATCACATGTACTAAGTAGAATTTTCATAGATCAAGCGGATCAGAAGTTATAACCCTTTGAACATTGAATTTTTGCACTGCTGGTGGCGCTATAGAGTTAGTACTAGAGACCCCATTTTTGGTCACATGACTTTTTAAGACCACCACTACAACTGTGCCAAATTTCATCATTTTCCTATGTACGGTTCATAGGGCTGCCATAGACGCCTATGGCTAAGAAGAAGAAGAAGCAGAATAATAATAAATATAGCTGCAAGCAGCGATATGGGGCCAAGCAGATTTAGTGAAATGAGCACCCAAAGCACAGCAAACAACATAGAAGGTATCAATCACCCAATGCGCATTTAGCACCCAATCAAAAACACAAGGCGCAGCAAGTACCCAAAACGTAGCAATCACAGATCAGAACCACTGCAGTGCAGAGCAGCAACAGAAAAACTGACAAAAATAGAACATATGTGAACTACAGACAGGTCAGGAAGAATAGGTGGGAAAGAACAAAACTTTAATAGAAGAAATTAACACCTGCCTCAGGCTGGATTCGAACCCATGAACTCAGGATCTCTATGCATACCACTTAACAGATGCGCCACTCAGTAGACACAGCTCAAGGGTCAGCAGAAAAGAGCTTACATGCCAAAGAATTCAGAAGTTATAAGCAATTCGATAAGAACTGTTATAGTTTATAACCCCTAGGTGGCGCTGTACTCTGATTTCCTCAGGACATCATGCCGAAGCTCCCTACCGATGTTTGCGCCGATATATCCGATACTTCAAAAGTTATAGCAAATTATCACAAATTTCAAAATGGCGGACAGACGGTTCGGTCAATCCCGGCATAATACATATCGACAGATGCGGCATGAGCCAAGGAATCCGTAGACACCAAGATCATAATTTTCTGACAAACGATTCAGAAGTTATGCGCAAAAATAGCCTTTTTCCTATCTCATGACCCATAGGTGGCGCTGTCACCAAATTTGGCATGGACCCCCAGTTCATGGTCGACATGAAGCGTACCAAATTTCATCTCGATTGATCAAAGAATGACCGAGATACAGCTTCAGAACCAATTTTGCGTCAATCTCGTTAAGTTCACGCATTAATTACTTTTAAATAAAGAAAAATATCAAAATTCTGTTCAGTCATTTCTATGCGGCTCACTCCAAAGATCACATGTGTCAAATCTCATAAGAATTGAACCAAATTTGAAGGAGGAGTAGCGAAAAAACGAAATACTGTACATTTCAAAATGGCCGCTACTGTAATGGGTGGAGTCTTACTGTAAGGTATTAAAAACAATAAGCATGAGGAGAGCAATCACGTGTACTAAGTAGAATTTTCATAGAGCAAATGGATCATGAGTTATAACCATTTGAACATTGAATTTTTGAGATGATGGTGGCGCTATAGAGTTACTGCTAGAGACCCCATTTTTGGCCAAATGACTATTTATGACCACCACTACAACTGTGCCAAATTTCATCATTTTCCTATATACGGTTCATAGGGCTGCCATAGACTCCCATTGGGGAAGATTAAGAAGAATAATACTAACAGAAACAATAGGTGCCACAGCACCATAGGTGCTTGGCCCCTAATAATAATAATAATAATAATACTAACAATTACAATAGGTGTCTCAGCACCTTCGGTGCTTGACCCCTAACTAAGTTTGACATAAATTGTCAAACAGGTCCCTAAGGAGACAAGTGGGTGTGATTAAGGCACGCACTGTAAGTTATGTTAAAACTGAACATTTAAAATACAGCTAAATGACCAAGGAAACCCAATCATGGCACAACGCTCAGTAGAAAATAAGGAATGGGCAGGAGCTGTGAATGAGGCTAAGACTCTGGTAAAACCAACTTCACTATTATGTTATACAACAATATGATATGTATAGAATAAAAAAATTATTAAAACTGAATTATACTATATCTAAAATTTTGGGACCTTAGAAGAACAATGGATGGTCAATTATTATCCAGAAGTGAAACCTATTGGGTTACAGTTGGCCAGGATTTTGTCACAGGGTTGTTAAAGTAATGGTTTGGTTTAATGAAGATAAAGAGATAGCATACTGCTTAACCCCCAGGGGTCCAAAAACGCGGCAACGCGTTTTGACATGTTTTCTCCTTATCATAGCAGGATCAACTTAAAATACTCCATCATTAATAATCATACACTAGCATGTTTGAAATCATTTGAAACTGTAAAGGGTCTTTTTTAATATGTGTACATTCACAATAACAACAGATCTTTGTGCTTTTGTCAAATATAGAAAATAAACAGGGTGCGCATTCAAACATTTCTGTCTCCGCCAGCTGTCTCTCAAAACACGTTACAAATATCATTTGAAACTGCACGAGTACTCGTCACACAAACATGATACACATATCCAAAAAAGCCTGAAATGTCTACTTTTAAACAAGCTAATTATAATATGTTTATATATAATGTGCATTGAAGTAAAGAGAGTACTGTTTTTCCTGGCTGACTTCATTATCTTTAATGCGGTCACGCACACAGGCGGTACACGCTGTTCACATGGTAATGAGGAGCAGCTCAAACATTAACAAACCGAAGAAGTAAAGTTTGATCAGATTTAAAGACTTTACCGCATGTTTGGATGATAAACTTTATACACACACGTGAGGAATATTTTCATTTATGTCTGGACATTGAGGAAGAGAAGCGTTTATCTTTAACGTTACCTAAGAAGAAGAACAATGGAAGACGCACTGGAGGAGGATATTTGAAGTAAGTAACAGTTAGTTTATCCTCATTTATATTTGCTATCATGTAATATGCTTATGGCTTGTGCAGTTCAGCCTACACAAGCGACCTCAGCAGACTGCATGCTTCGGATTGAAAAACGTTCGCATTGTTTACAAACGAGGATGCGTGATCTCATACATTGTCATACATTGTTAAATACAGTTATTTACTTTCGTATCCTTCATGGCAACTTTCAGTAAGGCTGCACTTCTTTTAAGTGTGTGTCTTTTAAGATCTTTTAAGTGTGTGCTGTAATATGATTCCATATATTGTTTACATGTCACAAGGTGACGATCTTTTTGGGCGGAACCAAAAGTTGGGAAACTTTGGTTCCGCCCGGATGTTTCCGCCCAGACCGGGAAGAGGAAACACCGGACATCCGGTAGTATCGCGGGGGCTGTAATCAGCCAAATCAAGCACAGCTGTGCGTGGTTAAGAGGAGCGCCGGGTGATTGGAAGACTGCAGCACACAGAGGAGTATTTAAGAGCAGTGTAAATCACAGTTTGGGGTGCTTAGTGTGTGAGTTGAGGTGCGGAGCTGTGCTCGTCCGATACGCATTGGAGGCTGGTTGTACTTTCTCTCTCTCTCTCTCTGTCGTAGTTCGCAGTGGATGTTGGAGTAAGAGGAAACCCTGTGGGTAGAAGAAACATCGGTATACGTGACACATTTAGAGAAACCAAGGAAGAAGGAAACGAAACAGTTTTGCAAAGCATTAACCAAGAGGACCGCAGTGAGTATTAGCTTCTGGATTTAAATGAAGTGTAACAACTAACCTGTGCATTTACCGAACACCTCCAGGAAGAGGAGGGCGGCCCTACCCCTGATCCAGCGCGGTAGGTGAGCCGCAGGAATAGTTGGACTCAGCAGCCACAGCAGCAGAACTAAACATCCCGGCCGTATTGTCATCGCCCCCATCCGACCTCAGCGAAGTGGAGGACGTCGGGCGTCTCTTGTGTACACCGTAGTGTGGTGGGTGAGTCCATGTAATTTGAAAACCTTTCACGTTGAAGTGGTGCTGTGTATTTGCTGTGGGTTGCTGTGCAAGTGCTGTGTGTCTTGTCAGACGTACCCCGCATCATCCATTTTTACTGAGGAAGAGACGGAGAGGCTGACGGTCGCAAGTAATATCATCTATTATACGCTGTGTGCGGTTTGAGTGAGAAGTGACGGTGTGGGCCTCTGGAAGCCGCCCCCGTCTGTATGTCGACAGGTTTCGGAGTGTGGCGGTGAAGACTTGAAAGCTGACAGTGTGTGTGTGAGTACAACTACGGGCCTTTGCATTGCTACTTTACCTGTGTGTTTCCCCTTGTGGCAGAGTGAGAGGCGAAGGAGTTCCGCCGCCCCGTGGTCTCTACAAAAGGGCGCCCCTGTCCGGTATTCGATCGCCCTACGGGCATTGAGGATAGGGCAGCGCTCGGCCCGGTGAGACGGTGTGACAGTTTGCCCCCCTGCTGACCAGCGAATTCGCCGAGAGGGTTGGTCCCCGGCGCCTTCTGGGGAAATCATCGCCCGTTTGCCCTTCTGTGCAGGCCAGCCGTCGTAAGCCCGCCCCCGTGCATTGTCGATCAGAACGCCGTATAGCGAGCTAAGGAAAAGCTGCACTTACTAAGAGCTGTAAACAGCGGAGAGGTGAGAAGCATCCAAGTTGAACTAACCGTGTTGTTGTGTCCAAGCTGCCTGTGGAGAAAGAGAGAACGAGAGCGAACGTTAGGAGAACGAACTGTGGACCGTCATACGTACCCAGAGCTGTAAACAGCGACGAGGTGAGAAGCATCCAAGTTGAATTAACCGTGTTGTTGTGTCCAAGCTGCCTGTGGAGAAAGAGAGAACGAGAGTGAACGTCAGGAGAACGAACTGCGGACAGTCATACGTACCCAGAGATGTAAACAGCGGAGAGGTGAGAAGCATCCAAGTTGAACTAACCTTGTTGTTGTGTCCAAGCCGCCTGTGGAGAAAGAGAGAACGAGAGCGAACGTTAGGAGAACGAACTGTGGACCGTCCTACGTACCCAGAGCTGTAAACAGCGAAGAGGTGAGAAGCATCCAAGTTGAATTAACCGTGTTGTTGTGTCCAAGCTGCCTGTGGAGAAAGAGAGAACGAGAGTGAATGTCAGGAGAACGAACTGCGGACAGTCATACGTACCCAGGGCTGTAAACAGCGGAGAGGTGAGAAGCATCCAAGTTGAATTAACCGTGTTGTTGTGTCCAAGCTGCCTGTGGAGAAAGAGAGAACAGGAGTGAACGTCAGGAGAATGAACTGTGGACCGTCCTACGTACCCAGAGCTGTAAACAGCGAAGAGGTGAGAAGCATCCAAGTTGAATTAACCGTGTTGTTGTGTCCAAGCTGCCTGTGGAGAAAGAGAGAACGAGAGTGAATGTCAGGAGAACGAACTGCGGACAGTCATACGTACCCAGGGCTGTAAACAGCGGAGAGGTGAGAAGCATCCAAGTTGAATTAACCGTGTTGTTGTGTCCAAGCTGCCTGTGGAGAAAGAGAGAACAGGAGTGAACGTCAGGAGAGCGAACTGTGGAAAACCACACTTACCGAGAACTGTAAGCAGCAGACAGGTGAGGACGACCCAAGTCCAAACTAAACGTGTCTTTGTGTCCCAGTCGCTGCCTGTGGAAAGAGGAAGAAAGGAGAGTGAGCAGTGAAGCATCTGCCTAGCGCGACACAGGTACAACGGGCGAAGAGAGAGTTAAACCCCTAAACCACACTATTTTGTCTTTGCCTCCAGGAAAGAAGAGGAGGGCGCCACGGATAGCGGAGTTTGGCAGGAGCCTGTGTTTCCTGTCTTCCCCCCCCCTATACCCTTGGTCACCAGTCCCCCTGGAACCCCCGTTGCCCTCTTCCCCTTCTTGCCACCTCCCGGTGCCGTGGTCTGCCTGGAAGGCAGAGAGAGGAAGCTTAGTTTTTATTGCCCCTTTCCCATTCCCTAAGACCTTTTAAATATTTAAATAAAGATTGTTTTACTATTACTTACCTGTTCTCGTGTTGTCTGGTCATTGGGTTGGCTTTGGGGACCTCCTCGAGGTGGAAGTTGAGAAGGGGCATGGCTTAGTATAGCAGCGCCAGCCCCTTGGCCGTGACATACATGCAACGCGATACAGTGCGCTTAAATTTGATGTAATGTTTTATTTCATAGACCAAAACATTGATGAATGCACCACAGAAGGAAGGGTTGCAACTCCTGCCCCCCCCCCAGATTCTCCAGAACACTTAGATGGAGACAGTGACTCATGGAAAGCTGCAGGGAATTTCGGAATCCATGATTCTGTTGATTTTTCATTGGAAGCATTGGAAGGAGACGCCAGCTTTTATGCAGGAGTTCTAAAGGAGAATTGATTGGTTGAAAAACAGTTGGAAAATGAATGTACTCTAGTAAAGGCAAAGTGTAAAAAATTTGCCATTAGGTGACCGACTAGAAGGTATGATAGTAGAAAGTAATTAGGTAAGACCAATAAGTAAAAGACCATGGGTGGACAATTATTTGAGTGTATTTCAATTCTTCATTGTAAGTCTTCTGCCATTCTTGTGCGAGTATGATCTTATCTTAGAATATTACTTTATAATTAGAGTAATGTGATTAGTATACTTGGGAAGGACAAGGCAGCAGATTTGACTCTCTTTGTCTACCCTGAAGAATTAGATAGGAAAAACACAAACCCCAAAATGTTTTTACAACTTTTTATAAAAAATTGTTTTTACAATTATGAAATGCAAGCACTTGATGCTGATTGACTGCCTTTGCTGATAGGCATTTTCAGCAATAACACATTATATTCAAATGTTTAAGATCATATAAAAGATATGCGTTTTTTTATTTTGTCACAATTTCAAATGGAAATGGATCTGGGATTGGTGGAATTTACATTTTTCAACATTTAAATATAACTGGTGCTGGCAGAGTTTTTGGAGGACTGCTAAGAAATGTTGGACATGTTCAACTGGGATTTTGAGTAAATTAAAATGTTATCTAAGTAGATGATAACAAACCTATTCAGATATTCTTAAAGAGCACCAATTATGCTAATAAATTAGCACGTTAGCACGTTATTGTAATATCCCATAGTACATACATGTTATTAAAACTTGAACTAATGCACTGTGAGTCTTATAAATTGCTTACATACCTCACCGATTTCTGCATGTCTGGAAAACGGTCGGATTTAGTTCCTGTCTCCGCCTCCCAAAATGTCTAGTGTATTCGGATTGGTCAGATGACTACTCAACTGTTATTGGTCAACTGGGTTCGGCGTGTGTTTGAAAGGTTACGCCCCTGACTACGCGTGGGTTT
Organism: Paramisgurnus dabryanus; assembly: GCF_030506205.2. Taxonomy (NCBI): domain Eukaryota; kingdom Metazoa; phylum Chordata; class Actinopteri; order Cypriniformes; family Cobitidae; genus Paramisgurnus; species Paramisgurnus dabryanus. Next base: position 31,296,174 of record NC_133347.1, read on the forward strand.
TCCGGTTCTGACTGAGAGTCACAGGCAACGTAAACAAGCGCTATATTTCTCTATAAACGATGGTGTCTGTACTGCCTTACCACTTCGAGCTCGATCCAGAGAGTTCAGAAGGCCGTTACGATATAAACGATCTCCGTCAATGAACGCGATTGGATTTAACTTTTTTAGGTGTCCTTAGTTCTGCCAGAATGCTAAACGAAGACGAAAATGTGTTGCAAAGACATCCAAAAGGTAATTATAACGTACTACATTACTTTGCAAACTATATGGAAACACCAAATGTAGCACAGAAAGTATTTTTTGAAATGATTATAAAACTATTTCACTTATTAACATCATTTTACTATAGTAAACTTTATTATAAAAGCCTGCTTACATACTATATCACTGTGCAAACTATATGGAAACACCAAATGTAGCACAAAAAAAGTATTAATTGAAATGAATGTTCTACATTATTTTACTATGGTAAACTTTTTTTATGAAAGACTGCTTACTTATAAGTGCTATGTTTTTACTTATTAGGTTTTAAGGAGAATGCAACATGTTCCAGGGCCTCTTACCTGCGTGATTCATCATCCAGGTTTTGCACAAATTGTCTAAATCCCTACACACAGAACATTTATTGTACCGACTATAAGCCTTTGAGGTGCAGGACTAGAGTAAGTTTTATTACATTTTTAAACCAATAACACTAAAGTATCATTATAGTAATGTATAGTAAAGTATAGTACAAAAGATACTTTTGTAACTTTAAAGAAAATATAATAGTCAGTCAAAAGTTTTTTTTATTTATTACAAATATATATTTAAATGTTAAACAATATACAAATAAACATACTTTAGTAACCATATTGTGCTCTTCTTTCAAAAATTGTTCAATTCATTTCTTACAGCTATCTATTCAGATAAATGGCATATCAAAGCTTTGTCAGCTGGTGCTATCTAAGACGACACTATAAGGTTATCATCCTGTCGTGTGTTGTTCTCCAGATACGCTTGGAGCTTCCTGATCAGATTGGTCACAATTTTGGCTTTCGACGACCCCTGCACTGAAGATGGCATGCAATCACGTCCTCCTTTGAAGGTCTCTCAAACTGTGATGCCAGGTCCATTGGAATCGGGGTTTCCTTCAGCTTATCTTCAAATACCTCATCAAACACAAGCCTGATCACATCCTCCACATAACTGTAGAAATATTGCAGTCAATAAATCTTTTGTTTTGATCATTTATTTCCCTGCTTCATACATTAAGTTTTTAATTATGAATGTATTTGAAATAAAACATTACTGCTTACGGTATGTCACTTGTGTCTTTTGGGAACATAGCCTTGTACTTTCCCTCTCCTGCTTTTGTTACGGCTTGGTGACATTGTAATGGATGGCTGCAAGGTACAAATACCTGTAAAATATAAACAAGCAATTAATTTATTGTAAAAGTAAATACTACTTTATTTAACAAAGTTACTAAAATACTTAAATACCTGCACAGCATTCCAATAAATGAGAAAATCAAAAATTTTTGCTGCAAATCTGAAATCTCAGGCTACGGACAGCAAAGGCATCCACTGATGATGGTGATGGAAACATTGTGAAACGATGCTACTGTGTGGGTTCCTATTATTATGCAGAGAAAAAAAACTTTGTCATCATCAGTTATACATCTAAGACTGGTAGTGGTTTCACTAGCTAAATACATCATATGTGTTACACACCTTTGCTCCTCATATGCCAGTCTGACTCCTTGTACTGTGTGTTATGATGTTGCATGTTTGCATACAGTGTAGAAGGATGTGTCCAGCTGCGAATCTAGGATATAGACAAATAAAACAAACATGTATTCAGTCAAAAAGACATATTATAACAATAGAGTACCATGACTATAAATCGTTAGACTATTCATTAAAACGTAAATGTATTACATATTACATGGCCCAACATTAGCAACACACATTATGTGTTTACTTCGTTTCAAAATCTAAGAAAGCTTCAAGTAAATACAACAGTAAAATACATATCTTTAAAAAAATCATCTGTACTTAAGAGTTTCTTGAGTTTGATCATGAGAACAAATTTTACTGGTAACAGTTTAGCTGGCATTTGTATTTGTATTTAGCTTAGCAACTTAGCAAGTTTGTAAACATGTCTAAACCAACATCGATAAAAAAAACGATAGTCTGCATAATTCAACATACACGTGTGTAAATATGGTACGTTGTTTATGAAATACAGTATTACAAAACAAGACAATTAGCTTGCAAGCTTAGCTCTACACGCACATTATGTTAATCTCCGGTTACCGGTTACGTAACGTACAGTAAAAGGCAAATAATAAACGTGAATACTTACAGCCTGTGATCCAGAAGTGCACAGTAATCCAACTTTCAAGAGGAGACGTCGCGCAAATCCAGCTTCGGTTCATGAGAAGCAGTTATTGTGAAAACTCCGTGAACAACTTCTGACTGGATTTTTCCGGAACCGTATTAAACATGATGTCCTCTGTGGAAGTCCATAAAGTGCTATTTTTCCCTCGCATCTAAAGAGACAGCGTCTACTCGAGAGATTTAATCGCTTAAACAATGAAACAAGAGTTTGCAAACAGAGTCAAAGCAGGGACTCACAACCTCCGCCATTTTAGCTCTCTTCTGACTCGGCGCTCCCCACCCCCGTCTTTGAGGGCGTACCCAAGCAAAGCAGAGAGGGCTGAACTATGATAATGTTGGTCTTATCTACGTCACTAATCCCAGGAAGTAAACTGTTGCCTACAATCCGAGTGTTTTTTGTAGTCCTCGAACGTTAGGGACGATAACTCGCGTCATCGTTTTCTTTGAGGTATGTACTTTTTGAATATCGTTAGCATGTACTAATGCACACTTACACACAAAAGGATGTTTAAAAACGTGTATCCCATAATAGGTGCTCTTTAAAATACCTGATGCATGAAGTCCTGGAAAACTGAAGGGGTGTTGACCAAACCGTAGGGGATTACCAAATACTCATAGTGGCCAGTAAGGGGTCACAAATGCAGTCTTCCACTCGTCTCCATGACGATGGATGTGGTTATAGGGGCTCCTCAGGTCCAGCTTGGAGAATATGGTACTGCCATTCAGAGGTGGGTAGTAACAAATTACATTTACTTTGTTAGATTTTCTTGAGTAAATTTTTTGGGTAACTAGTACTTTTAGAGTAAATTTAAGGATGGGAACTTTTTACTCTTACTCAAGTAGATTTGTAGTGAAAAAACTGTACTTTAACTTCGTTACATTATGCGGCGTTATTGGGCTACTGTCAAATGGTAATAACTAATTAATATATTTTTAACAAAAGTTTATAGGGTGTGTTCGAAAGTTTCGTGAGGCAGGCTGTGTCACCCTTTAGTGTGCGACCGCGCGGTCACCCTTTAGCGTGCGACGGTGCATAGATTAGGAGAAGCAGATGAGGGCGCGTGTGCGTTGTGCGAGATATCGGAGGCAGATCAGGCGTGGCTTCAAGTTCGGTCTATGTTTTCACTCCAAGAGGTCAAAAAGAATAGTTTCATGATGTGATGCATAATTTGTTCACTAAACAAGCTGACATCTCAGCGTACAGGAATTCAAGATCCAACCTGAAGTGGTAAGTGTCACAGTATGTCTATTTGAACACTATTAATGGTCATTTCACACACTGTCCGAGTTTTTTTTTTGCCATATGCACTCTTGTGCAAGCGGTGACAAAACCTTGTGTAAGTTAAACCGCAAACAGCACAAACAGCACGTTCACATCTGCACATTTCCATATCATTTTCCAACAACTAAACAAACTAAACAGCATAATGTAAAGGCGTTTTGCATTTATCCACAAATCCAGACACCTCACTATGTGTAGAAAATACATTCAAATAAAAACAGGATTGTATTTTATTTAAATCCTTCCTAAAGAATGAATGAATAAAAATAAAAGAATAAAGTTTGATTTTAATGAAACATGTATTATATATTACTGTATAATAAATGTAGAGTTGATTTGCACAAACAGATAAGTTCCATATGAAATTCTAAAATGATCATTTTTATTAAGCTCCTGTTTATGTTCAGTAATTGCACTTTAATGGCAATAAAAATAACCTATTCATATAAAAACATGAAACAGACACACATTCTTTTTTTGTTTACTGTTTTCATTTTTAAAGTCAGATGCTGACAAGTTTGTGTTGTGAACATGAAAATAAATACAGAGTTAACCGTCAGAAAAACATCTGTGTGTGTGTGTGTTTGAGATTTTTTCTCAAATTACACGTTATATGATGTTAATGTACCCATTGCAGGACTGAGATAGGCTGCTTTACTTGTATATAAGCAGAACAATGAGACTTTTAAGGAGAGGTTTGTGAAAACCCTCCAAGTAGTCTGAAATTCAGTGTTTTTACGCTTCTTTTCCATCAGATCGGAAGTAACGAGTAACTAACTACTTGAGTAGTTTTTTCATCTAATACTTTTTTACTCTTACTCAAGTAAATAATTAGATTGATACTTTTACTTGAGTACAGATTTTGTATAAGTACTTGTACTTTTACTTGAGTACAGATTTTGGGTACTCTACCCACCTCTGCTGCCATGTAACTGTTTGAGTGAAGGGGATAACAGAACTTCACTGTTCGCATCTGTATACGCCATTACGTGCAGTCACTTTGCTCTCTCTGTCTCTCTGTGTTTGTGTGTGTGCACACACCCGCACATGTGGACCCTGAGCTGCGGTTGCCACTCTAACATAGACAGAAGACAGAAATGTCACAGGCATCGCTATCGGTCAAAATGCTAATGACATTAATTTTTATGCAAAAAAAAAAATTTAAACACTTTGGTAATATAAAAATAAGTCGATATAGTGATTACCTATACACCAGTGGTCCACAAATGGCGGCCCGCAGGCCAGATCCGGCCCAGGTGTGGCATATTTTTGGCCCCCCCACATGACGTCTGAACAATGGTAAACAGACATGCGCCATCTATGGACATGTGAGATTTGGAATCTTTCCACTTTTTTTTAAATTTTTTTCCTTTTATTTATTTATTCAATTTATTTTAACGCAATTTTGAACAGGCAGCGTATTCAGCTGCATCTCCTTTCTATGCTCTCCCTCCGTTTCTATGTCACTCATGCGCCTCTCTCACATTAGGGGTGTAACGGTACGTGTATTCGTATCGGACCGTTTCGGTTCAGGGCTTTCGGCACGGTGCACACGTGCACCGAAAGGCTGAATGCAATCTTTTATGTGCGCCTGTGCGGAACATAATACGTGGGTTTCCACACGAACATATTAAGTGGTGGATGTCTCCGTGTTCAGTGCAAGTCTTCTGTCAAACATATAACATCATTCGGCCCGCAGAAAGATTTGTATTTATATTCGTTTGATTATTGATGTAAACATTTACGTGTCGTGTCTAAAAGCGCATGTTAAACGCGTGTCAACGCGCTGTTTTGTTCTTTCAAAAGTACGTGAGAGGATGCACGTCTTTCGTTGCTACACAATCATGAGACGCACTTTCTGTGACAGCGAGAATAAGGAATGCGTGATCAGATTTTTCATCTGCACCTCACGGCAATCATATCATTGTCACAATGCGATCAGCTGGTCGGGACAGAGAAGAGCTGTAACCCGGGCTTACTCAGCTGTGGAGGGGTTCGTTAAGTCACAGCTTACATTGACGACACAAGCAAAGATTAGGAGAAACGTGCAAAAGATCAAAGATGGCATGGTATGCAACTCACTAATCTCAAAATGAGTGTATAAAAAGTATATCATCCACTGCATGAAAAGTGGGATTTTCGTCCCCGTAAGCGCCTGTAGGCTCCCGAAAATCTCCCGAATTTTCGGCAGCTTTCCTCAATTTACCAGCAGCGAGCTTCGCGTTTGTCTGTGTCACAAATTGTCATAAACGAACCATGACGTAGGTGGAGAGCCCCGCGCGGGTGCGATGCCTCTAATTAGCATATGAATAGCAGCGAAACCTCTGCCGGCCAGTTAGAGCGTCTCTGGCCTAATTAGCATGTGAATAGCAGCAAAACTAGAGTAATGGCCCACTTGAATGTAATCACTCAGTATTGGCTGAAGCCACAACTTTTAAACAAGTAAAATCCCCCGTGAATGGGTGGCAGATCACTTCAAACCAATCAAAAGGGATTTTTCTTGTTTAAAAGTAGTGGCTTCAGCCAATACCGAGTGAGTAAATTCAAGTCGGGCCGTTACTCTAAAGAGGGGGGTTATTGGGCACCCTGGCTCATTATAAATGTAAACCCCAATAATATTAATAATAATAAATAATTTATGTTATCATTTTTTATATATTAATGTCATTGTGCTATGTACTACATTATTCACAACATCAAGGAATATAAGAGAAAACAAAGAGGTTTATTTATAAACACACAGCTGTTTATTCAAAGAAAGAGCTTTATTTATAAACACACAATTATGTACAAAGCAGCATAATGTCTCTTATATTGTACTCCAAACACGTCAAAAAGTGCCTAAGACGTTCGGGAAAGATCCCTAAAAATCTTTTTCAAAGTGATCAAAGTGTTGAAAAAAAACCTCAAAAACGTTGTAAAAAAGTCACTTTTTCACGCGTATATGGTGAGTTGCCCGGTACTTTGGTATCGCCTCTAATCTGGATTGCAGCGTGGCACAGAGCTCGGAGAGTTCCAGGCTGCGAGAGGGCGGTGGCCGCACAATCCATCCAGACACCCCGCCAACAATGCCGTATTCCTCATCAGATATGAGATCTATGGTGGCGCACTTCCAAATGTCCATCTCATCCTCAGCCAACACACTTCGTCTCGCTTCCAGCAACTGTAATACAATCAATAAGGACAATAAGTGACCTGAAAAATACTCACATTGACAAAAAACTGATCTAATATAATAAATCTTACCATTTTTCTTCTGGATCGACTCCGAGCTAAACTTTTCGCATTTTCCGCCTGCGATGCGAGTTCAGGTTGTTTGTCTCTGAAACTCCGGCGTACCGACTCATAATACGTCTTACGGGCAGCTGGAAAACAATTAAATGAGACTGGTATTAATAAAAAGAGTCACGGTACAATTAAACAAGAAATGAGGAAAAACATTAGAAGTTATACTTACAAACAATGTCGTCATTCTCAGCAGTAAATCTGGACTTGCTGAAATAGCCCCAAGCAAATCGGAGGTCACGGCTTTGTTATGAGGCGACGTTAGTCTGTGAAAACAAAATGTGTGGGTTTAAGCTCGGATCTATTAACGTATCTATTTCCTTATAGAAGAATAAAAACATATTCTTTACCTTTGCTCTGGTTCATAGCGCCTGCAGTGTGCCTCAGAGACGCCGTACAGCCTCCTGTAAATTACAAGACAAAAAATACCTCTTAGTTATAAAACACACAGCTTGGGCTACTTCAAAAACTATGCTTATACATAAAATTATTCTTACCGCAATCTTGGGATTGTGCACCCGTCTGCTCTTCTTGGAGAGTTACAAACACCAAACCAAACGTCTGTTACGCTTGTCGACACTGCTGTGTGAGCCGTGACCATGACCTCGCACATGATTGGACGAAGGCGACAAGCCTGTCGGGCTCCTCCAATCACATGCGAGGTTATTGATATAAGGAAAATCTTGTGAGACGTGTGCGCATGCGTATGATATAAACAACAACGGAAGCTCTGTGTGAAATCAACACAGTGTGCTGTCAGTTGAAAGATGTAAGTCCCAAGACTGAAGAAACGACCTCGGCGCTTCTGTAAACATTGCAACACTGAAGTGTGTCATACACAGTATTTTGACCACAGAAAGCGCTATTTAAAAAATGGAGTTTGGGAGAAAAAAATCCAAAAGGGCTACGTCAGATAACGTACAGAGCCTGCTGCTACCCAGTCATGAATCCGCTGTGAGTGATGTCCCGTCATGTGTAAAGACCCGGAAGATAACTTTACTGGAGTTAGAGAGATTGGTGAAAGTGAAATGCACTCCGAGGACCCAGAAAAAGAAGTGATTGAAGAATTTGAAGAAACGCACCCAGCGAATTTCAGTTCAGACAACGGTGAGCATAAATACATATTTTTTATATAAGCTTGGCTTGCTTTACGTATGTTATCATTTTAAACAATACTAAAACATATCAACAAGTAAAGTAAAATAAAATCAACAAGTTAAACAAAAACGTTGGAGTTAAATGTGGTTGATTATCACTGTTGTTGTTATTTTAATAGTAAATTATAATTGAATAGGAATATCGCGTTATAATGCATAACGTTATCTTCTGTTTGTTGTTTTTCAGACGAAACAGCAGATGACCAAAGCATTTGTCTTTTCCTGGACATCTCCTGTTGTGTGGTAAGCATGAAATTACATTTGGATATACTAGTATAAAGTTCAATACATGCTAATCCAGAGCTGAAATGGGAAAACCTAACAATTTTCACCCACATGATTGTTTTCCACTCTTAAATTTCTGTTAGTTAACTAATGAAAGCAACTAAAGTATAAACACACTTTATAAAGTATTAAAAAATCCTAAAATGAAGTTGAAGTGGATGAAGTTCCCACAAAGTACTTAACTGGTTCATTGCACTAAAGCTAGCTGTTTGAGATGCACATGATCTTTTTCAACTACAGTTTTCAAATCTTTTCATACTCAAATGGCCCTATTGATGAGAAATGAACATATTATGTTCTTTTTAAATCTCAAATGACCATATTAACGAATAACGATGGGCTTTTCAATCTCAAATGGCCATATTCATGATGGACTTTTCAATCTCAAATGGCCACATTCATGATGGACTTTTTAATCTCAAATGGCCATATTAACGATGGGCTTTTCCATCTCTAATGGCCTAATGGTGGTGCTGAGTATGTGCATTGCATGTGTTTTAAATATGTCCTTTAAAATTTCATAGGATGACTATGTGGATGAAGAGGGGGAAATCCTTGCTGAGGAGCAGAGTGAAGGCTATCCTCACATACAAGATGGGGAGGAGCATGGAAGTGATCAGGCCAGAAGTGAAAAACCAGAACACTTGTTGATGAACCTTTTGGCTATGATGAAATTGACTGGTATCCTCCGTGACGACTTCTTACAGTATGTGGGTTGTCCAAAATGTATGACAGTGTACATGCTTACTGAAACCTATGAGCTCAGACGGGATGGTACAAAGGTTTGCAGGACTTGTGATCACATCCCATTCTACATTCACCCACAGCAGAGGTCTGCATTAAGGAAGAAATGTGGCTCTGCCTTGCTAAGAAAGCGGTGAAGAGTATGTCCATCCAATACGTTCTTACTGATACAAGAGTGTTGTGCAGTCTCTGGGAGGACTTGTTAAAAGACTTGGATTTGAAGAGAAATTAGATGAAAGGCGAAAGCGGGAAATGCCAAAGGGTGTGTTAGGAGATGTATATGATGGACAAGTATGGCAGGATTACCAGTATGTGAATTCAATAAACTGTAGTCATGCCACTATGCACAGTATTTGAGCTGTGATGTAATTGCACAAGTTTCCTTGCTTCATTCCCTTCCAGACAGACATTTTGTTGTTTGACATGTTGTTTGCATAGAATGCACAAATTGAGCCTGATTAAAACTCTGTTAAAACAATTAAAATTGTTGAAATAAATTGTTTTGTGTATCTTTTTTTTACCTAACATTGGTTATTGCTAATGACATACAGAGATATTAATATATACTGTTAGCCTGGACAAACTGAAAATACTTAAAGGGATAGTTTAAAAAAATTAGGGAAAAATATTTTGAAAGTATTGTGATAAATGATGAAGAAAATATTTTGATAAATGATTGTCATTAAACCTAAAGATGATTTTGAATTACTCTGTCCAACATCTCCGCTTAGTTAACTGAGTTGAAAGATTTTCTATTTTTAATTCATTTATAATTATAATTCTCTTAGTGTTATAAATGGTATTATAACACAAAACTCATGACTAAGTCAGTCATTGAAAAAACTTGATTCTCCACTGAACACACACAAAACTGCGAAAAATACAATACAATGTGCTGTTTATGTCAATAAACACTGATCACCTGAACGGTGACTTTCATTAACAAAAATGGTAATTTATCATTTAAAACTAAACAACATGAATAATATTAGAGCATAAACCTCTATGACATTTTAACAAATATTTAAGTAGTTAAAGTTCTTATTAGTTCTTAATTCTGTAAAAAAGCTTAAATAATCATAATATTCAGGGACAAAGGATTATGGGTCAACCCAGTCTCACCCCATTTCGTCAATATTTGACGACACTTGACCATTCGTCATATGTTGACGTGAAGGGTATACCTTTCGCGTCATTTTTTGACGAACTGGGGACTTCAATACTATTACGTCCGTTGCATTCTCTTTCCTATTTTATTACCATTTGCGCGTCGGTTTAGGGTTAGATTTACATAATGACATCCCTACCCAAACCTAACTCTAACCCCAACGCCAGGTGCCAACTGTTTCTAACCCCAACGCCAGGTGACAACTGTTTAATTTCGCGTACACTGTTTAATTTCGCGTACACTGTTTAATTTTGCGTAATCTAACCCTAAACCGACGCGCAAATGGTAATAAAATAGGAAAGAGAATGCAACAGACGTAATAGTATTGAAGTCCCCAGTTCGTCAAAAAATGACGCGAAAGGTATACCCTTCACGTCAACATATGACGAATGGTCAAGTGTCGTCAAATATTGACGAAATGGGGTGAGACTGTGTTATATGGGTATAATATATTTTTAAGTATATGTCCAAAACTCAAAATATTAAGTAATGTTTACATCATTAAGACAATATCTGGGTTAACAGTGTAGCATACTTTGAAAATAATCAATTCAAGCTACAATTTAAGAGTTTGTAATTTGGCTATACTGATACCAGAGATTTTATTAAAATCAAAGTTTAAAACCTCTCAGAATGTCACCTGAGTAAAACTCCCCCAGCTGCTACCCTGATTTGCATTTGTATAGCTCACAGCATGTTCATTTACATGTTAAAGCCTCCCCTAGAATTAGGGGAAGGGGGGACAACTTCAGAGCAAGACCCACGGCAACTTCTGACAACTTACGGCAGTTTTCGGTGTTGGCTGCAAATTGTCATGCGCAGTCGTATACTTGGAGTTTCACAACAATCTACAGTGCCACATTCTGACGAAAATTCCACTTTTCATGCAGTGATCATGTTGCTTGCTATGCAGTTACACAGAGCAGTAATATTATTTTTATACAGAGATGGTACATAGCCAATTCAATACTGTGAGTTAAACAATCCAAAATAAATCAAAACAGAAAATTTTTGGTGGCAAAAATGTAGGCTAATAGTTCATAAATGTATTCAGGAATTGAATTTGTTAGTTTAGTGCAAGGTTTAAGTAGAAAATGTTTAAGAGAAGGTTAAGAAAAGAGTTACCTACTGTTATAAAATAATGTAAAAAAGAACTTTGCAGTAGTATTTTATTTATTATTTTTTCATTTTATATATATTTTATATATTATATTTTAATAAAAATTGTTTAAAAAAGTGTAAACAAATTGTAAAAAAGTTTATAGTAAACAACCTGCAGTTTAATGTTTGCATTTTTCCCTTACTGTACCGAAAATGAACCGAACCGTGGCCTCAAAACCGGGGTACGCACCGAACCGTGATTTTTGCGTACCGTTACACCCCTATCTCACATACACACAAACAGCCCCTCCCCTCCGCGCCACTGTGGGAAACACTGCTGCTAAGTTAAATACATCTCTGCTAGTCATTAACAGTGAGTGAAATCTTATCTTTAACAGATCATGACAAGTAAAAAAAAGCGTAAAGTTTATAGCGAAAATCGTCAGTTTAAGCCCAACTGGACGGATCAGTTTTGTTTTATTTTACCACAGCATCAAAATGCAAAGCCAACATAACTGATATGCATGCAGACTGTTTCTGTCTACAAGGCTTACAATATCAAGAGGCACTTCAATACAATGCATGCTGCTAGTTATAATTCAAACTTTCCTGAAAAATCTGACCACCGCAGACAAAAAATAGCCAGCATGCATTCTACGTTCAGGCGCTCCGTTTTGACCACTGAGACATGCAACACGGCACAACAAAGGGCACGAGCAGCCTCTTTACATGTTTCTTAGAATCTTGGAAGAGCAAAGAAACCTTTCACTGATGCTGTGTTGATAAAAGAGTGTGCAATGGATATGGTGGAAGAGCTTTTACGTCACGACGAGAAAATCAAGCTAAATATTGTGGATCTACTTAAGCAGGTGCCATTGTCGGCCAACAGCGCAACAAGAAGAATAGATGTTTTAGCCGAGGATTGTTCATCAAGACTAAACAAGGATCTGATTCAAACAGAGGCCATGTCACTGGCAATCGACTCGTCATGTTACCGAACTGATATGGAACAGCTTTCTGTGTTCGCCAGATATTTTGATGGGAATACATTTCGGGAAGAGCTACTTTGTTTGTTACCTCTGTCTGGCCGCACAACTGGTGAGATCATCTTTAACGAGCTGACACAGTTCTTTGCAAAGACTGGTTTGGATGTGGCCAAAATCGTGTCTGTTGTTACCGATGGAGCTCCGTCTATGGTGGGACATCGCATGGGCTTGGTGAGCAAGCTCTCCGCAATTAACCCAGAGCTTTTGACATTCCATTGTATTATTCACCAATCACTGCTGTGCGCTAAACTTGGCAAGGAAATGAAATAGGTCATGGATACGGTGACAAGACCTTTTGCTGCATAACGATGTTCGCTGGCTTATCAGATAATGGTTTAAGTTTAATTTTGCAAATTTGTACAGTTGTTTGTTTGCTATTAAGAGTACTAATAAATAGTGTTCATCTTTGAACCATGCCTTTGTTCATTGCAGGCACTTAGATAAATGTGTGGCAGCTGAAAATGCTATAAGTTTAATTTAGCAAATTTGTACAATTGTTTGTTTGATATTAAGAGTAATAATAGTGTTCTTCTTTGAACCTTGCTTCTGTTCATTGCAGGCACTTAGTGTGGCAGCTGAAAATGCTTTAAGTTTAATTTTGCAGATTTGTACAATTGTTTGTTTGATATTAAGAGTAATAATAGTGTTCTTCTTTGAACCTTGCTTCTGTTCATTGCAGGCACTTAGTGTGGCAGCTGAAAATGCTTTAAGTTTAATTTTGCACATTTGTACAATTGTTTGTTTGATATTAAGAGAAATAATAGTGTTCTTCTTTGAACCTAGCCTCTGATCATTGCAGGCACTTAGATAAATGTGTGGCAGCTAATGCTTTGTTTCATTTGCAAATTTGTACAATTGATATTAAAGGTATAGCGGAAGATTTTCGGAATTATTTAAAAGAACCGCCCCTCACACGCAACACTCTCCTTCCTCCCGAGAGGGAACGCCTGTTAAACGCGTGCACGAGACAGAGAGAGAGAGAGAGCATGCAGGAGCTCAGTTCTTCTGTTCGCTATGTTTACAAGTTGCTGTCGGCATGTTTACCGTATCTGTGCGGTTCGTGACTCGTGCCAGTGCTAGCATCGCTAATCATAGCTTACATCAACTTTTACTAGCAGTGATTTAAAATTGATTTCTCCAGATGGATGACAAAATGTACCTTAGTAGAAACTTCGCGTGGGAAGCCCAACCTGTCATTTTAGCTCACGCCGGCGTGTTGAAATAGTCTCCCATAAACACTCTGGTCTTGTTTCTTTCTTTATAGTCCTTTCTCTTCTTGTCAAACAATTCATAGACACTTTTTCTCTTGTGACCCTCAGACATTTTGAAAAAAAAAACACAGTGAGAACGCGACCTTCAATGAATGGTTGAAACCGTAGCACAACACACATACATGTGAAAGTGCGCATGTGCAGAAAGCGAACCTAGAGGAGAGCACGTACGACGTTTATACGTCAACATACTGTATAATCAGAATGATTGACATCTGGGATGACCAATAATAGAGGTGATCCACCCGGAAAACGAAAATCTTCTGCTATACCTTTAAGAGTAATAATAAATAGTGTTATTTTTTAACCTGCCATATCACGTAGATTTCCTCTGGGGGTGGGGGAAATTTGTTGGCCCTCAGCCTCACTTGCTGGTCATAATTTGGCCCTCGGGGAAAAATAATTGGGGACCACTGCTATACACTATACAGGCCTACTTCCAATAACTGTGGCACTTGATGGTTCAAGATAAATGCTAATATTGTCACGGTAGGAAATCCATTGTTTCCTCCGTGTCATGTGTGTGTTTGTTTACTCAACGCTCTGCCATGTGCTCATCAGCCTGATGCCACTCACCTGTGTGTTGATTGTCTCGCTCCAGCTGTTCATCATTACTGCCACTCCATATCTACTCACTTCACTCTCTGTTCATCTGCCAGATGATTTCCTTGTGTCAGCTCTCGTGTCGTGTGGTTCTCTGTGGCACTCTGTTTGGATTACGTGTTTTCAGTTGGATGGTCTATTGTCGTCGTCGTCTCCGTGTGGATGTTCCTGTGTACAGTTTGGTAGTGATGGCCAAATGAAGCGTTTCGAAGCATTATTGCTTTCCGATACAATTGTGTCGAAAATGGTTAATTACTCGAAGCTTCATTCAAACAGAAAATGCACACCACCATCTGCTGGTGAAGTAAATGTAATGCAACAAAGCTGATAATGCAAGTAGGCTAATGTTACCGCAATATTTGGGCTGTCAGAGCTTTGACACGGTGTTCATGTTTCAAACCCTCAATAAAACATTGAGCCTGAGATGTGTTTGTGTGTGAATATTTAGCTGTAGGATACAGCACTCTACAACTTACTAACTGGACATTTATGTATTTAAAAATGTATTTATAATGTGGCAGAGGGCAACTGGACAGGGCTTGGACAATGTGGAGGGAGGGTATTCATTAAATGTTGCGTTTTTTATTCAGAAATATAATTTTAATATTACTTATGATATATTTTTATATTTTTTAATTTTATAATATAGCCTAATAGCCTATACATTTGGTGATGTGGCCGATTTCTTTTTTTTTAACAAATTCACCAGCTTTGGAGAATATTCTCTCGCATGAAACAGATGATGCTGGAGCAGTGTTAATTTTGGCAGCAAATTCTGATGTAGTCTTAGTCTTTTGAATAACACACCATTTAGTTTTAGTCTTATTTTAGTCATCTGAAATATTTTAGTCTTAGTCTAGTTTTAGTCGACGAAATCATAAGAGTTTTAGTTTTAGTCTAGTCTTAAGTTTTTTAGTCTGTTATGGAATGGTATTAAGGTTTGAATATGCAATACAGAGACAGATTTAATGGTTGTTAAAGAAAACACGTATGTTATTTTATTCTTAATGTCAAAAAAACTGACCGTGGCTTTTTCACAAAAGATAATATCACATAAAATAAGCATAAGGCCCGCTCTACCTAAAAAATATACATGGTCCCTGAAAAAGATATGCCTTCTTCCTAAATAACATGCACACACAGATACACACACGCGCAGACACACAGACAGAGACACACACACGCACTTACACACGCACTTTGTCCAGTCATGTAAAACCACAACATATACTATAATAGTAACGTTACACATTTCATTCAATTTGAGGACACTGAATATTTATACTCAGTATTAATTCAGACAATCCAATATCAATACAGTTCAGATGTGTATTCCATTTGTTTCTATGTTATTCCAAGATTAGCGAAAACACTGTGGTTTATCTTATAAAATAACCTTAGCGTGCATGTTTACCTTTGCATGTATTTCTGGATGAGTTGTCTTTACAGGCTGTCGTCTTGTCATATTTGAAGTGTGACCAGATTAGACGCTAGCTCTGACATTGTTGTTGTTAATGAGACATGTCTTCGGACCGGGTGCACCGCAACACGTTAGCGAGCGAAGTCAACTGAAATCAGCCAAAGCTGGGAACTAAGACTGTACAACTAAATATAATGTAAACAACCTGTTGTGAAAACGAACTTTGCCGCGGGTTTTTAAAATGCCTCTACTGCCTGCTGCCTGTGTAGATCAACCTACCCTCAAAGATTCGCTCTGATTGGATCCCACAAAACTTTCCCCACAAAATGAGTAGCTCTGATTGGATCTCTTCTCCATTCGTCCCTCCCTAACATTTTCGTCTTATTTTTATTCGTTGACTAAAGTGTCAGTTATATTTCGTTACAGTCTTCGTCATCATATCTGACTTTTATTTAGTTTTTATTTAGTCTTCGTCCGTGAAAAAAGGTTCGTTGACGAATATTTTTCGTCATCGTCTTCGTCAACGAAATTAACACTGTGCTGGAGTACACAAAAGTGTTTAGAAAGCTTTTCTATGGTTTGGCTTCACTTGCGTGAAAATAAAGCCGCCAAGTTTCAAACCTGTCAACGCCGGATTGGGCTATCAAAGCAGTCGTGTGGTTCACTAGAGAAATGAACCAGTGTGTTTGCTTCATACGTCGTATTTCACGTGACTAGTGACGTAACGATACAAGCTCCGAAACAGTGGTTCATTGCAAGGACTTTTCGAGTCTGAAGCAAGCATCAAAGCTTCGGTGTCAGACGTAACATCACTACAGTTCGGATCTTCACCACTGCTCACCACTCCACCAACGCCGCACTCAATGACATCAACACCAACTCACTACCATAGTCCTCACCACCATTGCCACCATCACTGGACATATCTGACCCTGCATTGACTCTCTTTCTCTCTCTTTGTTTATTTCAATAAACATTGTTAATATTTTCACCTGCATTTGCTTCCGCGCATTTCGTATCATTACAAATATGTGTTATTTTCCAGCAGCATACTTATTTTAAATTGTATAACTAATGCATATGGGTCCCAAGAACAATTCTGAATGAGAGGTGCACATCATCTCCATTTATAGTTTTATGTACAGGGTGGAAAGTGGTATGCAAATTCCACTCGCCCATTCCCATTTGCCTTTTTTTAAACTTTTTTACAGACATTTTATGAGTAACTTTCCTCTGTCATCTTTATTTCAGTCTTTTCGTAAATTACAACTAAATTATAATTACATTAAACCAATTACATCAATTAAAATAGCATGAGGTCCAGTAAATGAACCCTCCTCCAAGCCAAGGTTCGGACAATTATGTACTGCACGTAAAAACATAAATTGACGTCTTTCGCCAGACTAAAGAAATTTGTGTAAATATTTGCTTTAATTGAAAAAAATGTAATGTTATCATGTATTCTGAATAATCTCTCTTAATTCATATGGATTTTCTCTCTTAATTGGTATTGTTCCTTTAAGTCCATAAAAATGTAAATAAGCTCAAATGAAATAAATCAGGTTAAACTGAGTTTAACTTAAATATGGAAGCATAATCTTCCTAGTTTAATAAAATCACATTACATTTATGTTAACTTGCTATATACTTGTTATTTCTGTATTAAATAACAGTGTAAATAATAAACACAATTTACCAGTGGCAGAAGGTCCATTGTGATCAGTGGTGCAATAGTAATAGTTTTTGTGTTTCCATATGGTCCTGTTAAAGCAATGATTTTAGTCTGATGGCTGTTGAGCTTTTTTTGAAGATTTATTGATCCATTCTGTGAGATAAAACTGAAGACTGAAGGGAAATTCTTAGTGTCAGAACAATAATCAAAAACTTCATAACCCAGGGTTCCCGCGGGTCCTTAAAAAGTCTTAAATTTGATTTGTAAAATTTAAGGTCATAAAAAGTATTAAAAAGTCTTATTTTTTACTTATAGAGGTCTTAAATTTTTAATGCCACATTTACTTATAATTATCTATATTCTTTCCAAAATTAAAAAATATTTAATTAGCAATATAAAATTGTTATCTACCTTTCTGGATTTGCGTGCTTACGGCATTGGCGTAATTTGCGGCTGCGTATTAGGACCCCTAATGTGCGCGCAAAAGGAAGACGAGTCACAGAGAACAAAATGGGTAAATGCAAGTTTATTGCGATCTGGCTTGATGATGTGAGGTATAAAGAGCAGGGGCGGTTGCCATACCCTAGCATTCAGACAAAACACCAGAAATCAACAGGCTATAATGATGCTCATTAAAGATAATTTTAAATATTTTCTGTAGAACATATCTGAACATTGGTACATCACTAATAGGGATAATTTACACGTGTGTTCGACTTCATCTTATAATACAGGAACCGACATGCGGATGACATCAACCGCGAGAGCTGATTGAAAGCAAACTCTTCCGATGATTTCTCGCCTCACCCTCGCGGTACTTTGATGTCATCAGCCTGTCGTTCTTGCAGCGCAGCTTGAAGTTCCTGCAGGAGGTCTCATGATGACCGCTGCTCTTATAATCTTTATTTTCGCAAGTAAAATCCTTTTTTTGTCTTAACATTCAAACAGACTCGGTTCTCCCCACACTCGCGCTATGCATATTGGATACATTATTCCAGAAGTAAAGTTAATATGATTTGTTCTCTTCCACTGGGAAATTGCGCAGTCGAAGTGAATTGTATTAATTATTTGCGCACATTTTGGAATATGGCCACTTGTGGAATAAAAGCTGCATAACGACAAAAGGTAAGACTTGTTTTTGCATTTAGCCCTGTTTTACTAAGAGTTTTATTTAGTGTTTTAGTCTTAGTTGGTTAACGTGTGCTCTATCAAAAAAAAGTCTTTATTGTGTGTTTATAAGTGTTTATTGGCGGTTGTCATGACAAGATTTGTAAAGGGATGTTACAGTATGTTTTGATATTATCTTGTTTTAGTTTATCTGTTGCTGAAGTTGCACTTAGTTAAGAATTTCAACATTTGAAAAGCATTTTAAACAACCATGATTTCTATTTTTGTTTTTTATTTGTATTGCCTCCATATTGTTGTCAGTAAGTGCACATCCGTGCAATCGTAGTATGATTTTGTACAGGTTGGTGGAGTATGTACACATATAATGTGGTTTCATAGATTAGTTATTTGAATGGCCTTGTACGAAGAATTTTTGCCATACCCTAGGTTCTTGTGAAACGCCGCCACTGATAAAGAGTGGTTTGCGGGTGCAAGCAATGAATTTGAGGCGATTTGCAAGATGTGCCGAAAAACTTTTAAACTCGGGACAATGGAAATTAAAGCGGTGGAGTCCCATATGAAATCGGAAAAGCACAGACTACACTACGCCGGGATTCGAAAAAGCACGGTGCCGATGGAGTCACCTTTCATATAAGTCAAACGATAACATCCACACACTTTTCAAGGAAATGTTTCCCGGTTCAGAGCACGTACAGACATTCACATGTGGCAGAGATGAAACTGCATACATAACCAGGTTTGGTATTGCACCGTTTGTTAAAAGACAACTGATAACAAAAGTTAATGAAGACTCATTCGTCGTTCTGTTTGACGAAAGCATGAACAAAACTACAAAAAACAAACAACTAGACATCCACGTCAGAAACTGGACAACAGATGAAACGGGAACGTACGTTTGCACTCGCTACTGTGATTCTGAGTTCCTGGGCCATTCCACAGCTGAGGATTTATTGGACAAATTCAAGGTATGGCAAAAATGCATTCATAGTACACAAAATATATAAATGGTTCACACTTATCTCAAGTAAATCACTAAGTATTTTTTAAGTATTTGTCAGAACAATTCATGCTGTGATGCTGGATAATACCTGGTCAAATTAATACATGTATAATGTGTTTCGACATTGTATAAGGTTTCTTCATCTATACAGACATCTGTTAGAGAACGGTGCAGAGACTGCTATTATTGGTTACTGTCACGACACGGTACATGGGGAAGACAGGAAAACCCAAACGCAGACTTAAATAAAGAATAATTTAATATACAAAACCAAAACACCCACGAGGGGGTAAAACATTACAATGACAGACACAAGAACTAAACTGATTAACATAAACACTGGAAACACTAAACTACATAAACTTACATAAGACTAGGAACAGGAATAAACACTAGGAACTATGGCAAGGAACAGAGAATAATACCAACGCACGGAGGACAGGACAGAAGGATGTTAAATAGGGAATTCTAAACAACAAACACCTGAAGCTAATCAAACATAAGGGAGCGGGAAACAATTCACGAACCCTGAGAGAAACGTGGACCGCGGAAGGGCATGTCACACAACTCTCTCAGGGCAGACACGTACTGTCACAACCTAATCCCTCAAACTCAGATAAGACAAGAAATGGAGAGACCAGGTCGTGACAGTACCCTCCCCCTAAGGGCGGATACTAGACGCCCTCAGGAGGAGACACTAAACACAGGACCTAAAATGAGACAAAAACCAAGAAAACAGAGAAACCAAAATTAATGGTAAAACAGATAACATGATAACAGGGTTGGGATGGGTTAACAAAAACAATATACATGGAAGCGGAGGGGGAGTAACGGTAAAGTTTGAGTAATGAGAGTCAGTTTGTGTCCTTACAGTTTTATGAGTCTTTTTGGTGGTGACCGTAACAGATGGAGAAGTCCGGGGGGAAGAACAAGAGTTCACAACAACGGAAGGGGACTGACGAGGGAACACCAGGGGCACAGGAAGTACGAAGGACTCAGGAATCACAGAAGGAACAGGGAGCACAGGGGTCACAGGAAAAGCAGACTGACCCGAACAAAACGGTTCTGCTCCGCAGGAAAATGCGGATTCCTCAAAGTCCATCGGACGCAGAGGCGACTCTGGACGCGCCGGCGACTCTGGACGCGCCGGCGACTCTGGACGCGCCGGCGACTCTGGAGATTTGGGGGAAGTAGCTGGTACAGGCGACGCGGGAGAGGTGTTCTTCCTCCTCGTCTTCCGTCTGGGACGAGGAGCGGAAAGCGCCGGAGGAGTGGGAGACAGCACGGCCGGACCACCCAACTCCGAAGATGAGCCACCCGACGCCGAGTCCCAGGAGGCATGTCTTTCACGTTTCCCCCTGAGACTGTCGGGTGGACAGGACACTGGTGGCAGAGACAAGAAAGGCCTGTCTAAAGCAAACACTCCCACTCGCCGACGCTCCGGGATGGTTGCCAGAGGGGCCGGAAAAGAGGTCCTTCCTCCCTGGAATGCCCCTCTGGCCGTGGCACCTCTCCACGCATTACTTCCCCCGCGTCGAACCAGTCTGGTCCCACTAAACGCCGCGTAGTCAAACTTGGGGTTGAGGTCCATAGTCTGCTGGGTTTAGTTTTGGCGTTGGTATTCTGTCACGACACGGTACACGGGGAAGACAGGAAAACCCAAACGGAGACTTAAATAAAGAATAATTTAATATACAAAACCAAAACACCCACGAGGGAGTAAAACATTACAATGACAGACACAAGAACTAAACTGATTAACATAAACACTGGAAACACTAAACTACATAAACTTACATAAGACTAGGAACAGGAATAAACACTAGGAACTATGGCAAGGAACAGAGAATAATACCAACGCACGGAGGACAGGACAGAAGGATGTTAAATAGGGAATTCTAAACAACAAACACCTGAAGCTAATCAAACATAAAGGAGCGGGAAACAATTCACGAACCCTGAGAGAAACGTGGACCGCAGAAGGGCATGTCACACAACTCTCTCAGGGCAGACACGTACTGTCACAACCTAATCCCTCAAACTCAGATAAGACAAGAAATGGAGAGACCAGGTCGTGACAGTTACAGTATATTTGTTAAAATGTTGCCAGTAAGATTATTTCCGTGTACAAGGTACTTTCTTTGAGTACCTTTATGTGTTTTATTCTGCACTTACAGCATAAACGCAATTTAAATGCAGGAGTCCTCTCGTCCTTACTGCCAAATATGCAAGTAAAACTGGACTAAACACATACAGTATACATACGGGTATGATTTCATGTTCCTATATTACACGTGATACGAGGTAGAGGATATAAAAATAATATTTTATGAATGCTAAATAAATGCCAAACTCTTAAAAAACTGGCAAATTATATGCAGCTGAGTTTTTTTTTTTATCTTTTGTTTGTGTTCAATACAATTAAACAAGAAATAAGTGTAAACAATGAAATGAGTTGAGCATTGAGCTGATTCGTCTGCGTTTGCTCGGATTCAAGATCCCCAGAAGATGCATGCAGCTCGTAAAAATTTTGAATGTTTCAAGACATCGCCAAGACGTCTTGCAGAGATATTGCAGACGTCTTACTTTTCAATGTTCGCAGCCGATCTAAAGAAGATGAAGCGATATTTAGCAGACGTCTCCGCGACGTACGTGTGCTATCTGGGTAATAACTCAATTAATACCTAGCTTTGAAAGTAGATGCCAAGGCAAATAATGACAAAGTGTAGAGAGTACAACTATTCTACAGATTATTTTTTAAATAATTGTGGTGACAAAAACACATGTTGTATGTGAGTACCTTACACTCAAAATGTTATGTTATCCTTCATTGTGCAGGTCAGAAAATGAGAAAATGGCATTTTAGATACTAATAAAGAGTTTTACAATCTCCACCACAAAATTATGCATTTATTAAACACATCTACCCTCGCTTGTCATTTCTTGCCCTCTTTACAAAAAAGCTGTAATTTTTTACCTGACTTTGAGTGTCTGACTGATTGACTGACGTCTCATGAGTTCAGTGTTGTAGGCTACAGATTAATAGTTTCAATCGTTTATTAAAAGTAATCGGTTCAGATGAGTCATTAGTTCGCGTATTTAGCGGGAATAGACACGTAATAAACTAATCCCAGCTGGACATCGCGAAACATTTCTGTACACGAGACAGAAAACATATTCTTGCTGGATCCGCGTGAGCGGGCGCGAGAGAGGGAGAGAAAGAACGAGCAGATACTGTCCGTTTCCATATGCGGAGGTCACATAACTACTCTAGTAGTGCGCGCGTGCGGTGCCAGGGCCTGAAGTTAACTTTTTTGACCACCAGCCACTGTGGCAGGTGGATTTCTTTTTTTTTTTGCCTGAATAGTGAATTATACCACTGTCTTTATTGTATGAATTAAATATAATTTTTTTCAGAGCTACAAAAGTGAATTTCTCTTTGTCTTAGGTTGTTTGATTAACATTAATGACACAGACTTAAGAAGGTTAATTGAGGTTACTGTCTCTTTAAGACCAGCACAGACTGGTTTTTGACTCTCTATACATACACTTAAGACATAAAGAAATTTTTTATTAGAAAATGAATACTGTTGAGACCATTGTTTATATGTGCCCTGTCAAGAGCAGAAAGATTATGATTTATTTACGCATGCTTTTAGGAACGCGTCTCTCCGATGTGCCCTATTCAGTCCCCTTAAACCCGCGCACGCACACAGAGACAGAGGGGGCACAAACTGCGCACATAAACGCCCCACATACGTTGTTTTTCATTACTCTATTCTCAAAATGTATGTTAATGTACTACAGTATAAGACACAGTAGCGCAACTCTCTCTAAAGCTTTGTTTATACTCGCGCTTTGGTCCGCAACGCAAGCCTCCGCGGATCGCGCGCGCGTCTCACGAAACGGACGAGGCGTTTATAGTTGACGCGCTCGCTGTTGCACTATTTTTTGAACCACCAGGGGACGACGCGAGCAATAAAGTCAAAAACAAACACAAAGAAGAGGATAGAAGAAGTCATCTGTTGGAACAACCCTGGTGCTTTTAACATCAGAGTTTGATATATCAATATGAGAACATGAATAAAAGAACAATCTCTTAAATATGTCTTTATTAAACATTATCATTTCACTAACGTTTTTACTAGACAAACAGTACAGATTTCTTAAGGTTTGTATTTTATTCCTCGTTTAGTGGTTCGTTCAATACAAATATAAGCCAAACATTCTGAATCATGTAAAAGAATTCGTGTTTTAAACTGCAAAGTTTCCATACTTTACTTACAGAGTGTCAGATAAATATATACATTGTTTTGCTTGGATTGATCAAAGAGATACGTCACAGGCTTGCCTGCTCGGACAGAATCGCCTCGAGTTTGCATCCTCTCAATGAATCACCCAATTTGCATCAGTGATATGCGCAGGTTAATAAGAAATAAGTGGGTGCCGGTTACGAGTCATCCAAAAATATTTTAATGATATTCAGGCCGCGGTCAGTCGGTCGAGTTTAAAAACTATTTTGAACAATTGCGGGCGCGTTAGTTGAAAATGTAGGTCGGGAGTGGGTTGTTTATACAATGACCCGCGCATCACTGATTCGCATTGGCTACCCGCCAATGTGGCTGGTAGATTGACAGTGTTACCCGCCAATTGCAAAATCCACCCGCATTTGGCGCGTGGTCGGGTGTTAATTTCATGCCCTGTGCGGGGCACTGCTCGTTCTCAACATTATCACTATAATTACATTACAAAAAGACTTTGGCGGGACTATATAAAAATCTATATAGGAAATAACCTGCAAAAATAAAACTTATAATAACAATAAAATAATCTGTAAACTCTCGCGGGACACATAATTAACATAATTTGTAAACTCTCGCGGGCCAGATGAAATGAGGGGGCGGGCTGGATTTGGCCCGCGGGCCTTGAGTTTGACACCCCTGATCTAGATAATAATAAATTAATCTAATAAATAAAATACATATTCTTGCTTACCTGGAACATTCAATGGCCTCCGGGGAGAACAGGGGTGCTGCATGTTCAGCTTCATGTACTGGAAAAAGTCCACCCAATAACTAATCTCCATCTAAACTGAACTCAGATGATGAACTAAAAACTTTGAAAAAGATGCAGTTAGTAAAAGCCACAAGGAAAGTGTAAATGCAACATGATTTAAAATGTATTGTTTCGCCTGAAACAGGGATGTGTGGTGTTCCCTTTCAGTCGGTCACTACGACGTCACGTTGTGACCGACGAATTGGGAACCGCTCCGCGGGTGACCTATCTACTTCGAGAAACTATAAAAACGCCAATGAACTTGGCATGCAGGTATTTGCATAATGTCGGCGCCGCCCCGCCAGGTGCGTATATAAGCCGCAGGTGCACAATACCAAATTAGCTTTATTGCTTCGAAGCCGGCAGACATCTGCTCTCGAGAAGCTGTTTAAACTGATCTTCATAGATCCTGTCTCTAAAGAGGGAAAAGAAAAATCTCAGCTTGCTGAAGTTGGTTGGGCAAAGACACCTCAGCGGAGGCTCGCAGTGTTTTCTCCACCCTTCTCTCTCTCTCTCTGTCTCTTTAATTTAGGACTTGAGTTCGAGTGAGTGCGTTTGCCTCTCCCTGTGTGTTTCACCAGCTCGCACAAAAGAGTGATTTCCCTAAAATAGCAGCACGTTTGAGCTTTGTGTCTTTTTAAAGACAGCCACTCATTCGTGTCACGGTTGGGTGCGTCTTTTTAAAGATGGCATTCCGCCCGTGCTCCGTTTCTGGATGCGGTGTGTTCATCGCTCCCCGGGATGGCCACGAGCGCTGTGTTTCGTGTCTGGGGCTCCAGCACGCAGAGGCAGCGTTGCGTGATAGTTCATGCTCCATCTGTGGGGGCATGACTATGGCGGATTTGCGGAGACGGGTGTCGTTTCTCCGGGAACGGCGCCCGCCTTCCAAGTCTGGTGCTGCTAAGGGCGCAGCTACCAAACTTGCGAAGGATGACCTCCGTATAATGGTGCTGGGTCGGTCTGCTGGTTCGTCCAGTAGCTCCCAGCGCCCTGATCCGGCCGTTTCAGCCTTCACCTCTCACCTCCCTCGAGGGTGGAGATGCCAGGGGGTACACTGGTATCCCGTCAGTGGAGCTGCCGGTCGCGATGCAGTTGTGTCCGGCTGGTGTCGCTTCCTCCTGGCGGGACCAGCCTACTCTCCCCTCAC
This sequence comes from Paramisgurnus dabryanus, assembly GCF_030506205.2. Classification (NCBI taxonomy): domain Eukaryota; kingdom Metazoa; phylum Chordata; class Actinopteri; order Cypriniformes; family Cobitidae; genus Paramisgurnus; species Paramisgurnus dabryanus. The sequence continues at coordinate 31,321,922 of NC_133347.1, forward strand.
GGGCTTGTAAGCATTCGTCTGCTCTAACCGGCGCTGCTTACAAAGCCTGTGGGGAGGCAGCTTCAGCCCTGCATGCCATGGCATTGCTGCAGGTTCACCAGGCTAAGGCTCTGAGCGACCTGCACGCGGGGGGTCACGATTCGGCGGAGTTCTCCGAGCTCCGTGCGGCTACTGACCTGGCGCTTCATGCGACCAAGGTCACCGCACGTGCCGTCGGTCGTGCGATGTCCACCCTGGTGGTCCAGGAACGCCATCTCTGGCTGTGTCTGGCGGACATGAAGGATGCTGATAAGACCCGGCTCCTGAATGCTCCGGTTTCCCAGATCGGCCTGTTCGGTGAGACAGTCGAGGAGTTTTCCCAGCAATTCTCCGCGGCCAAGAAGCAGACTGAGGCCATAGCTCAAATCATGCCGCGTCGGAAGCGTCCTGCGCCTGCCCCGTCCACGTCGGCGCCTCAGCCTGCTCCTCGCCGAGGGCGTCCTGCGGCGGCCGCCTCCGTTCCTCCCCGGGGCTCTTCTAAGAAGCGAGGAACCGGTCGTCAGCAGCCCGCCCCGCCCGCTCCGAAGGGTGGAAAGAGGAGATCGAAGCGGCCCTGAGACGGGCGACCTAGAGATGGAGGGGATCGCTCTTCGGGAGATGGTGAAGGCACCACTCCCCCCACCGGAGGAGGGCCGGTTGGGGAATCCTTTGTTTCATTTTTCTGTTCCGCCGACTTTTCAGTTGGCACCCACAAATTCACAGAAAGAGCGAATTCCACTTCCATCTCTAGGTCTTCAGATGAGCGCCGGAGACACGAGCGGGCTCATAACCCCCCCTCGTTCTTCGACTCATCAGAGGAGAACGAGAGCGACGCACGGGCTCATAACCCCTCCGCGCTCTCCAACTTCTCAGACGGTAGGAGACAGCTATGGGCTCATAACCCATCGTCTTCCTCTGCCTTCGCCAGAGGGTGCAGCGAGTGGTGTGAGGTGTCAGAGCCTCCCTTACTCATCCACCCAGCTACGGACTCAGGTGAGTGTTATCACACACAACACTGCTGTCGGTGCGGCCAATTCGCACACACCGGCGATCACCTCCGTTGCGCCCGCCGCGGGTACACCAATCGTGCCTTTAGTCCCTCTCGCACGGTGTCTGGGGGCGTGGGAACAGCTTCCCAGCCCGTGGCGTTGGCTTTTACGCACGATTCGTCTCGGCTATGCGATCCAATTTGCCCGGCGTCCTCCCAAATTCTCCGGCGTTCGTTTCACTGCGGTGAGAGCTGCCGATGCGCACGTCCTCCGTGCGGAGATCGCTGTCCTATTGGCGAAGGACGCGATCGAGCCGGTCCCTCCAGCCGAGATGAGGTCGGGGTTTTACAGCCCTTACTTTATTGTACCCAAGAAAAGCGGCGGCTTGCGACCGATCCTGGACCTGCGTTCACTGAACCGTGCACTTCACAGAATGCCGTTCAAGATGCTGACGCCCAAGCGCATATTTCCATGCATTCGTCCAAACGATTGGTTCGCATCTATCGACCTGAAGGACACGTACTTCCACGTATCGATTCTCCCCCGGCACATGCCGTTTCTCCGCTTTGCGTTCGAGGGGCGAGCATACCAGTACAAAGTCCTCCCATTCGGGCTCTCTCTGTCTCCCCGTGTATTCACCAAAGTAGTGGAGGGGGCTTTAAAACCCCTGAGAGAGAAAGGTGTGCGCATTCTCGCGTATTTAGACGATTGGCTCATAATAGCTCAAACACGTCAGACGCTGTGCGATCACAGAGATTTAACTCTAAAACACCTCGCTCGTTTGGGTCTTCGGGTCAACTGGGAAAAGAGCAAGCTTTGCCCCGTGCAGAGAATCTCTTTTCTCGGGATGGAACTGGACTCAATCGATTTGACAGCCCCTCTAACAGAAGCGCGTGTACAGTCGATTCTGACTTGCCTGAATACATTCAAGAGCAAGAGCGCGGTCCCGCTGAAACAATTTCAGAAGCTCCTGGGGCATATGGCAGCAGCCGCAGCTGTAACTACGCTCGGACTGCTTCATATGCGACCGCTTCAGCATTGGCTTCACGATCGAGTCCCGAGGAGAGCGTGGCTGCGCGGCATTCACCGTGTTATCATTACACCTGCGTGTCGTCGCACTTTCACTCCGTGGTCAGACCGTGCGTTTCTCCGAGCCGGTGTGCCTCTGAGACAGGTCTCCAGGCATGCAATAAAATGCACAGATGCTTCGGACACGGGGTGGGTGGCCACGTACGATGGGCTTGCGGCTTCGGGGGTCTGGACGGCACCCCAGCTGCATTGGCACATAAATTGCCGAGAAATGTGGGCTGTATATCTTGCGCTCGTCCGTTTCAGGAACGAGTTACGGGGCAAAGATGTATTAGTTCGCACAGACAATACTGCGACCGTTGCGTACATCAATCGTCAAGGCGGTTTACGTTCGCGTCACCTGTCGCATCTTGCCCGTCACCTCCTCACTTGGAGTCAGAAGAATTTGAGGTCTCTTCGTGCCATTTACATCCCGGGCACGCTCAATGTAGAGGCGGATGCGCTCTCTCGGGCTGCGCGTCCCGGCGAATGGCGACTCCACCCCATTGCGGTTCAGCAGATTTGGAGACGTTTCGGCAAAGCGCAGATAGATCTGTTTGCTTCCCCAGAGACGACCCATTGTCGCCTGTTCTATTCACTAGCCGACGACTCGCTCTGCGTGGATGCATTGGCACACAGCTGGCCACGAAACATGCGCAAATACGCGTTCCCTCCGGTGAGCCTCATTGCGCAAACCCTATGCAAAATCCGGGAGGACGAGGAGAGCGTGCTGTTGGTGGCTGTCACCATCTACTATTAAGGTCGATATCGCTGCGATATCAGCTCACCATTCACCCGTAAACGGTAGGACAGTGGGTCAGCACGACCTGGTCATTAGATTTCTCAGAGGCGCTCGAAGACTGAATCCTTCGCGTCCTCCCTCTATTCCTCCTTTGGACCTGTCCTTGGTGCTGAAATCACTCCAGGAAGCCCCATTTGAGCCTCTGCATAGTGTGAGTGTTAAATTTCTTACTATGAAGACATTAACTCTCCTTGCTTTGGCTTCTGTTAAGAGGATAGGGGATATTCATGCATTTTCGGTCGACGATTCGTGCCTTCAGTTCGGGCCGGCTGCATGCAGCATAACAGTGAGACCCCGGCCCGGCTTTGTGCCCAAAGTTCCCACCACTCCTTTCAGAGATCAGGTGGTGAACCTGCAAGCGCTGCCTTTGGAGGAGGCAGACCCAGCCATGGCTTTGTTATGCCCTGTTCGTGCACTACATGGTACATGGTAAAAATTAAATTTTATAGACCAATATAAAAAAACACACAAGTCCATAGTTAACTCGTTTTATTTACATTTTGCTGAATTGTTTTGCAGATGATGACACTGCAGGTCCCAGCGCCCTCGAGGCATCTCCCACTCAGCCCTTCCAGGAGCCTGAACCGATCCTTGGGCTGCACCCAGAGCCTGAACAGGTCCAAGCAAGGGAAGCCGAGGCTCGTCCACCAGCCTCCCGTGCGCCACGGCCAAGGGTCCTGACGGATGAGGTCCTGGAAAGACAGACACAAATTTGTAGACTACTGGTCGAAATTAATAATTCTTTACTGTCAATTAATACAACATTAAAACAAATCAATGAAAACTTAAAAAAACTAAGTCTCTGTTATTTTAAATTGCCCTTAAAACTGCCAAACAAGGGCCTGTCTATGCCAAAATTATGTTGCACACCTTCTGTGGCAAATAGAGCAACGTGCCCCCCGCGTGTGGCAGGCAGAGCCATCTACCTTTTAAAAGCCCCACGCAGCGCTCCACAGTGGCTCGTGTTTGTGTGTGCGCGTGGTTGAAGTTGATGCGTCTCGGGGTTTGGCACAGGGGTGATCAAAAAGTTCAAAAGAGAATAAGCCATATCACAGGGTGATATTGCAGCCATATCACCCTGTAGCCCAAGACAGCTTTCCCACTGAAGCTAAGCAGGGCTGAGCCTGGTCAGTACTTGGATGGGAGACCACCTGGGAAAGCCAGGTTGCTGCTGGTAGTGGTGTTAGTGAGACCAGCAGGGGGTGCTCACCCTGTGGTCTGTGTGGGTCCTTACACCCCAGTATAGTGATGGGGACACCACACTGTCAAAAAGCACCGTCTTTCGGATGAGACGTTAAGCCGAGGTCCTGACTCTCTGTGGTCATTAAAAATCCCAGGATGTCCTTTCGAAAAGAGTAGGGGTGTGCCCCGGCATCCTGGCCAAAAACTTGCCCATTGGTCTACTAATCATCCGTCATACTTATTGGCTATATAACTCTATCTCCTCTCCACTAATAAGCTGGTGTGTGGTGGGCGTTCTGGCGCAATATGGCTGCCGTCGCATCATCCAGGTGGATGCTGCACATTGGTGGTGGTTGAGGAGATTTCCCTGTTCATATGTAAAGCGCTTTGAGTACTGAGAAAAGCGCTATATAAATGTAAGGAATTATTATTATTATTATTAATAACCCCTGTCACCTAAAGGGGAAAAGAGAGGTTAGGAAAGGAATTTATTTTGCAAACTAAATTAGCTCTTAGTACTCACCTAAAAGATAACCAAGACCCATTAATGCGTCCTCCTGCAGTCGTCTGCGCACGCTGCTGTGCTAAAAAATGTAGGCATTGTGGGTGCCTCCGGGCCATCGTGCCACAACATTTAATAGGCAGAGTCTGGCATCACAAATTATTTGCACATTGACTGAATGATAATTTTTGCGGTTGATGTATGCGTAATCATTAACCGATGGTGATTTCAGACACACGTGGGTACAGTCAATAGCACCTATGACATTTGGAATCCCAGCAATCTCATAAAACCCCATTTTAATCATTGTTTGCTGGGCATTGTCGTATGGGAATTGTATGTAGTGTGGGATGAGAGTCCTAATGGCAGCCAGCACGGATGACAGCATGTGGCTCATGGTGGGTTGGGATATGCCAGGCCTGTCTGCAATCTCCCGTTGAAAGGTTCCAGTGGCCAAGAACCCCAGTGTGGAGAGAACCTGGACTGGAACAGGTAAGGCCCTTGCTGTCGGGTTTCACGTTGGAGGTAGGGCTCCAGGTTATTGCACAGCTCCAGGAGAAGATGCCTTGGAAGACGGAATCTGTTCATCAGCCATTCATCTGATTCATTCAGAAGATTGTGCCTATCCCTAAAAACTCGTTCCCTTCTCAAGGGCGCATATGCGTCTTCTAAAAGCGCCAGGTCAACCATCATTGCGAACTGGTGTATGGTGGAAATCCAGTTTAAATAGCTGTTTGAATGAGCAAATGCCCAATCACAATGCATTACTTTACAGCACGTGTTTTGAAACAATTAGCACTTAATTTCATATCACGTCACATCTATTAGGGTGTAGTGATGATGATGTGATGTGGAGTACCATTCATTCAAATTAATAATTGTATGACAATTTTTTTTAATAATAATGACGCTTATTGTTATTTAGAAGAATGTTGTTATTACTATTTGTATTATTATTATTTAAAAGAATAAGAATTAAGTTTTTATTATTTCTTCAGTCTGAATAATTTTTTGGTCATTGAAAGCCTTTCATTACTGAACCCTGTCCGTGCGCACCTATCTCTCAAACGTCTGGTAAAGGGCACAGGCTTGCAACTGAGGGAATACATATACCTACAAATCAAATGCTTTCATAAAGTCACACAAATTAAACATTGAAGTCCATGTTGCACAAAAATAAACACTGAAGTTTATAATTACCATGTTTTCATTTTTTTTTTTTTTCAGTGGATCACAACATATCATATCTTTAGTTTGTCGTTTTGTGGTGTTAGGAAGTGTTTTTCTGCGCATTTCGGCACTAACTCAAAATGTGCGTACATGTACACCACCTCCTGAGCTGGCGTAGGATTTGAGCGTGCCGTACCCCAACGTCCATATTGATAAATCTCAAAGTCACCATGGTTTTGGGCGTACGCTAGGTGTACGCTGAAAATTTGGTGTACGCACTTTTGATAAATGAGGGCCATTAAGTGTAGAAGAAAGAAATGCACTATTAAGAACTGGAAGCTTGGCCTAAAACCCAGATTCTTGTCAAGAAGAAGAGCATAGAGAATGAGCACAATCCAAGAGCAGAGTTCAAGGAAAGCAGCCCAGAGGAGCAGCATTGAGAAGAAAAAAACGAGCATATTCAATCTTGCCTTTATTTCCTTTCCTTGACCAAGTGACCAAACCTAACTTGATACAATTGTAAGGGGACAAAATGACCCCATCCATCCGTTTGGCCCAACGACGGAATCCAAACGGCATGGCCGGTTTATAGCGCATTCGGTCTTTTCCGGTGCTTCCGGTTTTAACATTACGCAACTTAATATCTGACTCCAAAGATATGAAACGTATTGTAATATGAATCAAATTGATGTAAATATAGAATTTGGATAAACGTTTGATCATTCTATTCACTCATGTTTACATTGAACTCATTCATTCTATTACCAATGTCATATCAGTCCACACCGGCCGTTGTGTGGGTACTGAACACAGACTTGACCGTACTAGAGGTTGTAGCTAAAGCAATTTAACAAAGTCAATCTCTTGTTAAAAGGTCCCCATGTAGCTCTCAAAAGTCGCCAATTAAATATAAAACATAAGACCATAATCAGAGGTTCAATCTAGCTCCTTCTAGACGCATATAGTTAAATCATAGAGCTATATAACAACTTAATTATGAAAAGGTAATTATAATTACCAAATGCGATTACAAAACAACTTAGTTAAGGTTAAATAATTAACCTGACCATACAAAAACCAGAGGTTATGGCTAAAGCAATTTAATGATACCGCTTCATGTTTACGTGCTCTCATTAAATAGTATCCATATAGCCCCCACAGTCGCTTACACAGCTTACCATAATCAGAGGTTCAATCTAGCTCCTTCTAGACGCATATAGTTAAATCATAGAACTATATAACAACTTAATTATAAAATGGATAATAGAACTATCACTCCGATAGTCCATGCGACTGCCCACCAACATAGTTAAGAGGCAGAATCTAATTAACATGAATTAACCCCGATCAAAGATTTGTGGTAACAAAGGATATCGTAATACTTTATAGTAACTTAGAAGAGTCAATGATACAGAGCAAATTAGAATGAATGCAAATGTAACAATTTATTAACCAGGTAGGTAGCACATAATTCAGAAGCCAATTTACATTCCAATTCAAATACGAAACAAACGAAAAACCATTGCATACCTGGTAAGGAGATGAAGATCTGGTTACAGATTCCTCAAAATAAAATAAAACATGATGATACAGCATCATGGGGGTGCATTTCTAGATATCGAAAGTCCCGCCTGAATCTTTTGACATTTTCCTTAAATATCCAGAGAACAAAGCATTGTGATATGATATACTGATTGGTTCTTGTAAGCCCAGGGGTGTTACCTAATATACATACAGTGGGTGATTGGTCAACATGTCTAAGGTAGGAGGTGTCTCCCAACATCAGGTTAAGTTTACTTATTTATTGTCACAGATTAACATTGAATCCTGTTGTCATATTAATAAACCCAAATGTACCACTTGCATTAAAAACACTTCATATAACACCAAACAAGACCAGTTTCAGATACATGTGTTTGCAGAATGTAGCATTCCATATACAGTTTGCTTTGAGAACATGAGGAGAGGGGGATGAGAACGTGTAGTAGGGTGTGTGACTCTTTGAGAGAGGTTTCAGTCTCACACCATGGGGTGGTGTTCTTGGGGGTAGATGTGAACTCTCTGAGAAAGGTTTCAGATGATAATTCAACAGGAATTAGGAATGTGGATTCAGCCATTTGCTGCGGGCTTTAGAAGTACCTTTTGTCAGGGTTTACAGGTCTTACAGCTCCGCCCTTTTGATGAAGTGGGATAAACAAAACATTCCCAATGAGATCAATATACAGTTAGGTGTTAGCTCTTGGTGGTGTCCAGTCTCTGTAGTGTCCATATTGTTCCAGTCAAGCTCGACCAGGCCTGTGTGCTTTGTTTGGTTATTCATTTACGAAACCACCTGCTCTTAGACGTTCTGATCCTTTGAAGAAAGTTGTCACCTCTGAAAGGTGAGGTCCTCGGATTCAGACATCATGAATAAAGTTAATTTCCTTAACAATACATCACGGTGTGAAGCACCTGCACATCTTAAAGGCCATTCATTGATTGAGCACTGATCAATATCAATAGGCTTGGTAACACTATAACATGATAGTTAGGGCAAACCATAAAAAAAAAAAAAAAAACATTACACATGATAACTTGATGTGAAAAGGAGCAAGTGGTACGATATGGTCAAATATATCTGATCTATAAAATTACCATCATTCTTTCCCACTGTTGTAGTTGGAGTTTAGCTGAATTTAAAAGGTACTTGGTCTCTGGATATTGAAGGAGAGGATCCAAAAGATCAGGTTAAAACAATAAAAACATCACATTGAGGTATGCTTATTATAAAAATAAAATAAAGAAAATGTTAAAATAACCTTCATGAATGGATATATTGGGTAATGTAAAAAAAAAAAAAAATAAAACCCAGAAAGTGTTAAAATAATATTCAGGTATGCATATATTAGGTCATGTGAAAATAAAAAACGGAATATGTTAAAGTAAAATTTGGTTATGCATACTATAGGGTGTATCGATAATAGTGACAGTATAATACTGCTATAATAGATTTTGGTATGGGCTTTGTAGACCATATATAATAATAATAATAATAATAATAGGCACATAATGTTGTAATCATTATATACACACATCTTCAATCAATGTTTCGCGGGAACTCTGAATTTTCTAATATAAGCACCTTCTAGGCCTAAGATTAACTAAGAATATGTTCAGAACATGTTGAGTCCATGAGAACAATTGAAGATTCAGAATCTCGTGTTAGATTTCTATGTGTGCAGGTATGTGCCTATGTGTATGTGTATCTGTATGTGTATGTGTGTATATGTTAATGAGTATGTGTAGTCCATACACTTGAAGATTTAGAATCTCAGATTTCAATGTGTTTGCGTGTATAGGTAGGTGTGTGAGTGTAGAGATATGTAAATATTTGTATAGGTGTGTGTGTGATCTCTGATCTGTTGGCTAAGTCACATTTGATATTAGGAGTTGAGTAAATGGTTTGATTGATTCTTGACAATTGTCTGTGCTGTTATTTAGTGATAAATTGAGGATCAGGGCGCCACTGGTCCTCCACTTATGACAACAACAGTCAGATTATTGATTTGAGATTAAGACAGCAAGTTTGTTATTGCAATTAAAAACATAATCATCAAAGTGTGACTTTGCCATGTAAGTTTCTTATGAGTGTTGTAGTTTTGCTAATATGGGTGTGAATGATATCACTTTAGCATATGTGTTAGATTAGATGGCTCTGTTGGTGTAACAGGAGAATGTTGGTTTTAAGTGTAGTGTTCAGTTTGGAATATGTTGTGTGGTGCAGTGTTAATTTTAGCAGCAAATTCTGATTTAGTCTTAGTCTTAGTCTTTTGAATAACACACCATTTAGTTTTAGTCTTATTTTAGTCATCTGAAATCTTTTAGTTTTAGTCTAGTTTTAGTCGACGAAATATCATAAGAGTTTTAGTCTAGTCTTAAGTTTTTTAGTCTGTTATGGAATGGTATTAAGGTTTGAATATGCAATACAGACACAGATTTAATGGTTGTTATAGAAAACACGTATTTTATTTTATTCTTAATGTCAAAAAAACTGACCGTGGCTTTTTCACCAAAAACAATATCACATAAAATAAGCATAAGGCCCGCTCTACCTAAAAATATACATGGTCCCTGAAAAAGATATGCATTGTCCCTAAATGACATGCACACACAGACGCACGCAGACACACAGACAGAGACACACACACGCACTTACGCACGCACTTTGTCCAGTCATGTAAAACCACAACATATACTATAATAGTAACGTTACACATTTAATTCAATTTGAGGACACTGAATATTTATACTCAGTATTAATTCAGACAACCCAATACAATCAATACAGTTCAGATGTGTATTCCTTTCGTTTCTATGTTATACCAAGTTTAGCGAAAACACTGTGGTTTATCTGATAAAATAACCTTAGCGTGTATGCTTACCTTCGCATGTATTTCTGGATGAGTCGTCTTTACAGGCTGTCGTCTTGTCATATTTGTAGTGTGACCAGATTAGACGCTAGCTCTGACATTTTTGTTGTTAATGAGACACGACTTCGGACCGGGTGCACCGCAAAACGTTAGCGTGTTGCTAACGAGCGAAGTCAACTGAAATCAGCCAAAGCTGGGAACTAAGACTGTACAACTAAATATAATGTAAACAACCTGTTGTGAAAACAAACTTTGCCGCGGGTTTTCAAAATGACTCTGCCGACTGCTGCCTGTGTAGATCAACCTACCCTCAAAGATTCGCTCTGATTGGATTTCTTCCCAACTGTCCCACAAAATGAGTAGCTCTGATTGGATCTCTTCTCCATTCGTCCCTCCCTAACATTTTCGTCTTATTTTTATTCGTTGACTAAAGTGTCAGTTATATTTCGTTACAGTCTTCGTCATCATATATGATTTTATTTAGTTTTTATTTAGTTTTCGTCCGTGAAAAAGGTTCGTTGACGAATATTTTTCGTCATCGTCTTCGTCAACGAAATTAACACTGGTGTGGTGCGTGGTGATAAACATGATGGTTTTAAATGTCTTATATACAGAGCAAATTAAATGTCAAAGATAATAGTATTAAACTTTTTTGCTCTTTATCAAGATTTCAGTAGACATTAAACTGATCAAATATCTGAAAAGAAAACCCAAAACAGATGCTTAAATTCAGACAGTTTGAAATAATGACTAATTCTTGGTAAGTGAGTGTTCGCTATGTGATTTAATTTAACTGAGGCTATGTGTGAATACCATGCTGCAACAAAGGTGAGAAGGATAAATTGTGATGCAAATTTAGTCCTGTTGTTAAAACAGGGAGCCAGTTCGATATTATCGGTATGAGGTTGTAATCTGGCTCAATAAGTCTTCCAACACCAGTGTTTTTAGTTAGGAAACATGGTAAAAGTGCTACTGGATCCTGTTTTGAGGTAAAACATTTTCATTAATGCAATTAACACATTGTAGCCACATGGCATTTTTGTGCTCCTCTTTAGGGTCTGACTGCAGCTATACAAGGAATAGCAGAGTTTACCACATAGGAGACAAATCCTTCAACATAGAAACACATACGAAACTAACAACTAGTATGTGTTCTATAGAAATATCAATGCCTTACGATCAATTACAAATCAGAAAATGTAAACGGATCACTGCAACGAGAATGTTAAACACATGCTAACTGGCTGTTAAGCCACACAAGCATGTGCCCAATCTGTATTGGATTAAAAATGGGTTAGTGATTTCCAGTTAAAAGGGTTTGGTTTACTATCACAAGTGTCATGTAATATTTAAGTGTTAAAACATGGCAACATGTGACAGTGTCACAGGGTGACTTTTATAGAGCGGAACCGAAGTCACAGGGTGACTTTTATAGAGCGGAACCGAAATTGGCGAAACTCGGTTCCGCTCGAAGATGGTTTCCGCCCAGGCCATATTCGACGACGCACTCGCTCACTTCCTGGTTTCCAGGGCAACGCAACCAGGGCTTACGAGCCACAGGTGTTAAATATTTAAGAAGCGGATGGTGATTGGAGGCCATGGAAGGATGAACCACATAAAAGGCTCTGCAGAAACATGAACAAGAAGCACGTCAGACACGAGAAGCGATCGACACGGGGAAAGCTCCTTTGCCAAAGGCAGAGAAAGACACGCACCTTTTGAAGACCCGAAGGCTCTGTTGATCCGGGCTGCGCAAGGAAGCACGCGGAAAGAAGACGGAGCCACAGGAGGCGAAAGAAAGGCAGCTGTGGATCTTTAAAGGAGCACCCCGAAAAGTGCTTTTGGAGCGGATGAGCTTGTTGTGACTGTTGGGCGTTGTGACTGTTGTCATTGTGTGGGTTCACTCGACACGCTACTGGTGACGGTCGGACTCTCTCTCTCTCAAGTCAAAGTTATACATTGGAAGTAAGTGTAAACCTTAAGGGTCGAAAGACGAACGTAAACTATGCAAATGAAGATATATTAAGAGGAGAAGACACGGAGTAGTGTGTGAGTACAAACTGTGAAGAAATTGTGGAAGCATTAGGAAGAGACATACTGTTGCAGTATCGACGTTGCTGGTCGAGGGGATTAGAGAAAAAGGAGAGAGACAAACACTTTAAAGTATCGAGTGAGTAATCGTATTGTTGTACAGACACTGTGTATTTACTAACCTGTCGTCTAGCAAATACCTCCGGGGGAAAGGAGAGCGGCCCTACCCCTAAGGAAGCGTGGTGGGTGAGCCGAGGAGATTTTGGGTTGAAGCCAGCCACAGTGACGGGACCACCACTGAGGCCGCGAGATCCATCGCCAATCGGACTCGGGCAAAGTGGGCGAAGACGGGCGTCCTTTGTGTGCACACGATTGTAGTGGGTGAGTCTTTGTGCTGTGGGAACTTTCACTTTAGCGTGGTGCTGTGTATTCTGCTGTGTATTGCTGTGTGTGTCTTGTCAGACAACCCCCCGCCTTCATACATTTTGTCTGGGAGAACGAAGAGGCTGTCGGGCCTGGTGGAACATTAATATACTGTACGTTGTGAGTGTGCTTCTAGCTACGAGTGACGGAGTGCTGCCCTGAAACGAGTCCTGTTGAGACATCTGGGGGTTGTTGAAGAGCGGCGGTGAAGAGCTGGGAAACCAGTGGATATGTGAGTACGACTAGAGAATGTCATTGTGGATATTTTGACCTACGAGATACTTACTGTGCAGAGAATGTGGTGTAGGGAATCCCGCCCATCCCGAGGTCTCTACAGAGGGGCGCCCCTGTCCGGTGGAAGATCGCCTTACGGTGACGTGAGAGGGCAACGCTCGGCCTTGGTGTGACGGTGCGACGTGTGCACCCCTCTGTGATTAACGTGCCCGTCGAGAGGGTTCGCCCCCGACGTTGCCTGGGAAACCCCATGTTCCATCTGACCCATTGAGAGAAATCCAGTACCGTAAGTCCGCCGAGCTTACCTGATTCAACTAAATAACCCCCAGGTCTGTTATCCATTTTGAACAGGAAAGCACCGCACCCAGCTGTTGTCTGTGGAGAGAGAAAGGGAGAAAGTGAACGCCAGAGGAAACGAGCAGAGTAAACCTCATACTTACTGTAGGCTGTATGCAGCGAAGAGGTGAAAAAGCCAAGTTGAACTAACCGTGTCTTGTGTCCCAGCTGCTGACTGTGGAGAGAGAAAGAGAGAAAGTGAACGCCAGAGAAAACGAGCAGAGTGAACCTCATACTTACTGTAGGCTGTATGCAGCGAAGAGGTGAGAAAGCCAAGTTGAACTAACTGTGTCTTGTGTCCCAGCTGTTGACTGTGGAGAGAGAAAGAGAGAAAGTGAACGCCAGAGAAAACGAGCAGAGTAAACCTCATACTTACTATAGGCTGTATGCAGCGAAGAGGTGAGAAAGCCAAGTTGAACTAACTGTGTCTTGTGTCCCAGCTGTTGACTGTGGAGAGAGAAAGAGAGAAAGTGAACGCCAGAGAAAACGAGCAGAGTAAACCTCATACTTACTGTAGGCTGTATGCAGCGAAGAGGTGAGAAAGCCAAGTTGAACTAACTGTGTCTTGTGTCCCAGCAGCTGACTGTGGAGAGAGAAAGAGAGAAAGTGAACGCCAGAGAAAACGAACAGAACAAACCTCATACTTACCGTAGGCTGTGTGCAGCGAAGAGGTGAGAAAGCCAAGTTGAACTAACTGTGTCTTGTGTCCCAGCTGCTGTCTGTGGAGAGAGAAAGAGAGAAAGTGAACGCCAGAGAAAACGAACAGAACAAACCTCATACTTACCGTAGGCTGTGTGCAGCGAAGAGGTGAGAAAGCCAAGTTGAACTAACTGTGTCTTGTGTCCCAGCTGCTGTCTGTGGCGAGAGAAAGAGAGAAAGTGAACGTCAGAGAAAACGAGCAGAGTAAACCTCATACTTACTGTAGGCTGTATGCAGCGAAGAGGTGAGAAAGCCAAGTTGAACTAACTGTGTCTTGTGTCCCAGCCGCTGCCTGTGAAGAAAGAGAGAGGATGAGCGACACGAGAAGGAATTGTGTGGAAACCCAGCCTGCGAAGAACGAGAGCCTGAAGAGGCCGTTATTTTAAGTATAAAAATCCCCTCCCCTATTGACTATTTTAAGTAAATTAAATAAAGTACATTTTAACATTATGCTTACCTTGTGTGTCTGGTCATTGGGGTGGCTTTGGGAACCTCCCAGAGGTGGAGAAAGGGGCGTGACCTTATTAACATCTGGGTCCACCCCTACCTGTGACAACAGCACATTCCGCCCTTTTGACACTGCATAGTGGACCAATTCTGTGGGTTTGGCCTGTGCAAGTTATTCCATAGTACATTTAATGCACCACATTTTACCATCTGAGGCCTGTTTGGCCATTATAATATAATGTATATTGCAACTTGATCACAATATAGATTATATTACATTAAAATAGTATAACTTAAAAATACTTTCATTACTGATCTCTTTTAAGGAACACCAGGCTGGTGTTTGTAATTTGCAAGATGTTACTGTATCAATGTATTTGAATGTGAAAAGGTGTCAGCCCTGGACAGACTGGTGTGAGGCACAGTTTTTCATTGGTTCATGCTAATGTATTTCTACAACAGTTTCAAGACTAAAAATTGTGTGGCCTTTCACATCTCTATAAAGCTGTACAAAACTGTCTTTAAACAATTTTCACAGACTCATAGGGAAAGACTAAGCCAAGAACTTTTAACAGTCCTGGTGTTTATCAAGTTCTTAAAGAACACTTAGATTGATTTACAGAAGGAAAAATATGGTTACAGACAAAAGAGAGGATGAGCGACACGAGAAGGAATTGTGTGGAAACCCAGCCTGCGAAGAACGAGAGCCTGAAGAGGCCGTTATTTTAAGTATAAAAATCCCCTCCCCTATTGACTATTTTAAGTAAATTAAATAAAGTACATTTTAACATTATGCTTACCTTGTGTGTCTGGTCATTGGGGTGGCTTTGGGAACCTCCCCGAGGTGGAGAAAGGGGCGTGACCTTATTAACATCTGGGTCCACCCCTACCTGTGACAACAGCACATTCCGCCCTTTTGACACTGCATAGTGGACCAATTCTGTGGGTTTGGCCTGTGCAAGTTATTCCATAGTACATTTAATGCACCACATTTTACCATCTGAGGCCTGTTTGGCCATTATAATATAATGTATATTGCAATTTGATCACAATATAGATTATATTACATTAAAATAGTATAACTTAAAAATACTTTCATTACTGATCTCTTTTAAGGAACACCAGGCTGGTGTTTGTAATTTGCAAGATGTTACTGTATCAATGTATTTGAATGTGAAAAGGTGTCAGCCCTGGACAGACTGGTGTGAGGCACAGTTTTTCATTGGTTCATGCTAATGTATTTCTACAACAGTTTCAAGACTAAAAATTGTGTGGCCTTTCACATCTCTATAAAGCTGTACAAAACTGTCTTTAAACAATTTTCACAGACTCATAGGGAAAGACTAAGCCAAGAACTTTTAACAGTCCTGGTGTTTATCAAGTTCTTAAAGAACACTTAGATTGATTTACAGAAGGAAAAATATGGTTACAGACAAATGTCTCTCTTAAAAACTATGTTCTCTCTTGGGAACAATGGATAGCTTGTTATCTGAGTGGGGGGTAAGCCCTTTCATCTCAGTTGGGTGTCTCACAGTGAGAGATAAGACCATTTGTGTTGGCCTGGGACAACATTATATTTTCCTGCAACAATTTTAGGTTTTGCTTAATTTTATCTCATCAATGGAGAAATACTACATTGAATTAGAAGTTTGTAATTGTAATATGACTTACTGATTCCATTCTATCCTCATTCAATCCAGAGTGATCTTTTAGAAGACTCACTTACAACAAGCAATCTTTACTAGTTTTAAATCATCTCCCTACTTGCTTAATGTCCACCATTCAGTTACATTTCTCTATGCGTTGGGGATTTTTAAATCCAACAACGCTGCCTTCAATCATTCATACATTTCCTTCATTCTCCAGCTTCATTACAATATTACCTTTACTCATCAAATATAGATTGTACACTGATGTTTGCAGCATTTAAAAATCTTACTATCTGTGTGCTTTTCACGTCTCAATTGTCCAAGTCCCTTCACATGCAAACACATTCATTGCATTGTAGTTTAAATCATCCAACATCATTTTTCAATTGTTAATGTTTTTAGCTGTCTTTCCATGTTGTGCATTTGCTGTCACAACAGAAACAATTGTGTGTAGGATTTGGTGATTTAAATTTAGATTCAAGATTTTTTTCCTTGTTTGAGAATCAGAATAAATTTTGGATGATTTAACTCCAATGTAAGACGATCTTTTGTTTTCCGTAGGCACATAAACAAAAGATCTTAACAGAGCAAAGCAATTCATTCTTCATTTAGCATTGCACAGCATTTTCCTAATAATGTGGTTTCATTTCATTTTTAAGCCCCACCGGATTCAATCTCCAGTCTAACATTAGGTATATTTACAACCTATTTCATAAATGTGGGATGTTCAAAACATTCCCTCAAACATTTTTAAAAGGCAAAGAAAAGACTGACTTACCACATCAGCTGAAGAAATAGAAGAAGTTCAAACCTTTAGCTCCATGAAAAGACTCTTATTCTCCAGGGATCGAATCAGTCGTACTTTGTACATTTTTATAAGATTTTCTCACTGGTTGAATATCACGTCCCGGGAATCACCACTTTGTAAGGGGAAAAAATGACCCCATCCATCCGTTTGGCCCAACGACGGAATCCAAACGGCATGGCCGGTTTATAGCGCATTCGGTCTTTTCCGGTGCTTCCGGTTTTAACATTACGCAACTTAATATCTGACTCCAAAGATATGAAACGTATTGTAATATGAATCAAATTGATGTAAATATAGAATTTGGATAAACGTTTGATCATTCTATTCACTCATGTTTACATTGAACTCATTCATTCGATTACCAATGTCATATCAGTCAACACCGGCCGTTGTGTGGGTACTGAACACAGACTTGACCGTACTAGAGGTTGTAGCTAAAGCAATTTAACAAAGTCAATCTCTTGTTAAAAGGTCCCCATGTAGCTCTCAAAAGTCGCCAATTAAATATAAAACATAAGACCATAATCAGAGGTTCAATCTAGCTCCTTCTAGACGCATATAGTTAAATCATAGAGCTATATAACAACTTAATTATGAAAAGGTAATTATAATTACCAAATGCGATTACAAAACAACTTAGTTAAGGTTAAATAATTAACCTGACCATACAAAAACCAGAGGTTATGGCTAAAGCAATTTAATGATACCGCTTCATGTTTACGTGCTCTCATTAAATAGTATCCATATAGCCCCCACAGTCGCTTACACAGCTTACCATAATCAGAGGTTCAATCTAGCTCCTTCTAGACGCATATAGTTAAATCATAGAACTATATAACAACTTAATTATAAAATGGATAATAGAACTATCACTCCGATAGTCCATGCGACTGCCCACCAACATAGTTAAGAGGCAGAATCTAATTAACATGAATTAACCCCGATCAAAGATTTGTGGTAACAAAGGATATCGTAATACTTTATAGTAACTTAGAAGAGTCAATGATACAGAACAAATTAGAATGGATGCAAATGTAACAATTTATTAACCAGGTAGGTAGCACATAATTCAGAAGCCAATTTACATTCCAATTCAAATACGAAACAAACGAAAAACCATTGCATACCTGGTAAGGAGATGAAGATCTGGTTACAGATTCCTCAAAATAAAATAAAAAGAAACATGATGCTGTATCAAAGATACAGCATCATGGGGGTGCATTTCTAGATATCGAAAGTCCCGCCTGAATCTTTTGACATTTTCCTTAAATATCCAGAGAACAAAGCATTGTGATATGATATACTGATTGGTTCTTGTAAGCCCAGGGGTGTTACCTAATATACATACAGTGGGTGATTGGTCAACATGTCTAAGGTAGGAGGTGTCTCCCAACATCAGGTTAAGTTTACTTATTTATTGTCACAGATTAACATTGAATCCTGTTGTCATATTAATAAACCCAAATGTACCACTTGCATTAAAAACACTTCATATAACACCAAACAAGACCAGTTTCAGATACATGTGTTTGCAGAATGTAGCATTCCATATACAGTTTGCTTTGAGAACATGAGGAGAGGGGGATGAGAACGTGTAGTAGGGTGTGTGACTCTTTAACCTCATTCACACAGACCTCTGGTCCCAGAAAATACCCGTAAAATTGCCAGACAAGCGTCTGTGTGAACAAAAACTCGTTCCGTTAATCTTCTGGGATCGTTGCCGGAAAGAGGACCTAGTAAGATACGCGGGTAACCCTCTGTGTGAACAAGAATGCCATAAAGGGCGTGTCGAAGTGAGGACGCGCGCGTCATCATCACAACACAAGTTATGGTTCAGCTCCTTACAACGAGAGATAACATGTATATAAACATTCACCACGAGAAATGTTGCAAACTAGATTGAAGCAGTTATCAGGAAATGATATATGAGACGCATAAACAATGACGCACGTGCCGTAGTGAGGACGCGCGTGTCATGGCAACATGAAGTTGGTTCAACTCTTTAAAATCAGGGATTTACAACATTCACTACGAGAAATGTCAGCATACTAGACTGAAGCGGATATCAGGTAAGTAAGCTCGTTACTTACTGCGTTGAAACGGAGATCATTCAGCAGCATAAAAGAATATCGCGTCACGTGCTCATTTGAGCTATAATAAACGAAAATACCCGCATGTCATCCCAACGAGATATATTGTTCAGCTCCTCAAAATGCGGGTTTTAAATGCATATAAACAATCACGATGAGAAATGTCTGAAAACTGTATCAAAGCAGAAATCAGGGAGCTTGTCAAATATACACTCTGAAGCTGAGATCATTCACCAGAATAGAACTGTGCATTCACGCGCTCCTTTGTAGTCTTATCATAAACAAAAATGCACGCGAGTTGTTTCTGGAGAGAGAAATAATAAATAATATGCAAACTTCAGACGCTGCGTAGAAGAGAGGGCGGGACTTTCAACATGTCACGTGTCTTTCCGGGACCATCAGATGCCGTGTAAACTTGGCAGTGTGAATGAATAAAATATCAAGCGGTCCCGTAAAATTCCAGGATGCTTGTGCCGTGTATCTTACGGAATATCTGTGTGAAAAGGGCTTTTGAGAGAGGTTTCAGTCTCACACCATGGGGTGGTGTTCTTGGGGGTAGATGTGAACTCTCTGAGAAAGGTTTCAGATGATAATTCAACAGGAATTAAGAATGTGGATTCAGCCATTTGCTGCGGGCTTTAGAAGTACCTTTTGTCAGGGTTTACAGGTCTTACACAATCAAACTGGCCAACCAGTAGAACACTCTTTACCTCTAACTCTGCCAATAGTCTTTGATCACTATCAGTTGTCGGCCATCTTCACTGTCTGGGTCTCCAAAAAAAAACTCTGTTCCATCCGAACCATGATGTAAATAATCATCTGTGTCATGTTACTAGGGGTTGTTTTTTTTTTTAAACCATGTTACTGTAAATGATAGAAAACTCACAAATTATAATTTGTTGTTTTTTTGGTCATGACTACTTTAACACGCTAAATCTCAAAATTAAATTAAAATAATAATAATAATAAAAAATAAATACAAAAGTGTTGGAGAAGTGTTGCCGAATTACACTGAAGATAAAATCCATATAGTGTTTGCAAGCTCTCGTAATATTCTAAAAAGGGGCACAGACCTTCCTGAATATTTTGCAAGGAGCATTTAAGGGTATGTCTGATCTTCTCAAGCTTCAGGACATACATTACATCTTAAACCCACCTAGTGAAGCTGGGAGGAGCTTTCTCCTTCTACACTGAAAAAAAATGATTCATTCAATTTACCCAATTTTTTTTAAGGTAAGCGGTTGCAATCAATTTATTTAAGCTACATTTAAACAAAAAAATTAGTTGAACTCAGAGGCGGTCTTACCATAGAGGCATAGGTAGGCGGCCGCCTGGGGCCCCCCACCAGCGGTCAAATTAGGGGGGGGCCCCAAACCAACCTAATAAATAGCCTACATAAATAAATAAAACCCTTATCATCATGAACACTTCAAAAGCATTGTAAATTGAATTAATATTCTTAAGAAATACGTTGAAACTTTGAAATAGTAGTTAAAATGTCCAGTTCATGTTCTTTCACTAAACACTTACACCCCCTTCTTTCACAATGAAATGGACTAGTCCATAACGGTGCGTGCTGCGGCGCGAAAGATAAACACAAAGTGACACGGGGACTGGGAAAGTACACGAACAGAGACTTAAAGACAAATATAAACGCGAAAATGGGGCTTTGGTAAGTCAACCGGCTAGTAATAGCCCTACATTGATAAAAATTATTTTGTGGTGAAGTAAATAATGTTACTACAGCAAAAAACTAATGTAACCCTACAGGGCTCCAGACTGCGAGTAAATAGTCTCATTTTGCGAGTATTTTCCCTGCCTATGCGACTATTGTTTATTAAATGTCGCACTGGCTGGACTGTGAAATTTAAATACAATTATATTAATATAATGCGCAGGCGATTACGTCTGCGACGCATTCAGTCACTCTTCCTGTTGTTGCCCGCTCCCCCGCCTTTCTATCAGCTCAGGTGCATATCACCTCTCTAAATCCGTCTCTTTTGTCCACTTTCGACCGCGTCTGCCCTGATTGTTTTGAGGGGTGGTCTATGGAGACTGCGGGCGAGAGCCTCTGCTTTCGTTTTCGGGAGAAATGACGGGTTTAAAATGACGCAAACTAATATTATGTGATGTCAGAGTCCGGGGTTGTAATTAACGATGCTGCACAGTGTTTTTTTATGTGTATGTAAGAGCTGTCTCTGATATTTCAGCGCAGTTGATGAAATAATCTCCCCACAACCTCCACACGCTCGCAAAATGACACTAATAAAAGAGGCGGAGATCAGCTGCTTTCGTTTAATCAATGAAAGTCTAAAAATAGCGCGGTACACTGCGTATTCACGCTAGAAGTCAGAAAAAACGCAATACATTGTGCTCAGTAACTCAGATTACAAGTCCTGGCCAAATGATATCTTCAGAGTGCATGGAGACATTTTGTAGTGATTACAGCACAAGAATGTGATTTTACTCAAGTCTGTGTTAAAGTAACCTAAAGCTTTCACAACAAAGTAATAAAAAGTTGATTGTAAGTTTAATAGTTTACAGTAAGGCAAATATATGTTAAAATTAATAAGTATGGTAAAGTAAAAAAAATTAATGTATATAAAGAATACAATTATTTGTATTTGTAATTAATTTGTTAATGCATTAAACTTGTTTGGACGTTTCTCTCAAATGTTAGTCTGGAGCCCTGCTGATGTTATGTTGGGGATGTTTTCGTCCACTATGGGGTGCTGTTGAGTCTTAATTTGGCCACAACTTTTAGCATATGGAATGATTTTTGGTGAAAAATCTTATGTTGACACATATTTTGGGAAAATGCTTTGAACATTTTTCAAAAACTCAACAATACACTGTGGTAAAATTCACAACCCTTTTGTTATGTTTGTGAAGAAAACATCAAAGAAAACATAGTTTTAATATAAAGTGATTGTAGACTGTATTTTTTAAACCTTTTATCACAGTCTTGGGTATGTGAAAGATTAGTAACAACATTGGCTTTGATGCTTTGCTAGTTTTTGTGCAGCATCAGATTTCAATTATTTCTTCCTCATTTACTGTTCGTGGCTGTTTTTGCCCCATTGACTTATTCTCTATTGGTTTGTGTAGTGCTGCACTTTGTGTGACCTCTGCTTTCCATCTTCATTTTGGAGTAAAAATACCTTCGCCTAGGGCCCCCAATTTGCTAAATCCGCCACTGGCTTGAACTTAATCAATTTTATTTAGTAACCCTAGTATAAAAAAGTGTAGTAATTTCAGCCCTATTTAATTATGCTACTTCCTCTTAAAATATGTATTTATGACTGATGAAAAATTATTAACTGGATTTACTAATTTTTTTAAGGTAACTGGTTGCAATCAATTTATTTGAGCTACATTTAAATAAACACATTTCATTGACTAACTTTCAACATTTTTAAGGAAATTGTTTGCAATCACTAACCTTAAAAAACAATATATAAAAATGACCCTTAAATGGCTTTGCAAATACACCAAGTATGTTATTTTTTTTAATGTCAGCAAATGAAGTGCATGTTCAATAACAATTTCTTTGTATGTACAAGTGTTTAAAACAAGTGGCCACTGCACATTCACAAAATATAAAATAAAAAACAACAGGTGGAAAGAGGCCACATTGTTTGTGATTCAATAAAACAACAATGTTAAAACTGCACAAAAGTCAAAAACAGGAGTCCTGACTTTACACATTGCACAATAATTCATAAAAAAGTGTTAGATTTTTACAGACAACAGTTGATTTGTTTATGAATTATTATAAGCATTATTAAAATATTTAAAACTACTGATTCCCAGGTCTTAAAAGAAAAACAGATCAGGCTGTGAAATCTGGACTAACATTTCATGCCGAGGATGCACATACATGTCTGCTGCAAAATTTCAGTATTAAAAGTTTTTGAGTCCTTGAATTTTTGGGGAGAGCTTTAAAATCCATCTGCATAATGAATTTCTAAAAATTCATAGTAGTATTTAAGTTCTTTGGGGTACGCCAAATGAAGCACATAGATTGTACCCAGCATCAATGCAGGCTTGTGCCACAGATTTGAGCTGCTCAAGAATCATCACTCCAACAACGACTCCAATATCGTCATAGTCTCCAGGAACACCTTCTTTCTTTTTGATTATGCCCATGGTGATGTTTTCCGGGTCTTTCAATAAGTCATCTTGTTGACTGTCCTACATTTAAATAAAAATAAACTGTTATTAGAATATTTGCTAAACATCTCAGTACTTCGACTCGCCTGAAAAGTCCGCTCCCCTTCTCACCCTCATAATGGGAGAGGGAGGGTGTTACTGCGCCGAGTCGAAGTACTCCCAAAAGTGCTATTACGCCATAAAATATAGTTACTCTTTTAAATCCGCTTAGAAAAGCGCTATGTTTTATTTTGTACCACCAAACTTGCTCGTATAACTACTCGTCTTAAATAGGAAAAACGTTGATGTGTTTGGTCACTTCTAACTTTATCTCTAAATGGTACCATTGAATGAATGGGGCTAAGCTAAATGCTATCGTAGCGTCGCAGCGCGCTCCAGCGCTTACGTGCACACACACAGATGATAGAGGGATGATTCAACAGTTCTTAGTTAAGGTAATAACATATTTTAATATTGAAAATGAGTAGACTATTCCTTTAAAATACATCAAAATGCACACAAGTAATGGTTTTAGTAAGGCATGTTTATTAAAACTAGTTATATGTCATAATTAAACTAAGGCCTAGTCCTGGTTTAAGCTAATCCCTGCCCGGGAAACCACCCCATAATGTTTAATGTACAACTGACTGTGTGCTGTGTATATATCTTGTGCCTGTTTATAAATATACAAAGAACAAAAGATCACTTTCAATTATTATTAATCCCTAAAAGCATTAATATATGCATTTTATTAATACATGTTATTAATAAATTAATATATTGCATTTAATTGAATACAGAATCACAGAGCCAAAAAAACACTCCACCCATACGTTTTATGCATAAATATGCACTATATACTGCCATCAGGTTTAATAGCCTCTCTAATTACACAATAACAGATTAATCTGCATTAAGAAAAAGAAATTTACCATTAAAAGGCTGTTTGATATGTGTTGCTAACGTTATACACTATAAGACCGTTTCTCAATCCGAAGGCTGTAGCCTCCGAAGGGTCGCATTTCTTATTTCAGAAATGGTTTTATTTCAGAATATTGAAATTAACTTTAAAATATTGATTATTATTCTTAGTTAATCGTTAATTGTTGTAATATGCTTATGACTTGCGAATGTAATGCTCAGTTAACTCAAATAAACCAGGCGATGCCGTATGCAGCAGCCTGCCTATGCGAAAGGGCTCTGATCTACCGCTGTTCATTTAACCATAACTCCTGAAGCATTTGCGCAATCAAAAAGTTTGAATTGTTCCTAAAAGAAGACAATTGCACTTTTTTGAAATATATGGTTTATTACAGTACTTTCTTGCTTTCCGTCTGCCAATCGCTGCTGTTTGTGGAGAGCTGAAGGGAAAGCGCGTTAGGTTCAAGTGCATCGCAGCAAAGAGCAATATTAAAGTCTAAAATATAAAACTGTGTAACACTAAAGTTGACACGCTGTTGGTGGCTCGTGACTCAACGGCCCGACTGTTTAAGTAGATTTTCAATAAAGCAGCATTGATTTTTGTTCGCTTCTGTGTCCTCAATGTTTCAGAACCTGGCAAATGCTTAGGTAAGCCACGGGCTTATAAATTACCGCGAAAAAGATTTTTGCTTATACAGAACTAAGTTTTAAGGACAAGTTCGGTATTTTAGACTTAAAGCCCTGTTTTCAGATTGTTTATGGTGAAATAGAACGGTTTTGACTGAAATTTCGACATTTGCGGGTGCCCTGATAATTTACGCGTGTTTGTGTTTCAGCTCAGACCTCTGCAATGGGTTTAATGGTGCACTGGAACACTCCTTCCTAAAATGCATTAAACTTTCGTTTACAAAGATGTGAAACTCACCGAGTGGTCAGGGGTGTTCACTGATATGCTCACACAAAAATCGCTGCAAAAGATGCTTTCCAACAGCTGTTTTAGCATTCGTTGTTAACTTGTGGACCTATTTTCCCAAACGCCTCACACCCGTACATTCTTCCGCTTAGAACTTGAATAATAGACACTTCAAAAAATTTCAGTCAAAACCATTCTATTTCACCATAAACAATCTGAAAACAGGGCTTTAAGTCTAAAATACCGAACTTGTCCTTTAAGGATTGTTTCTCGCCAAACCCACAGTAAACAGTCAGATCACAACACCTGAAATATACCTCATGGCACGATTTGCGTGGATTATGACAAAGGGCGGAAAGTTTCTTTTTAGAGACCCACCATCATACACTTTCTGCCTCCGCCACTGATTAAGTTAGTTCTTCAGCGAAGAGGTAAGAAATTTAAGACTTGGGTAAATCAAATTTAAGACCTGGGATAAAAATCTGGGTGTTTTTAAGACTTTTTAAGGCCTTAAATTTAACATTCTGAATTTAAGACTTTTTAAGACCCCGCGGGAACCCTGGCATTACAGACCCAAACAAAAACATTTTTGTCTACATGTCACATCACAGAACAAGGATACATACCCCGTTCAATCATTCTATGTCACCTTTAAGGGCCACCAAATTCAAATTCATGTTGTTCTAAACCTGTATACGGTTTTTTAGTTTATTTTGATGAACACAAAAGAAGATATTTTGATAATTAAGCACAGTTGATTGTAACCATTGACTTTCATAGCAGGAAAAAATATTATGGAAATATTGTGATAAATACGCGTGTTCATCAGAAAAAAGAAATTCATACAGGTTCAGAACAACATAAAGATAAGAAAATGATGACAGAATTTTCATTCAACTCATAACATCTGGATCAATATCTAAAAACAATTTTCATTCACAATCATAATTTATGTGAATTTTTCATAAAATGTTGATATTTTTGACATCATATGCTGGTGTAGTTGAGGAATTAAGTGGTAAACGGGTATAAAAGTACTTCATATCTCCCAAAACACAACATTAATGTATAGATGGGAAGTAAACAAAAAAGATACATTATTTGTATAATTAAAAATTTATATATTTTTTGTAATCACTCTTTTCATTTCTGGGGTCATTTTTCCCCCAAGGAACTCTAACGTATACAGGAAAATCGGGGCTTATGAGGGTCAACATCATGGAACTGGTAGCACCATAAAACAAACACTCAACACCAAAGAATTTGGTAGCCCTTAATTAAGGTTCAGACATGAAAACGGATCAGGGGTGAAAAAGGTGAGAAGGGTGCTCGAGGGCCTCTGTAAACATTTGACTAGTAACCGAAACCATGTTTAATTAAATCGGTTGATAAATGTGGAAAGCTGTAACAAGTAGCATTCCCGTACAATTTTAAATCTGCAATAATTTTATTTTGCCATAATCTGACCATCAGTCGCAAGGCCATACACTTTTAAGTTGGCCTTGGAACAGGGTGGACCTAAAGGCCTACATCTAATTTAAAATGACTTAATTTTACAATATAGTACTGGTTAAATAAATTACATTATGGTTTTTAAGTCATGGGTTGAATAATTTTCAGATAAGCAAAAAAGTGATGTGGGAAAATAAAATAAGAACAAATCAAGAAATTACAAGCATATAAAATCGAAAAGAACAAAGTATCAGTATTGATTAAATAGAGAAACAGTATCAAATTAATATAACACTGTTTTTATTATATAAATTAATATAATTGATCTTTTTAAAGCTATAAAAGTGCTTTTCCTTTTGTCTTTTGAAGTTTGATTAACATAATGACTCAAAACTAAGCATTTCTTACAAGAGGAACTGTCCCTTTAACACTGGTGGAGAAGCGCTGATCTATACACTGAAACATGTGATCAACTACTTACTTATAAACAACTGTTTTTTATGAGAATACTTGCAGAGACTGTGGTATTACAAAAAGGTGACCAGATTTTTTCAATGAAAACCGGGGACATTTCCTAGTTCAATGGTAAAATATCATTGAAATCAGGCTTGTTATTATCCATGAATTAAAAAACAGGGACAAAACATTTTTCTCTGTTTTTGCATTTTTATTGTTTTAAGCTTCTTATTCAACTGATGAACGTAATTACTGTCATTTAAATTCATTTTCATTTGTTCACAGAAGATATTAAGTGCGTGCCATCACAGTTACTTTAAAGGGACACTTCACCCATTTGCATTAAGCTTTGTATAGTTAGAACCCCAGTCATGTTTTTGAATGGTTATGCATCATTTCCTCAGTTGCCGCTGAGACAGGAGAAATACAGATTTCAGTGTTGCACTTCCTTCTTTCAATGATGTAAAAATCATCATTTTGCATCATTGAAAGAAGGAAGTCAAATATCTTTGTTGAGGGGGTGAGACTACAAACACCCCTTTTCTCATTCAAATAGGCACCCAATTCTAAATGTATGTTACATTTCGACTGCAAATATGATCCCCTTTTAATAAAGATTAATGTTTCTACGGGTGAAATGCTCCTTTAAGTTTCTTCTTCAGCAGTTTTTATAGCAACACATGGAACAGAAGGAACAATGGCAAATGTATTTAAAACGTATTTAAAACATATCTGCCCTACTATACAAGTTCAAAGGAAACTATTCCATATATTTCTCAGATGATTGTGTTTCCAGTGGATTGCTCTGTCCATCCTTTGGAAATACAATCATCTGAGAAATATATGGAATAGTTTCCTTTAAACTTGTTTGTCTCTGATAAAATTGTTTCATTTTTTTGCCATTTGTCAAGTGATTCACCTTTAAAGATTTTATAACATCATACAACATCAACAAACATAGAATAGAAGGAATTAAATGTATTTAAAACATATTTGCACAAAATGTAATGCTAATTATGTTGTGATTAGTTCACTGTAGGCCTGGCAAACTCGATTCCTTTTAAGGATCCGGGTTATTGTGAGTCACTCACTGAAGTGATCCGGGTTGTGCGAGTCACTTGAGTCAGTATTGCTAAATTGCCAAGGAAACTCAGTTACAGACCCACTTGTAACCGGCTGATCCACGCGACTCGAGATTCTCAGTGCCGGAAACATTGCAGACTCGCAGACCATGGACATGAGACTCCCTCTACAGATCCACTAACCGGCTGATTCGCGTGGCTCAGCCGGAGCCGGTTAGTGGATCTATAGAGCGAAATCCACAACAAAAGCCTTTCACTTCTGAAACATGCTTATAGGTTTTAGGTTTGGTGTGTATGGTCGACCATTTAAAAATAACAATAGCATAATAATATAGAGAAAATATAGAAAAAAAACTGTGTCCTGCTTATGTAGCACCCAGAGCCGGAGAGACAGTTCGCGCAGATCAGCCGGTTGCGGATCAGCCGGCGGATCAGCTTGTTACAGTTCAGCCGGTTACCGATCAGCCAGTTACGGATCAGCCGGTTACGAGTTGAGAGATTCTCGAGTCAGAGCAGATTCGCATGTCTCTCGATTCCGCATTGTTTCTGGCTCTGAGTGAGAATCTCGGGTCAATTCGCGGCTCGTGCAGATCCACAGGTCTCTCGAGTTTGCAATGTTTCCGGCTCTGAGTGAGAATCTCGGGTCATCGCGCAGATCAGCCAGTCACGAGTGGATCTGTAGTGCGAGCGAAGTCTCATCAATAATGTTGAAAGAGGTTTGTGTGTGTGGTGGCACTGTTTATGGTTTTACATTGAATTGTAGTAGGACTCAACTGATCCGGGTTAATGACACTAGAGACTCGCGACTCATGAGTTAATTTAAAGATCCGGGTTAAAGATCCGAGTGAGTCATGACTCAAACAGGTCTAGTTCACTGGTTGTCTTTTGCCCTCCAAAACAAGTGCTAAGGAAACTAGTCCACATATTTCTCTGATGAATGTATTTTTCTGAGGATTGCTCTATCTTTGGACAGCTTCTCCGTTAACTCCTGGCAGGAGAGGTTGAAATTTGTTCTCACAATAAGCATGGATTTGATAGTAGAAACAGTAAACCTATTTCTTGATGCTGTCTATGCATCATTCATCTGAGAAAACACCCTCTCAACTGCTGCATTACTCCCTGCCAAACACATGATAACTGATGACAATTTAGAGAGGTTAGTATTTTGAATATCTTTGTCTTGAAAGACAGTGAACACTGTGCTCCATCTCTGACAAAGTGGTGTTTCATTTTTTTTCCATTTTTCAAGTGATTCACCCTTTAAGAACTCTTGCAAGCAAGTGACCTCATCAAATAGTGCATCCTCATTGATGGTCACATTAGGGCATTTCTCCTGCAGTGTGGCTACTGCCTTCTGAATTTCTTCACGTTGAAGTTGCTTTTTCAAAAGGAGACATTGCAGGTCTTTAAGATCGTCAGTGTGCTTGCTCCATGCTTTCATGTATGTCACTGCAGTTGTGAAGAATGATTAAGATGTTTTGAGAAAAGAGTCTCTAGAAATTGATCCATTGTCCACAAGCTCTCTGAGTAGTCCTCTCACCAAAACAGGAATAAAGTTTTCATCACATCTTGCTATCAGTTTAGCCTCGAAGTTCCTTAGAACTGCAGCAGACTCAACGGCACAAGGGTCCTGTCCTTCAAGCATCTTAATTGTTTCATGGAATACAGTTAAGTTCCCATGTACAAAGGTAAGCCAAAGTTCAGTCA
The DNA here is from genome assembly GCF_030506205.2 of Paramisgurnus dabryanus. Taxonomy (NCBI): domain Eukaryota; kingdom Metazoa; phylum Chordata; class Actinopteri; order Cypriniformes; family Cobitidae; genus Paramisgurnus; species Paramisgurnus dabryanus. The sequence goes on from NC_133347.1 coordinate 31,351,462, forward strand.
GTGGATCTTCAAAGATTGTTCGTAGGTACAAAGGGCATTTGTCTTCTGAAAGAATATTTTTTTAATGGCTTATACATTTGCAGCACTCTTTCAATTGCAGGGAGCATGGACAGCCAGCGAACATTACTGTGACCAAGTATTTTGTGGTATTCTTGACCAACAAACTCACAAAAGCTTTTTAGTCTTTCAACTCTGACTGTGAAAAAATGAAAATATCCAAAGATTTTTATGAGCAGGTACTCAACATCAAGGGGGATCATACCCAAAGCTGTTCTGGCTGTGTTATGAATGATGTGGGCAGGGCAACCTAAGCCAATTAAATCTCTCTGCAGAACATTTTTTATTTTTGTATGGACATTGACCCTACCAAGTCTATTTAGTCCTCCAAAGTTGGTGTTTGTGTTATCTGCAGAGAATGCTACCACTTTGTTTTCAAGCTGAAATTTTTGAACAACCACCAGGACCTCAGCTTGAAATTTCCTCTGCGGTTTCCGCTTTCAATTCAATCAAATCCAGCAGTTTTGTTTCCACAGATATGCTGCCATCATATATCTTGCAATATCTGACTACTACTGGCAGCAGCTTTACATGTTCATGGTTGGACGCATCAATGGACAAGGATGCATATTCAACCTGATCTAGGTCCTGAGTTGCCAGAGAAGTTGCCCAGGGTGCAAACACATTACTTACAATGACTTCACATTTTGTTCTAGCACATGTTAACTTTGGCTCATAGAACTTCCGTGTCAGTTGTGCTGTGCAGTCCATTGATCTGTAACTGTGATTGTGATGCATGGTGTGGTAAGCAAAAACACCCTCCTTCAGTGCTCTACCTTCTTGAAGAATGAGGTAACTGAGGGCAAACCAACACGGGCAGTCAGAGAGTTATGCTTTTTTGTCTGCTGATGCTCTACCACTGCTGGTCTCCCTCCACTGGCTATTGAAAATAAAGAATTGCAAATGGTACAAAGAACTGCTGTATCATCCAGACCTGGGCAGAGAAATGGAAATTCTTTCATCATATTGTCATTAAAATGGCATTTCCGTTTCTTCGAAAGGGCCATGGTCCCTTCTCTCCCTGCTCTATCAAAATGTTTGCAACAATCTTCTTATTCTCTTATAACATGCTTTTCCTTATATATGTTCTCCTTGCATCCTTTTCTTTGCTTCACACCTTCATTATTCTTCCGTAACCTATCATAATCAAAATAAATTTGTTTTAATATTTCTATTTAAAAGTTAACTATGTCTTTAAGCATTCAATATGTACTTGTTAAGGGTGTGACGGATCACAAAACCCACAGTTTGGATCACTTTACGGGTTTTGAGGCACGGATCGAATCATAAGAACAAATAAAAGAATTACAAACATTTATAAGAAGAAGTTAGTCTAAGAAGTAAGGTCTAAAATTAGCATTAGGTACATAAATCGTATCAAATGAATAATAACACTGTCATTATTGTATGAATCAAATATAATTATTATTTTTTAGAGCTACAGAAGTGATTTTCTCTTTGTCTTGGGTAGTTTGACTTACATTAAAATCACTTGAATGTTAACATTTGCAAGGCTTTGAAAAACGTGCAAATGATAAACTTTCCCTATTTAAATTTGCGTATTATTCCACGAATCGCATTTGATCTGTCATACCACTAAGTTAGTAATTGTATAGATGAATATTATTTTTATTTCGAATCACTGCACATGGTAGATGTCTGGGAATTGTGCGCTAGATGAAGAAACACAGGAATATAATATTATATTTAAAACTGCAATGCATATCTCCTGACAAGTCCAAAGAGATTATGTGTTTGCAAGATTTTTGAAACGCGTTTCAGTGCGTGGGCTTTGGAGTTTGTGCGTGTATGCGCACCGAAAACAGTTCACTTTAGCATCTTTGTCGCTCAAATAGTCTAAAATCACTTAAATGTTACTGTAAAAGGTAAACTTTCTTATTAACAGTATAAGTAACAGTATGTTCTTATTTCAGCATTTCATGCAATATGTTGCAGTTTCACCATATTTACATTTAAGTACTTACAGCTGTAAACTAGTAGACCAATGGGACTTACAAGCGAGGAGTATGTCCATCATTCGTTCCAATCTATTCCAACAAAAAATCTTTTAGGTCACTTTGCAATCTCAGTCTGTGTATATATGTTGTTTTAATTGATTGACGCCTTAGAATTCTACAATGATAGTTTTTCAGTGTTTTGTGTTGACTTTACATCCCGAAGGCAGTCGCTCTACACATCTTCAACAAGCGTGTGTGACGAAGAACACAGAAAGACGGATGACATCACAGTAGCATAAGAGCCGGTCAAAAGCAGACTTCCTTATGACTTCTTGACTCACTCTGGTGATACTTTGATGTCAGCCTGCCTGTCGGTTTTTGCAGCACAGCATGAACTCAAACAAACCTAATGTCTGGGATACATGTTGGATGAAGGCGTCTACAAACAACGCGCGCATACCCCCCCTACCCAAAAAGTGTTTTCTCATCGAATCTACATGATTCACGTGGGTCACCTTTTTTGGCTTCAAAGCGGCGAATTTCGCTGAAAGGTGAGGGATTTTCATGCCTGAAGTTTATGAAATGTATATGTTTATTGTTTCTGAATCAATCAAAAAAACATGATTTACCATTCCTATTAGGTACATTGTCATCAACTGATCAACAATAATAGTTTTGTATTTTCCATATGGTCCTGTTAAAACAGTGACTAGATGCTGTTGAGTTTTTCTCATGGTTTATTTGATCCATTTTTGGGGTAAAACTGAATATTTTATCCAAAGTGACTTTCAAATGAGGCGCTATTTAACATTCAATATTCAATTTGCTTAAACCACTTTGTTTATTTACAGTTCAAGGGTTGGTTGCACCAGCTGGGCATACACATGGTTGTAAGAGTAGTCTGGATGTAAATTGCACTTTCAGTTCTACATAGAACCTGTTTCACCATCTAGGCGTATCACATGTCTGAAGACTAAATCTTACATCTAGTCAAAACTAGAGGTAAAGTATAAAGTCTTTTATAAAGTTTCTATGGAATAAATAGAAATAATAGTTTGAAACATGATTGGTGTCTCAGCTATTACTGCGGTTAAAGGGATAGTTCAGCCTAAAATGAAATAAAACCCATGATTTACTCACCCCCAAGCTGTCCGAGTTGCATATGTCCATCGTTTTTTAGACAAACACATGTTCGGATATTTTAGAAATTGTTTTAGATCTTTCAGTTGCACAGAGCAGCAGCAGAGTAGCCTCCGTAGGCTGCGTAAGTTCTCATCCTGAATGCGGACGCGACTAAGATGGCGGCGCTACCGGAAGGTATTTACTTTTGTTAATAAAGTTTTAAATATGGATATTACCCTACGGATTACCCTCAGAAGACCTTTGTTAATCATCCTGGAGCCGTTTGGATTTAACCCTCTGGGGTCTAAGGGGTTTTTAGGGCCCTGGGGAAGTTTTGACATGCACTGACATTTTTGCTTTTTTCAGTTGCTTGAAAACATATTATTGACAAAAGTCTCATAACACTGTGTTCATCGAAAACTGGGCTTCAATATCATATAATCAACATGTATGTACATGTTTGTATTTTTGAGAGAAAAATGTTTATGCGTGGTTTTTGAAAAAGCAAAATTTTTAAGTCACTGATATAACTTCACAAAACTCATTCTAAACATGTTTTCCCAAGACTTTTCAAAACAGCATCTAGTAGTCTATAGTTTTTTCTTCAAAATGATGTGAAAATCATATGGCCTACTTATTCACATAAAGCAAGATATTGATTTACAATTTCTAAGACACTTTTGCTTGGGAAAGGCTGTATGCGTGGAGGCGGGAAAGCTCCTGAATAATCAGTGATTGACAGCTGAGAGACAAAAGAGTTGCATAATGAGCCACATAATGAGCCTTGTGGGGATGTTCAACAGGAATGCAACTTTCTCTGTAGTAAAACCATGATAAGGTTTACTTTTCAATATAATGTAAACACACACACACACACACACACACATAATGTAAACACACACACACACACACACATTATTTATATATATATATATATATATATATATATATATATATATATATATATAAATATATAAATATATATATATATATATATATATATATATATATATATATATATATATATAATATCACAAGTATAAGTTACCCTTTAAAAACCATAGTAGCCTAATCATGGTAAAGGTACTGTTTGGCCATCGTAAAGTGAATGTCACCAGGTGACGATCTGTAAGGGCGGAACCAAAAGTGTGTAAGACGGGTTCCGCCCGGACGACTAACTCCAAACACCGGAATTTCCGGGGTTTCCCCGAACACGAAATCAGGCCAAATTATACACAGGTGGGGGCGATTTACACAGCGATTTCTGATAGGTCGATCAGGAGAACAAGCAGGGTACAAAAAGGCCTTTTGAAGACATCAGAGGAGAGCTTGTTGGTGTACATTGTCCACGCTGTGTTGCTGCTGTTTAGGGCCGCCGTTTTGATGCACATCGGTCCCTTGGGGAAGAAAGAGGCAGAAGGTGACTAGGTGAAGAGATTGGTGGACGGATTTACTTGTGAATGTGCGAATTCAGAGACAACGAGTGCAGTTAAACCCCAGGTTGTGAGAACAAACAACGAGTGAGTAACCGCTGTTGTGTGTGGATGCAGTATTGACAAACGGCTGCTATTGTGTATTCTGAGTGTGTTAAAGGTACCTGGCCCCACTGTGAAGGGAAGCGTGGGTGAGCCGTGGGACTACCGGAAGCACGAACAGGAACCACTCGGTTGGGGAAGCCGTCTGCTGTAGGTCGTCTGGCCCTGCGAACACAAGAAGTGTGGGTGAGCCAAACAGGTAGTAAAATAACACGCGGGGGTTGTGCTGATTTTTCCATTGTGTACTATACTATCTCTCCTGCGACAAGAGCGACGCCCAACCAGCCTCACTGATCGCTCGAGGCCAGGTGGTCCAGTCCCGAAATTCACGTGAGAGTGTGTCAAGTGTTGTGGGTGAGTGCAATTATCATTGGTGTCTACACAAAGCTTGCTGTGTGTGCTGTGCTTGTAGTGTCTAGAACTGCCCCAGCCTCGGACGACTCGTGAGGGAAGAAGAACACGTTGTGGCTCGTGCCCTGTGCGAAGAAGAGACCAAATCTTTCGGCCCCCTGCGTGTCAGTAATAACCGCATTACTTTGAAAGTAGGCAGTGGTGAAGTCCAGCGTTACGTCCAAGTGAGTACCAACTAAGTGTACTGTATGGATTTTGGGTCGTGGCAATATTTGAATCTATCCCCCAGAAGTCTTTGGTGTGTGCGGAGCCTCATCGAGAGTTCGCCCCAGCTCGCGGCCCCCGGCTGTCCAAGCAAGGAGGGAGAGCTAGGGAAGCGTTCGGCTCCGTGGCACTCGACCCATCAGCCCCTACGACACCCCTGAGGCGTAAGCAGACGGGTGGAGGTATACGGTGCATGAACGTTGTTGCGAAAGCCCACTGTCCGAAGGAAACAAGAAGTTTAAACCTTGTGAGTAACCTATCTGTGTGATGTATTAACCTACCTATACTTACAGCAGCGCCCCGAGGAAAGAACGAACTGTGAGGAGAGAGTGGAATACCTACCTTTGCCCTAGTGCACTGCCTCGAAGCAAACGAGAAGTCCAAGCCTCGTGAGTAACTTACCTGTGTGATGTGTTAATCTGTCTGTGCTTATAGCAAAGTCCTGCGGAGGAAACGAACCATGAAGAGAGAGTGAAATACCTACCTTTGCCCTAGTGCACCGTCTCGAAGCAGACGAGAGGTCCAAGCCCCGTGAGTAACTTACCTGTGTTATGTGTTGATCCATCTGTGCCCACAGCAACGTCCTGCGGAAGGAACAAACTGTGTGGAAGGAGTAAATTACTTACCTTTGCCCTAGTACACCGTCCCGAAGAGAGTGAGGGGCCCCAACAAGGAAAACCTAAGGGCGTAGGAGATACGGAGGAAAAATCAGATTAGTCGCAATCCCGCGTTGAAAACAAGTCACTAACAGTGTTTTACCTGTTTTGCCTCCAGGAGGAAGCGGAGGGCGCCACGGATTCAAGGACCAAGTGGACAGGAGTCCGGGCCCCCGCTCCATGGTCTAAGCCGCCCTGGGGGGCGAGAAAGTGTTTTTAAAGTGCCCTTTCCCCTTTTCCCCTCCCCTTTCCTTATTTTTAATTATTTAAATAAAGATATATTTTTAAACGTAGTATTCTTGTCTGTCTGGTCATTGGAGTGGTCTTGGGAACCTCCTCGAGGTGGAAGTTAGAGAGGGGCGTGGCCTTTTAGTCAACTTGGGTCCGCCCCCGGCCGTGACATTAACACAGGGTTTGTGTTTGGTTGGCCAGCGAGAGGTTTACTTTTGTGCAGTAAAAAGCTCAAAAGAACAACTGCCTATCGTTGTCTGGACTCCTATTTGTGTTTTTGTAATCATTATAGTAGAAACACAACCAGGGACACGCGTGATAAACTTATCAATGTTTGTTTACAGCCGCCGCCATTACCTCACGTGTTGATCATGAATGCAGTAAACGTGTGCATACGTGAGTGATCCTGTGTTTAATAAACTTGCTGTGCGGAGATATGCGCTTAGACGCAACTAAATAAGGATTGTTTGCAATCGCGTATTTTATAAGAATACCAAAAAGCGCGTCGAGGTTCCTGACTCGCGTGTTTGTGTATGTGTGTTCCCGTCGCGTCAACTGTTTCACGGAAGACAAAGAAAACACTCACGTCTGGAGAAACTGACACACATCCGCAAGTAAATAAGGATTTAGGTGTCGGACATCGATCTCTTTACACTGACGAAGCACACACACTCGCGTCTGTCTGGAGATTTAGGCGCGAGTAAACAGTTATGTGATGTGTGCAATCGCATCTTTTATAATGATACCACAAAGCGCTTCAAATATGAGGCTTTGTGTGTTTGTTTGTGCGTTTGGACGTCGATCGAGTCACACTCGCGTCTGGAGATAACTTTAGTTACAGTCACGAGTAAACCAGTATATGTCATGTTTCCAGCACTCGGATTAAAACTCAACACAGCAGTGAATGGCTGCAGAGATGGAATGTCCATTGACTGTGGGGTTGACTAATGAATATGGATGATCTCTGCTCTTCTCTTCAATGGAGCGGGGCGTGGCTCATTATAGATAATGAAGCAACAGAAGAAAGACGGTACATCTCTCTCTTCTAATACAGTTAACAACGAATTACAATATTTGTTTTTGATTTCACTTACATCTTCCAAAAGCAGACATTCCAAGCATTATGTAGACATTTATCTTTTGTTTCTATGACAAATATTCGTTAAGTTAGAGTTAATTTTTCTGACGTGTTTCTGAAAGGACTTCACTGAGGGAGAGAGAACAAAACGCGCATCATGTTTATTTTCTTAATTTTGCGAAAAGCACAAGATGCTGTTTTTATTGGGAGTGGACAGAAAAAAACTAGACAATTTAACGTTTTAAATGATGTATAAATCATATCTGTATGTCCAAAATCAGCAGAGTTATCTAAGTCTCTTTGGGGAGTGATTGAAAAATAAAGATTTTGCGGCGCCTGCGCCGCAGCCGACCCTAGAGTGTTAATTTGTGAAAGATGGATGCACTTTTTTTGGACTTGAAGGTGGTGGACTATGGGTGGACCACGTAACGTTACATTTAATCAACTGAAAGATCTAAAACAATTTCTTAAATATCCGAAAATGTGTTTGTCTGAAAAACGATGGACAAATGCAACTCTGACAGCTTGGGGGTGAGTAAATCATGGGTTTAATATAATTTTTGGCCGAACTATCCCTTTAAGCCGGACGTGGCTAAGCCCAACATAGCCCTTAACCCAACTTTTATACATCCAGCTGGTGAAACACGCCCCTGGACTTCACTCTTATCACAGTAATGTGTAATAAATATTAGTTTTCATAAACTATGTTTCACTTACAAACTTTGTGGTTTTTTACTGTGCCACAATATTCAAAATGCAAACAACAATGTAACAACATTATGAGTTGTAACACACAATGACACTAATGTTGGACAAGAGGTTAAACTGTGATTTGTTATGTAGGGGGTTTGTGTGGATTTAGGCTTTCAACATTAAATAAACATACAATACACCTGTCAATCATCTCCTCAGTTCATGCATGTGGAGTATCCACAAGTCTTTTATCCATTTTCTAACATCTTTGCAAAACCATTCTTGTTGTATAACAGCTCCATTCTGTGCCAATACGAATGAGCCGGTACAGTTATGCTTTCATTGGAGCTTATAATAGCGTCTTTTGAAATGTATTACGAACATGTCAGTCATTACCTTGGTAACACAAGATTTTCTAGATGTATGAAATGTAAATAGCGAATGCTTTATGGAAGATGTCAATTATTTTTATTGTTTTATGAACTACTTTTTAGCTGATTTGTGTTTTTATTTTGTGCAAATAACGCACCTTACCATCTACAAGGAGAAACGTCTTGTGTTGTGACTGTAACCCCTATTCCCTGTGGAGGGAACAAGAAGCTGCATTGCCATAGTAACGCTTTGGGAATACTTCTGCGCACCCACTTCTAAAGCATTTATGAGGAATCAGTCTAATGGAAGAGATGAACTGTATAGGCGTAATGACGTAGGAACCAGGAAGCATTAAAAAGCATCCGGTGAGTACAACATAAGCTTCTAGGCCAAAGCAAGTTGCTGACAGGATGCAGGGAGTATAAAAGTGACATGCTTGTCAAGTATGCAACACATACAGTCACGTGAAAAAGTATTGACCCCTTTACAAATGTTTTATGTTTTTGAATGTTTGTCACACTTTAATGTTTCAGATCATTAAATACATTTAAATACTAATCAAAGGTAACACAAGTACATACATTGTGCAGTATTTAAATAAAGATTTTAATATAAAGAGAAAACAAAATCCAAACCCACATGGCCCTGTGTTAAAAAGTACTTGCCCCCTAAACCTAATAACTGGTTGGGCCACCCTTAGCAGCACAACTGCAGTCAAGCGTTTGTGATTACTTGCAATAAGTCTGTTACAGTGCTGTGGAGGAATTTTGGCCCAGTCATCTTTGCAGAATTGTTGTAATTTAGCCACACTGGAGGATTTTAGCATGCATTGCGTCTTTTTTAAGGTCATGCCACTGCATCTCAGTAGGGTTGAGGTCAGAACTTTCACTAGCCCACTCCAAAGTCTTCATTTTGTTTTTCTTCACCAATTCAGAGATGGAGTTGCTGGTGTGTTTTGGATCATTGTCCTGCTGCCGAACCCAAGTTTGCTTCAGCTTGAGGTCAAAAACAGATGGCCAGACGTTGTACAACCCCAAATCAGAAAAAGTTGGGACACTGTAGAAATTGTGAGTAAAAAAGGAATGGAATAATTTACTAACTCATAAACTTATATTTTATTTACAATAGAATATAAATAACATATCAAATGTTGAAAATGAGACATTTTGAAAATGTCATGCCAATTATTGGCTCATTTTGGATTTCATGAGAGCTACACATTCCAAAAAAAGTTGGGACAGGTAGAGAATCGCCAATTCCCCCAATGCTGCGGCGAAAAATAGTTTTCTGAGTTTCTCAGAGAAAAATTGCAAAGAGTTTGAAGTTATCATCATCTACAGTGCATAATATCATCCAAAGATTCAGAGAATCTGGAACAATCTCTGTGCGTAAGGGTCAAGGCCGGAAAACCATACTTGATGCCCGTGATCTTCGGGCTCTTAGACGGCACTGCATCACATACAGGAATGCTACTGTAATGGAAATCACAACATGGGCTCTGGAATACTTCCAGAAAACATTGTCAGTGAACACAATCCACCGTGCCATTCGACGTTGCTGGCTAAAACTCTATAGGTCAAACAAGAAGCCATATCTAAACATGACCCAGAAGCGCAGGCGTTTTCTCTGGCCAAGGCTCATTTAAAATGGACTTTTGCAAAGTGGAAAACTGTTCTGTGGTCATACGAATCAAAATTTGAAGTTCTTTTGGGAAAACTGGGACGCCATTTCATCCGGACTAAAGAGGACAAGGACATCCCAAGTTGTTGTTAGCCCTCATTTCAGAAACCTGCATCTCTGATGATTTAGGGTTGCATGAGTGCATGTGGCATGGGCAGCTAACACATCTGGAAAGGCACCATCGATGCTGAAAGGTTTATCCAAGTTTTAGAGCAACTTATGCTACCATTCAGATGTCGTCTCTTTCAGGGAAGACCTTGCATTTTCCAACATGACAATGCCAGACCACATACTGCATCAATTACAACGTCAAGACTGCGTAGAAGAAGGATCTAAGTACTGAAATTGCCAGCCTGCAGTCCAGATCTATCACCCATAGAAAACATTCCGCGCATCATAAAGAGGAAGATGCGACAAAGAAGACCTAAGACAGTTGAGCAACTAAAAGCCTGTTTTAGACAAAAATGGGACAACATTCCTATTCCTTAACATTGTTCCTCCTCCAGCTGTTCCTTATATGTACATTTAACTTTTCTGGCCTCTTATTGCTACCTGTCCCAACTTTTTATGGAATGTGTAGCTCTCATAAAATCCTGTAATAATACTAAATATATTACAGCAAGTATTTCAGGTCATGAAGCAGCAAGTTTCACATAGAAGTTACAGGAGAAAGACAAAAACCCAGCCTTGAAAAACACATCGCAAACAATAATCAATATGTGAATCAAAACGTCTGTAACAAACCATGAATACACTTCAAATTACATATAAATGTGAGAGGACAGAGAGTGAGAAAGAGTGCGAGTGAGCATGCATCTTCATCACTCTGACATGCATAGTCAATCACCTAAAACAGTGCATCACCATTAAAAGTACTCACCACATCAGACACACCTATTGCTCCTAATACATACCTGCAAACTAGTCGCTTTTCGGCGAAAATCGCCGTTTTGAATTGAAAAAGGTCATCCACGTGAATCATGTAGATCCGAAGAGTTTTTTTTAAGGGGGGGGGGTCTCAACTTCCCATAAACGGGAGTTTCAAAAACCTACTGCGGTCTGCTTCACAAAAACAACAAAGGCTCTTTAGTCATCACGCGAGGTCATCACAGCGTGGTTAAGGTTAGTAAAGCCGATTGGTCAATGGATGGGACCTGAACAAATGGGGTTACGTGAAGGGCGGGTCTTCACGTTGCCAGCAGCTTCTCTAAAAATGCCTTGGCTGCATCAGCTTTCCCGCTGATTAAACTTTTCAAATTAAACTTTTCACGCTACCGCTACCCACCAGAGGCCGTTTAAGGAGGATAAATTCTGTGGAGATACTTTAATGGACACTGACGTTAGTTTTGAGGTTAGTTTTGAGGCACTTTTGCTTGTCCGATTGCTGCAGGTTTTTGAAAATATAAGCCATTCTTGCTGCTCATAAATGGTTTAAACATTGACATGCGCTCTTTTATATGTCAATGGCATTAATTAGGCATCGTTTAAAGGCGGAAATCTGTAACTCTTCAGATGCATACTAGTTCAAAATAATTTGCGATTTATAGATTTCACATCTGAAAGAAAGGGGTAAGCGCGTTTTCTGTGCGTGCGTTTGTTTTGTGAATCACACGTACGCATAGCTGTCAAGTATCCCGTTTTGGCCGCGAAAGTCCCGTATTTTACCCTCCTTTCCCGCCGTCCTCCCGTATTAGTATTTTCCCGTAAATCTCCCATATTTTAACCTCCGTTACAAAAATAATAATGCCCGGGCGGAGTAATAAAAACATCCCCAATCTGAGCTCGTGTCACTAGCCTTACGCAAAAAATCCACAGATTCCGCTAATCCACTTCGTGTTTTCCCGCCCGCTCCGCAGCATCTCTGTGTCCACTCTATGCCTTGAGAGCGAAGAAGACAGTTTCTGAAGTTCGTTGCATTAACAGGTAGATTTATTACATTATATCAGTTGTTAAAACGCAGATTTACTATTTTGGAAGTATTTCTTCTGGTAATGATTTGCTGTCGGTGTTCTAAAAGTGCTAACAACTTAGCAAGCAAACATCAACAAAATAACCACATTCTTAGTATTATCGCTTGTCTAATGGATTTAATGTTCCCGATCAGATCTAAGTTAATATAAACACTAAATTTGCTGTTGTTGGCAAACTTTGTAGACAAAAAAATTCAAAAACCACCAATGCCTTCACAAAATAAAGACAGAGAACGGAAAGGGAGGCTGCTAAAGGTAGTTCAACATTGCAAACATGGATTCAAAGCTTTAGCATAAATCATATAGAATATTTATTGTCACACTTTAATTCTTGTTATTTATTATATTTTCCCATTATAATCACTTGTAACCACTTAGTTAACCGTCTAAGTTAATGCTAGTAATATAGTAACACATCATATATTTATAATACTTTATTAAAACCATACTAATAGTACCACCACCCCCTTAGTGCCCTTTTTGGTTTGGGCCACTGCCCCATCATTTTCTATATGACTGTTCTCATTACAAAGAAAAGTGAATGGTTTATAAATCATTTTGCCATTAAGGTATAATGCAAAAGAAGTTAAATTAATGCTTTACAACCTAATGCCAGTGGGTTTTGTACAGATGCACATTTGTGTGTATAGTATGTACAGTATGAGTGTGACTTATGAAATGTAGTTTTCACAGAGCTTTGTGTTTCACTAGTTTTCTTGCTAATAAAATAGTTTGTTTAGTTAATTTTAACAAAATTATCAGCACACTATGGCTTAAAAAAATTATCCGGCCCTCACACATCGTGCCGTTATTTACCATCCGGCCCTCAGCGTAAAATGAGTTTGACACCCCTTATATATACCATTTTGTGTTGTCATTTAGGCTATAGCACCAGTCTTAAAATGTGAGGAATACTGGAGCTTGTTTGGGTTGGTAGGACCGCTCGCGGTGAGCGCCAGAAAATTTCCCTTATTTTCAAATTGCGGGCGCGTATACAATGTGTCACCTTTTTCAGCCCTTCTGAGTTTGCAGGTATGCTAATAGTGCTAGCACATTGTGATTCTTTGTAATCTTCACAGAGTGCCCTTTGAAAGTAATTTAGGTTTTTATGTCAGCCCACCGCTTGTGTCATGGAACGGGAGAACGAAACCTAAGTGCAGGCAGCAGTTTCACAAAAAGATTTGACCGGAAACAAAAGCCCACGTGGGGGCAAAACAAACAGGAAACAACATACTTTAACACAAGGCAGATTAAACACTAAACTTGACAATATACTACACTTGACTTAAACTTGACAATTGCATAAACTTTTTATATTAAAGGTACAAAACGAACAAGCACAGGACAGCAAACACAAGGGTATTAAATAAGGGAGCAAATCAAGAGGGGAACAGGTGGCATGAATCAAACAATAATGGGATGATTAACGAGGAAACGAGGGGGCGGCGTGAGGAGACGCAACAGAAAGCACATGGCTTAAATAAACAAGGCCAGTGCTTTGACACAAAATATGGGCCTGACTTGATCCTGCCTCAAGACAAATAATAAAACAAGGACATGAGGGCAGAATCATGACAGACCCCCCCCCCAAGGAACGCCTCCAGGCAAACACTAAACACGTGACATGACAGATTGACAGACAGACATGAACCAACAAAACATGACAAATAACAATAATGGTAAACACGAACAGATATTGACAGGGTTGGGGTGACAAGCAAAACAGGGAAGATGGCGGGGGAACAAAAAAAGTAATGGGAGGAGGTCCAGGTAAGATGGAGCTGGGTGGGTCAGGGGACTTTGAGTGGGACGGTGCAGGACATGATTGAGGGTGAGGAGTCCGGGCAGGTTTGGTAGGGAATGTGGGAGTGGCAGACTTGGCAGCAGACACACGAGGAGCAGTTCCAGGGGGGACAAACTGAGGTAGAACAGGTCCCAGCATGACAGGGGGAGCCGAGGGGAATGAAACAAGACTTTCTGGCTGAGAAGGGACAGGAATGAACACAGGGGAAGACAAACCAGGACTACCAAGGGAGGAGAGGAAGTCCAGGGAAGATATGGAAACAGAGGTAGACACAGATGGTGAGCCAGAGGGCAAGAAGGGGGGCGCTGCATGCAGCAGCGGTGCAAAGAGAGGGGGCGCTGCATGCGGCAGCGGTGCAGAGACAGGAGAGGCAGCAACGGGCTGTGAAGCCGACTCTGGGGTCAAGGACCCCTCCTCCTCTTCTTTTTCCTAGGCGGTGGTGCCGAGGCAGGAAAGGTGAGACGCTGCGGAGGGCAAGACAGGCTCTGTGGAGGACCCCTCGGAGGCTGACTCCCATGAGACCCTCCAATCACGTTTCATTCAGAGGTCGGCAGACTGGACAGAGCTTACGAGTTCTCCCGTGTCGCCACTCCGATGACAAGACCCTCTGGAATAGGGGACAATGTAGGAGGGCGTATGGCCTTGGCTGAGGCCCTGGGCTCTGGACAGTAACTGATGTCAGGCCTCAGCATCCTCCGCTCACTCGTTTCAAGGGGCTCATTTAGGCAACTACAAAAAATAGTCTTAAGTTCTGCCTCATTGAAACCAGAGCCCCTTGCTGCCTGAACATAATTAGAGGCAAAGGTCCAAACACACTAAACTTGACTATAAACTAGACAATTAACATTAAAGGTAAAGGAGAAGTGGCAAGTCTTGTGGGATAATGGTCAGAAAATTATATAATATCCAAAAATGAGTGGGGGTGAGTAGAAGTACTTGCAGAAATATACATGAGGAGAATATCATTTCAAGAATGAGATGTTGGGCACACAGGATTAAATAGTAGATTATTTTTAATGAAAAAACATGATAATGGAAGGTGTAGTGTATGTAACACACAGGATACCATAGAGCATGCTATTGAGGTATGTACTAGATATAGTAATGAGAGGCAGCAGTTAATCCATCAGCTAGAAGATGAAGAGATACCTTTGATAGTAAATTATATATTGCAAAGGAAATCTAATGATTTATGTTTTATGTGTTTATTTTATTTTTTTTAGGAAAAGTGGTTTAATAAGGATAATTTAAGTGTAGGAATCAATAGTATTCAGATTCACACTCTATTTCAGAAGGTGGCAGAAATGCAACCAGACGTTGTTTACCAACTGCCATAAAAATAATAATAATAAGAAGAATCCTGCCTCAGGCAAACAATAAAACAAGGACAAGAGGGCAGAATCATGGCAGCTTGTCCTGCTTTAATACACTATGAAAACAATACTCCCCAATGTTAGTTGTCTTTAAACCAACCTTGTTGGTACTCAAGTCAAATATTCATGCTTTACTGATTTTAAAGCTCTTCTGAGCCTTAACACACTCTTTTGTTGCTGACCTATAATCAAACACCTCCAAGTCTGTGCCATAAACGTGAATGTGGCCGAATTGCTGCAGGATGGCATGGTGTTCCTGTGTTAGCAGAATTGTGTACATTTTCTTGATACTCTGCTAAATTATGCCAAAGACTTGGTCTGCTGGGAGAAAACTGTGGCCCCTTACTGGAAAGGTGTGCTCTGTGCCAAGGTTCCATGAGCATAGACACCATGTTCATGTTTTTGTTTTGCCCAAAACAATGGTCACTTAACAGCAGAAGCCCCCTGGATCTTCCGACTTTGTCCTGAAGTCGAACCTTGAGGCAGTCACTAAGCGCAGAAGCAATCATATTGCTGTCTTTGTTACTCTCATTCTCCTGCCACAAGTAGAGATGGACATCATCTTTATTCTAGTGGCTGTTCTCACCTCTCATATACACCTGCATATGCTTAAAGTCATGGAATTTTTGGAAGCATTTCGTTGTTTTGATCAGAACTGAGGGTGATTAACAGATTTATGAATATAAATTGAATTTAGTGGCTTTTTTTGTGGCCACAAACAACCTAAAAGGGTAGTAAATTTGCCACCTGTATATTGTTGAGTTTTTTTTTTTTAAATGTCAAAGCAATTTCTAAAAATATATGTCAACATAAGATTCGTCAACAAAAATCATCCCATTTGCTGAAACTCAGGAAGTTGTGGCCAAATTAAGTCTGAAAACCAAAATAACGCATAAATCACAATAAAAAAAAACATACAAACAGAATTACACACAAGTAACTTGCTATTACCTTTTCTCCCATTCCAGCTTTCTCCTTAGCAAGGGTCAGGAACCTTTTTGCATCAGTAGGCTAGGATTATTATAAGTACTTTCCATGTTATGTTAGCATGCTTGTTTACAGTAAAAGATCTTTATCTTTAAGGAGAAACCTACAAAACGGTATTAAACTAGCCCAATCCGAAACGAATATTGTACTTAACTGAAGGTCTACACTTTAATGAAGGTCGCCTGCCAAACAGGCACCTTCTACTGGTGACTGTTACACAAAAGACAGTCAAAAAACAACCCTATTAAAAAACATAGTATGCTAAATATATTTACTTTTGATATACTTCAGTATACTTGTTGTCACACTAATGATCAGTATACTTATTGGTCTCTATCATATGCCCTGCGCAATGTGCGACGCAAGTGTCTTTTGCTAGTTTCAACCCGGAGCAATTATTATTTTCACCTTTAGCACCACGTTGTTTAAATAGCAAATGAATTTGTGCCCAATTTTGCGCCCATGGGCGTTCTGGCCTGAAGATGAGGTGTATTCGTGCAAATTGTTTGTGCTATATTGAGGCAACTAAAATATACTATACCATTGACAAACAAAAACCTGGTCTAAAGTCAATGGTGCAATATTGTTTTTGTTATTTAATGAGTGTGTTAGTAATATGCGCCTATAAACGGGATGACAACGCGCGTTTGCTTATACTAAACTGCTTATATAAAATGCTTATATTAAACGCATTAAAATATGAAAAATCAAAGGATTAAAATGTAAAAGATTATTATTGAGTATTTTGGACAGTAATGAGGAACGTTAATGAGACGTTAGAAGGCGTAAAGAGCAGCTTCACCTGTAGCCTGGTAAGTAATTAAATGTTTTGCTTTAAACAAATGCAAATATTGCATCCATTTTTAAAGGGAAACCAGGCAAGCCTGCGTAATATTTCTCTACGAGCTCTAGCCTGGCTCCGCCCTCCTACGTGCTTCCGCTTAATTTTCATTTCGCTTCAGCAGTACGTCTGGGATGGCTCTATAGAGTTTCGTTTTCTCCTGCAAAAATCTGCAGGACCAATCAGCGAACAGATGGGGGTGGCTAAGAACGATGACGTTGAGGTCGTGCGTCAGTTTGAGTTGTAGTTTAGTAATGGCAGCGGAGAAAGACGTGAGAAAAGCTATTCGGTCCATTGTTGCAAAACTGCCGAATATACAGAAGTTAAAGCCGGAGCAAGAACCAGGTTTGCTAAGTTTTGTTTGTCTGATTATTCTGACTTGTTGTTTCCGTCCGTTTTCGGTGCATGATATACGTCACGACCACACATTAGCGATTGGCTTTGGCAGATCCTGAGTGACTCTGGGCAGATCCAATAGTTTTAAACTTCAACAATGGACCCTCCTTAACAGAAGTAATGCTTTGCAATGGAGCCTGGCCAGACTCTCTGTACAAATGAAATGAATGTACGAGAGTCTGGTTGGACCAGGCTATACGAGCTCCCCATAGTGTCTGAAAGTAAATGCTTTCAAACACACTGTCGTAAAAATGAACTTTTGTCCCTCCCCCCTCTGAACCAAGTTTATCAGCTTATTTCCAATCCAGTTATGTTTCCCTTCCGTCAAGGGTTTTCGATGCTTCTTCCCCGGCTCTGCCATTTGCAACAATCGCTAGCCGTGTTTAGCTCGCCTGTCTCTGTGTTGTTTGCCGTAAAGTGATCCTGCTTCTCGCGATATCTGAGCCTTTACGAGACTGAAGGACACCGGGGCGGATACAGCTAACTTGCAAGTGGGGTATTCTTTCTACAGACGATAGGGGCGGTCGAGAGAGTCTTCATTCGTCCGGTAATGAGTCATTTAAACATATACCGACTTACGAAGATGATTTATTAACATAAAAATGCTGCCTTGTGTCCCTTTAAATGCTACCCACGGATTTATTGTATATGATGACTTTGTACCACTGGATATGATGAGATGAGAACCTTTTTTAATTAATACTTTTTAAAGCATTCACGGCGCTGTCGGGGGATGAAGGCTCTCCACACGTTTGAAAATTATTTTATCACCTGTTTGTCACAATGAAGCATTTTTACAATTTGCATATTTGTAAATTATTATTTTTTCATCGTACCTTCAAAGCTTTTTTGCAGCTGGTGCGTTGGTTGGCTTGTTGGTCCTTACAAGAAATTTCTCCATTTTTGTTATGTGTTTTCAATATTAAAGTTTAGGCAATATGTAATGTGGCGTGTGTGTGTGTGTGGCTATGTTGAGAGACGTATCGGGGGGATAATCAGTCGGGACTTAGGCACAATCTTTAATAAAACGAACAAAATAATAATTTTGCAGACAATTCAGATTTTATTTTAATACATAACGATTGTAGTCCTTTGTCTGTGTGTGTGTGTGTGTGTGTGTGTGTATGTCTTAGTCGTGTGGGTGGTTTTTAGTGTAGCTACTGCCTAGCAGTTAAAATACTGGCTAGGGCTTAGATTTAATCTAATAAAAAAATGTGGGATTAGTCTTTAAAAAGACTGTTGGGGTTTTGTAGTAAAGGCCTATGTATATCAAGATTGATGATAACAGACTAGCGAAAGCTGGCACAAGCGAACTTGGCAAGAGACTAGACTAGAGTGAATGGAGAGCTATATGTCGTGAGTAAATTTAAATTCAGTGATTTATTTTTGTGCGAGAAAAAGTAAAGAAACATTTACACCCCGCTCTGTAAACCAGGGCGGAAACGGCGGCGGCCATGCGTATGCGCGATTCATTTGCAGCCTGGACGCAGAGAGGTGTGTGTCTCCTCTCTGCTCTGAGTCAGAGCCTCTGACTGCAGCGCGAGGCTACGAGACTGACCGCCTGTGAGTGCTTTTGAACGGGAGACAGCAGCAGCCGCTGCTAGTTGAGCATAGTTAGCCTATTCGTGTTTTCGAGTCTCCAAACACTACAAAGCCTTCAAAAACACCAGTAAAAGTGTCTGGATTTGTCGCGTTTGACAAAAAAAGTCGCAAGGATGGTTTGTTTGTGTCATAATCAGTGTTTAAAGTTGGGGGAAAAAGTGGCGGTACTCTCTTTGCATTGGCAAATCATGACATTTTTACAATGAAAAACAAAACTTGGAGATATTGCTGTTACAACAACAATTTATTGTTATTTATTAACAACATAACTGTATTTAAACATGTTTGTGTGCGCGTGGCTGCGTGCATGTGAGCATTTCTTTACAAAGACAACTAAACATTTTCTTTTAAGAAGTTGGTCATTAATAAACTTGATAGTCTTGAAGTTTGTTAAGATGGTGTACAACAATTGGATCTAGATGTTAAACAACAAAACAACGAAGAAAACAGCCCGATCTTGTCTTTTCAGTCATATTTTGATATGTTTACAAGACATCAAACCTAATACATAAATAAATAAGAAGGCGGCCTACACTCTGGTTTTACAGTTCAAGTAGTCACTTACATTTTAGACGAAATATTGACTATTTTGGTCTATTTTAGCAGCGAAAATAGATCTGATGAATCCAAACAAAGATCAAGCATAGCGCGTCCCGTCACAGCAACACTCAATCGTGTTTTGAATGATTCTGTGATTTGAACGAATCGGTTGAGTCAAAGATTCAATGACCCATTCACAAACATCTGTTTCATTCTTGATGAATCGGCCGTTTGAATGAACGACTCAATGACTCGCTTAATTAAACCGCTTAGCACCTGTATTTCCGCGCTCACTATCGACAAACCAGTCCAAACACATTTTAATTGTTATTCAGGAGTTATGTATATACAAAACAATACATTTTGATAACATTAGTTTAGAGATAAAAAAATTCCGATTTATTTTTTCCCTACCATCTGTAGCCTACAACTTGTGAAGCAGAAGGTTTTAAATTGTATAACATATGTATGGCTCCAAAGAACGAGTCTGAACATGTGGTGCACATCATCTTCTTTAATAGTTTTATGTCCAGGGTGGAAAGTGGCATGCAAATTCCACTTGCCTAATCCCATTTGCCCATTTGTTTTACAATTTTCACTGAGTTACAAACATTTATGGACATTTTATGGTCACCTTTTCTATGTCATTTGTTTTCCTTTTCCCCCTGTGTCCAATAGTCCCATTTTAAATAGTTTACTCTGAGTGATGTGGGTTCTGTGGATGGTTTTATATAGTTAAATATATGTAAATTGGTGTTGGTGGTCATATTGAAGGTGTTTCTACAAATCTGTGTCCATAAATCCGTGTCTAAAGATAGCGTGAGGTCGCTATCCCATTTTTTCCTTGGGCAGGGTAATTGTGGGGTTAGATGAAGCGATGATTTTGTATGTCATCTTAATTTCAGTACTAAATTACAATTACATAAAAAAGTGTCTTGGATCAATGCTTTTTAATAAAAAAATCACATGTAAATAATTTAAATGATTATCAAGAATGGAAGCTTTTAGCATATAGTTTAAGAGATACATTACAATCACTAGGTAAAGTGTTTTTGTTAGCACTGAGACCTTGATCAATGACTTTAACCATCTGCTGCTTGTCAGATAATATTTGGTATTTTACTTTGCATGAGTTTACCTAACCTGGTGAGAAAAGAAAAAGTGCTTGCTAATATATTTGTAATGTATCTGTAATATATCTACATTATGTGTACAACTATCTAAAACTAAAAGCAATCAAAATATCCGCATAAAGCATTTCATCTGCATCTGTGCAGCATCATTGCTGTGGTTTAACTTCTACTAATAGTTTGTGTGTAATTCTGAATAGATGTTTGAAAGTACGCAGCAGTGTTTTTCTTCGGTTGAAATAACATGATGTAAGATTTTGGTATGAAATAGCAAAAGAGAAATCCATATGTACTGGATATCTGAACAAATGCATTAACAAACAGGATTTCTTTGCTGTTGAAGAAAAAGAAAACTGTAAAGTATAAAATCCAGACCAGAATTAAAAACACTATACTGAAGGTTATTGATTTGGCCTCATTGTAATTTTTGGGAAGATCTCTTGCCATGTAAGAAAACCAAATACACAAGGCACCAAGAAACATATTCACAAAAGCAGCTGTGCTAATGGATATAACTTCCCCCCTTTCACAGGTGAAAAAAATCTGATTTTTAAAAGACAGTAAGTCCATTAAGGGTTTAGGAGGTTTCAGAATTATATACATTACATAAAAAAGGAAATAAAAGACAGAGAAAGAGGTAACAAAAATCCACTGGCCGTTGTACTTTACCCACAACCTGTGCACATTAGGGAACTCATTCATTTTGAAGACACAAACTATTTGAAAGGCACGAACAAAGAAACAGGAGAGACAGACAGCATTGAAAAAAGCATATATGGTATTTCTATAAGTACATTTTTCTAATGTGGGTTCACCAAAGAAAAAGAATGCACTTAGGCAAGAGATAATCATACACACTAACATTAGGAAAGACATGTTGCCACCAGCAGACCTCACCACTGGTGTGTTGTAATTGTAAGCGAAAATGACAATCATGATAATAAGAAGAGTAATCAAGCATACATTAGAAAATAAAAGTGCAATGGAGGGGATTTCTGTGAACTGTAAATACATAACAGAAAGTGTCTGACATGTCGCACTGCCATCAGACCATTCATTCTCTGCACATGGAAAACAGGTATAGGGGTCCCCTGGAATAAAAACAAAGATATGAATGTTTGGTAATACAGGCAAAATATCAATCTTGTGATGATTAAGATTTATAAAGCTAAAATATCACAAATGTGCTATTTAACTTTAAGGTACTTACGAGAATAATTCACATAGCTGTTTTGTGGACATTTTTTACATAGAAAGCAGCAATCATGATATCCCACGTGTTCTCTTGAAAATCCCTCCTTGCACTCAACAGAGCAGTTTGAGAAAGGAACCTTTATAGAATAATAAAGAGTGTTAAAAGTTCATCTAGGCTGCTAAATGTATTAAATGAAGCCTACCAAGAGTAATAAAGGGTAACTTACAGATGTGTTGTTATGCCAGGGCATGAGTGAGTTGTCAATGGTAAAATTAATTTCTGGATATGTGTCATAAATGCCCACCATCTCAATCCGTGAAAAATTTGTTTCAGTGTTCCAGACCACGATTGCATAACTGATGGTTAGATCACCATTAACATCATATTTCACCTGATAGTTATTGAGTGAAAAATCCAACTTCCTAATTTCTCCCAGAAGCTGTTGTAAAGTGTGTTGAAAAAAAATCTTATCAAAATGTAAACAAAAATTACAACAAAATTATAATGAGTATTTTATTGGCTTATTCTCCGGCAATCTTTTTT
The DNA here is from genome assembly GCF_030506205.2 of Paramisgurnus dabryanus. Lineage (NCBI taxonomy): Eukaryota > Metazoa > Chordata > Actinopteri > Cypriniformes > Cobitidae > Paramisgurnus > Paramisgurnus dabryanus. The sequence continues at coordinate 31,373,840 of NC_133347.1, forward strand.
CAAAAAAGCCCGCCATCATTTTTTGTGATTTTTACAAAAGTTTCGCAAAATGCCTACCAGGAAAATTCTCTTTTCATAAATATAAACATACAAATATATCAAATAAAAGAACAGATCCTCTGCTTTCAGACAAACAAGCATACAAAACAGGAAAAAAAATTCATCCTATCTTCATTTGTTCTCTTTTTATAATAGCGGAATTACAGATTGTCAGGGAAACTTGTCAGGAAGCGTCATTGGCAGGGAAACATTTTCTCTTAATTGACAAGATAACTTAACAATTAACAATTACAAGATAATTGATAAATACATTTTTTAGATATGAATTTAATATTTAATTCACTAGCTCAGGTTTAGTACATAAACAGCAGTAACTATATGGCTGAGAACCACAGTATTTTAAATGCCTGTTTACCTTTCCTAGTATGTTACTTGGGATTGTGGGTTAAACAGACACTCGTATACTAATTTTCCAGCTCCCCTAGAGTTAAACATTTAATTTATACCTTTTTTGAATCAATTCAGCTGATCTCTGGGACTGGCGCTACCACTTTCCTTAAAAGACACTCCCTAAACACTAAACTCTGATTACGCATGAGATTATGCGAGTAGCTGGCAAACGCCAGTGTCTCTTTTATCATAAACCCTTTAGACGCATCTGCAGCAGGCACTTATTTTGACAAGACATGTGATGCACACACGGTCTCTCGAAGCGCAGAAAACATATTTTGAAAAAAGGAACCACACACGACGGGCTACATACATGTTGTGACGAACTTTAGAGGTTTTAGATGTGCTTTTTGCAATCGCATCTTTTATAAGAATACCTCAAAGCGAGTCAAATATGATGCCTCTTGTGTTTGTGTGTGCCCGTCTTGTATGATGTTTGACGGCAGCACAAAGAAATTACTTGCGTCTGGAGAGAACTTTCAGTGAGAACACAGGTGCGAGTAAATAAGGATTTAAATGTTTGCTGCACTCGGATAAAACAACTGAGCATCAATGAATGGAGAGACTAGATTAGGACTGTGGGCATTAGCTATGCATATGGATCATCGGGGTATGGCAATCTCAGCTAATTTCAAATAATGAGGTAACAGCAGAAAGAAGGTACATATCCCTCTTCTTATACTTATACAGAGACCGCGTTTTTTACAGTGTGTTCAGAGGACAGGCAGCTAGCAGATAGTGAGGAGATGTTTACTGTATGATACAAAAAATGTTTTATGGCCTAAAACGTGTGAATTCGCTTAGAGCACCTTTAATTTTGCAAAAAGCATAACATTCTGTTTTTATTGGGAGTGGACACAAAAAAAATAGACCTTTAAAATTTTAAATGATGTATAAATCATATCTGTATATCCAAAATCAGCAGAGTAATCTAATCTGGTGCTGGACATTCAAAATGGAATTCTGCAAGGACGGTTGGGTCCAGAATTATCTTTTCTCAGGCCTATATGAAGAGTTTGGTTCCAAAATGCAATAAATGCCATTTTTGAAAAAAATGAGTTACTGCCAGAAAAAGTATTGTATCAGGTCAGTATTTAAAAGTAAATTCTTAATTTTACGCAAAATCCAATATCCGCCGTGTTATTCTGTCATCTTTTCTCCCTTTTTTCCAAAATGCGATAAACGCCACTCCTCCTTTTCAACAGAATGCAATAAATCCGCACAAACAATGGCGGCGCGTTGAGTACACAGAGTCCTAGTTTTCCTCATCTACTTTGTACTTCTTGATCAACAAACAAACAAAAACAAAATATTACTTTAATGGCATTGATAAACCTGTGATGGTTTTCTGTAACGGGAAAGAAACGTAAGCCATCAACATCTAATTTACACGAGAGGCACTCGGGAGACGGGTACTTGTTCTCTCGACAGCATCAAGCTCTGTTTTTATAATAAATCTTTGAAAATCAAGTTATGGATTTTAATTTGTTATGTTTTTATAACCTAAAGATGCTATGTGAAAGTTTGTAAAAGAAAATAGTGGTTTTCATCTCGTCACTTTCATGGTATAGAAAACACGTTTTTACCAAAATTTATCAAAATGGATTTATTGCGTTTTGGAACCAAACTCTTCATATCATTCCTAATCTTTAAGGTATTTCAGGCAGCCTCTGAGGCATCAGGAATTCAGGATATTTTTGACAGTGTATACAGGTCATCTATGATAACAAGCAGGGGAGGCTCGGTCACAGAACCAGGCCTTGTGGAAGGATCAGAGACAGTGTTGTGTTAAGGCTTAAGTAATTAAACATGGAAGGTGGGATACATTTTACAGTAAGGAGAGACTTCACATAATGAGCCAGATTCTCTGTCTGATCCATTTCCCAGGTCCTCTCAGGTTACACTGGAAAGGAGTGAGGCCAGTGACTCGGAGGATATTGTTTTAGTCATGTTCAACCCATGCCAGAAATCTGATCTAGGAGTTCTGGTGACAATGGCAGAATGTTGTCAAGTAATCTTAAAATCTCTTGGATCTTTCTCTCCATCTGCTGGTTCTACTGGTGATGATAACTGAATTACAAACTTATAATCACACCAAGAAGGGTATAAAAGGCTTTCTAGACTCTAATTATGAGCTGTGGCTAGGGTTGCCATCGAAATCGTATTTGCAGTGATGATAATAACAGCGTTATAAATTAAGTAAACGAGTAATCAGACGGCTTACCTTTTCACCAGTTGTAACGCCGCTACCATTACTGACAATAAATTGTTGTGTATGTTACTATAATTGATCTCACTGAAGTAATTTTCACCCGAGTAGGGGCTCTATCAGCCAGACAGTAGGACCTTCAATGTTTTTTCTCTGGTGTGTGTGTGTGTGTTCAGTGGTGGGACACATAACTGATGATGATTGGTTTGTGTGTGTTAGAGGAGGTGGGACAACCACATAACTGATGATGATTGGTTTAATATCCATCGTTAGCCAACCAAAGGCAGAGTGGTGCACATTTTTTTTCACACACAAGCACATGCACGTTGGTGTAAAAAAAAATGTCTGAGCAGTGTTGCCAACTTGGTGACTTTGTTGCTAGATTTAGCAACTTTCTAGACCCCTTTAGCAACTTTATTTCAGAAAAGTGACTAGGACAAATCTAGCGACCTTTTCTGGCTTGGTTGGAGACTTTTGGAAACTGAAGATCAGTGGGTGCTCCTGTTAGCCCCACCCCAGTTTTAAGGCACTCACAGGCAGCCTGGTCCTCGCTACACAGTCCCTCCGAGTCGCACACACCGGCATTGACTGAGCAATGGCATGTACCACAAACTCAAAGGATACGTTTGCGAACACTGGAAGTATAATAGGCTGTCAGGAATTTGGAGACACAAGACACGAACCCAAATGCGGACGTTGACAACAAAGGAATTTATTAAACAGACCGGGTAAAACAGAAAACAAAACCCACGAGGAAGCAAAACAAGACAAGGGAAACACGATACTGAATAAACACTAAACTTAACAAAAAACACTAAACAGGCTACGACTAAGATATCACAACTTACTACAGGCAAACCAACAGGATAAGTGACAAGACGAACGTGCACAGAACAGCAGACATAAGGACAAAAAATAGGGACAAAGTAAATTACATACACCTGGAAAATAATCACAAGTAAGGGATCGGGGAAAAAGTGACGAGACCCGGGAAATGCGTGGTCAGAATAAACCAATACTAAAACCACACATTTCCCACATAGAACATATGTACTGTCAGAACCCTGCCATGCTAAACTAGATCTAAATACCAACAAGGATCTGGCAGGATTCTGACAGTACGCCCCCCTCAAAAGGCAGCTACTAGACGCCCTCAAGGGGGAACACTAAATACGGTACATGACAGACTGGATACAAGACAAGAACCACGAGAACATAACAAACACTAACAGGGGCAAACAGGCAATAATAACAGTAGGATTGGGGTGAGACAATAAAAATAACAAACAAGGGAGGGGGGTGGGGGAACACAAAAGTTCATAGGGGGTGGTCCAGGGTGGGAGGGTGTTGAAGGAGTCCGGGTGGATCTAAAGTAAGTCCTGGGAGGGGCATGGCAGGAAGGTGCAAAACCTGTCCGGGGTTGCGCTGGCTGCGCACACGGCTGGGGTTGACGTTTGAATTGTTTTCAAACAGACGGAGCGTAGCTAACTCCTCCCCCTCCCTTCCGTGCTTTCATGAATGCGCCCAACCCCCACCCCAAATCCTTCTTGTCGTTTATTGGCTGGAAAATTTTGTTATGGTTTCTGTTGTAGGTTTGGCCACTGTGTTGTTATTGCCATTTTTGAAGGCTGGGCTGTCTACAGAGATCGCGTTTTTTTACAGAATTCAATAGCGTTTGTCCCTTATTTTCGAGTTGCGCAGCATCCATGCAAACCATCTCATCCACATTCTGTGAAGACTTATTTCCTCTGGCATATATATATATATATATATATATAGCAGAGATGCTCACAAGTCTCTGAGCTCGAGTCCAAGTCAAGTCTCAAGTCTTTGAGCTCGAGTCCAAGTCAAGTCTCAAGTCTCGTTGTAACAAATAAAACTCTAATAACAAATAAAGTAAATGACAAACATTTATAAAAAAGAACAAAGTTGCACATTAAGTAGGGTCTAAAATTAGCATTAGGTACAGAAATTAAATTAAATGGATAATAACACTGTCTTTATTGTACAAATTAAGTATTATTATTATTGTTTTTAGAGCAATAGAAGTGATTTTCTGTTTGTCTTGGGTTGTTTGATTAACATAAATGACACAGACTTAGGTAGGTTAATCGAGGTTACTGTCTCTTTAAGAACAAATAAGCCCAGACTGGTTTCTGACTGGTTTCTTAAGACATAAAAAGACATTAACAAATGTTAGAAAAACAATACTGTGAGATCATTTTGTGTGTATGTGCCCTGTCAAGAAAATAAAGATTTTATGTTGGCTTAACTTTTGAAACACTTCTCTCTGTATGTGCACTACTGAGGCCACTTAAACACGTGCTCACACACAGGCGGAGAGCATTGTTTTTCATTGCTCTATTCAGCAAATGTATGTCAATGGACTACAGTATGACACAAAGTAGCGCAACTCTGGACCTGACTGGAGCTGGACCGGACACATTTAACCACATATACGTACAGAAATCTGCTCACTTGAGCGCCTTCTTGTGGTTAAATTGTTTAACCGTTTAAAGAATTGCAAGCCTTAGAAACACGTTAATGATAAACTTACCCTATTTAAATTGCATATTAATCCGCGAATTGCATGCGAGCCGGACCGCAGATCCGTCACAGCACTACCCAAAGCTTCAGATGAATGGCACCGCAGTGACTGGTGCAGTCGACATGTATGCACGGAGCAGATAGGTCACGTGTTACGTCGTGGGCAGGTTGTAGGTAACGGAGGGAGGGGAATAACAGCGAGCTCATCAGACGTTTCCTAAAAATAAACATTGTTCATGAGTCGCGCGGCTTGAGTCCAAGTCGAGTCTGAAGTTTTTGAGGGCCGAGTCTGAAGTCACTGTGTGTGCGACTTAAGTTGGACTCTAGTCAGAGTCTCAAACTCGAGTCCCCATCTCTGATATATAGTAAATTACACATTATCACACAATTATTATTATATAGGTTATTATTTATTCTACACATAAAGAAGATGGTCCTAATGACAAATCTTCATGCTTTGCTTTCTTACTTTTCAATCTCCATGATAGTGTCTGCTTAATGCCTAATGTAAATGTCATGAGAAGTTCAAATGTTAATCACTTGATCTAGGCCTCCTACAGATGTGCATCTCTGGTGAAGTCATATTAAAGGACTTTGTTATAACATCTCACATACTTTTTTCACCTGTTATTCCAGTGGGCCCACAGCACATCTGGCTTCTCCCAATGACAGCAAAGCCTTCCAAATCATCATCATCATCATTCTTTATTTGCGCTTGCACAGTTTCATCAAAAAAATGCTAACTTTTTAAGTAAATTTCATACATACATTCAGTGCAAAGCTCAGGAGTAGGATGAAGGAAATCGAAAATGAAAAGAAAACGGAACTTAACAGATAATAAAACTGATCATGGATTTCTGTTTTAACTCTTTTGCTTCGGTAACAAACTGCTCTATAAGTAAGCTGTGCTGTGAAAAACCCTTGGAGCCAGTTTTGGCGTATTTTATGCAACTAACCAACCTTGTGCACGCACCTGCTCATGCAGAACACTCCAAAAACAATGAGTTTGCCCAATCATATGTTGTGAATTATTAAACATTAATTCACAAACTGAAATGTGTGTATAAATACGTAAAACATATGAAATTATTAGGAATAACCCACATTGTTCTTAAAGATTAGTTTATATTTCTTTATTTGTCATTGCATGTTAATAGAATGAAATTGGTGAAAAATAGCATACCAATGCTGTGCCACTTACTAGTCCATATGTTAAAAAAAATTACAAAATGACCGTGATAGGGATTGTTAAAAAAACTGCAGTAAAGCCACATATGTGACACAAATAGATGTATAATCGGTAAACACCCATAGACAATAATTAGTCCCAAAAATAAAAGTAAATTTTTTTCACGATTTTTTTACGAAGTGCAAAGAGGTTTGTGCAGTTACAGATATCCTGTGCCATGCCCGGCCACCAGTGTTGGTTTGATTGGACAGAGAGGTTCTGGTCGCAGTATGGGCCGTGCCCACAAATGAATGAATGGACTTTATGAGAGGAACTCATCATTCTTAGTCCCTGGACGATAGGATATGGAAAAGTCTGGGTTGCAATGGTCAGTAAGTACTACAAAGAAGTAACAGGTGTAGTGAACAGCGTACAACAAACATTCCAGACCCCTCCCTAATTGCTACATTTGGAGTGTATTTTGGTGGGTTAACATAAGCAAGTGTGCACTTAATCAGAAAAGGCTGCTCGGACAACTCTTTTATAGTTGACCCCCGTGCCAAAGCGGAAAAGAAGAGGATGTTTTGATTGGCTCACAACATTTCTGCTTAACATCCGTTCAAACCCCCCCTTCACAATCTCATGAAGGCAGGATGGTTGTAAACACTCCTTAAGGAAAAGCATTTTTCAAAGTATTGGCTTTCCAAAGAACAAATCTTTACAATCCTTCCACCAACAAAATGTACTAAAACCATCACCTATTCACTTGACTTGTTTAAAGACACTACCATTCAGGATTACATCTTTATGTTATGAAACTGTTCAATTAATCACAGTTATTAACATATGAATGCATGTATTATATAGTAACATTTTGCTGTTATGTTTATACTTTTTACACTCAGGACAATGTCAATGGCATTTTGGAAATGGTTTGGTAAGTGGAAAATGCGTGGATGAAATTCTTAAGACAGTTAAACTGTACTTTATGCTATGCAAATGAGTTCTCATCCATATTCTGTGGGCTTCCTCTGACATCCACAGCCAATCATGGTTCTGCATCAGGAAAGTACCAAGATGCAAACTCCTCCTTATCTAAAATGTTATAAAAGTTCCTTTTTTCCAGACATTCTGTGTTCTAAAGCTGCTGCCTGTGTGCTAGAGACGTAAACAGAGTACCCCAGCTCTGAGTCTCAGCCCGAAAATGAGACATTAGACAAATTCTGAGTCTCTCGCCTGCGTGTTAGAAATTGCAACAGGACAAACCCCATCGTTCTGAGTCTTCTGCCATATGCTAAGAGACTGAAACAGGGCACCCAACTTCTTGTTTCGCACTTAGAGAGACAATAACAGATCATCGAAAAAACCAACCAAGTTTCTGAATCTCAGCCTTAAGATTTTACAACTCCTCGTTCTGAGTTTGACAACAGAGACTGAACCAGATCAACCACAAATTCTGAGTTTTTGGCCTGTGCGTCCAGAGACTAAGCGAATCACACCATGTTTCAAGTCTCACGTCCAGAAAGGCAGTCACAGACGTCTGCAACAAGGTGAAGCTCAGAAGATCAAACCTTTACTTCAAGGGACTTTTATCTGCGTGTTCCAGATTTGTTAAGGATCTTCTGCACTGACTACAGCACCGTGTCTGCGTGTTCCAGATGTCACGGTTTATGAATGCATTGTGTCAGAACGATCTGACCACAATATGTAGGCAGCGAGTTCAACCATCACATCCATGGAGGAGTTCTTTAACTGCAGCAACCGTCGTCTCGAATCCCAGTAACGTAATCTCTGCGAGTCGTGCTGTTCAGGCATTGGTGGCACAGGTGACGGAGCTCACCCAACAATTCCAACAGCTACGAGTTCCCACTGCGCCGCCCACACCGCCCGTTCAACCCACACCACCGGAGAACATTGCTCACTTGGAGCCCCGCCTCCCGGTTCCTGAATCTTACTCGGGTGAGCCTAACTATTGTAGAGCTTTTCTAACATGTTGCTCTATGCATTTCTCTTTACAACCTAGAACCTTCAACAATGAACAGACCAAGGTGGCATTCGTGCTAACTCTATTGACCGGGAGGGCGGCGCTCTGGGGAATGGCGGTGTGGGAGAATCAAGATCCATGCTGCGCCTCATTCCAGACACTCGCGACTGAGATGAAGAGGGTCTTCGACCGAGCACTCGCGGGTAGAGAAGCAGCTCGTTTGTTGGCGGAACTGAAGCAGGGAGAGAGGTCCGTCTCCGACTATTCGATCGAGTTCAGGACATTAGCGACCGAGTGTCAGTGGAATGAGGAGGCACAGTGGGACATGTTCCTGAATGGGTTGGCTGACCGCGTCCATCAGGAGATCTACGCCATGGAGCTTCCAACTACACTCAATGGACTCATCGAACTGGCCTTAAGAGTTGATTCCGTTTATCCAGAGTAAACCGTCGAGCCATGTCCAGATCCAGTGGAGCAGAGGTGATGCGGCCCATTGGCGGAGACGCGGTCAGCCCAGTCTACGATCCCGAGCCCATGCAGGTGGGTCGAGCCCGACTTTCCCGGGAGGAGAAGGAACGGCGGAGATCCCAGGGCCTTTGTTTGTATTGCGGCGGGACTGGTCACTTTGCATACAACTGTCCGGTAAAAGGCCCAGCCCGGCAGTAAGTTTGAGGCTACTATCAGGCGGGGGTCTCAGCCGAGAAGTCGTCATCTACATCTACGCTCCTCCCGGTGAGACTGAGGTGGTCAGCACATCATCACGATTGTCAGGCACTGGTGGATTCGGGGGCTAAAGGTAATTTCTTGGACCATTCTTTTGCCATCAAACATAACATTCCACTCAGAGCCCTTTCACAACAGACTTCAGTTCATGCACTCAACGGATTAGATCTTCCCACCATTGCTTTAGCCACCGAGAATATTACATTCATCACTTCTGGCAACCACACCGAAATTATTTCTTTCTACATCCTGGACTCACCCCTGGCACCTGTTGTACTTGGACATCCATGGTTAGGATTACCCAACCCAAAAGTGGACTGGCAGACGAAAATTCAGTGTGTGCTTGGAAGGAAGTGTTCAGTAAGTCTTACGCTGCTTCTCGTCCTCCACATCGTCCCTATGACTGTGCTATAGAGTTAATGTCAGGTAAGTCTCCGCCTAAAGGCAAGTTATATTCGCCTTCGATTCCCGAAAGTGAGGCTATGGAGAAATACATTTCTGATTCTCTAGCAAACGGGTTCATCCGCCATTCCTCTTCTCTAGCAGGGGCGGGGTTCTTTTTTGTGGGGAAGAAGGATGGAACTCTGTGACCTTGTATTGATAACCAAGGGTTGAACAACATCATGGTAAAGAATACTTATCCTTTGCCGTTGATGTCTTCAGCTTTCGAGAGGTTGCAGGGAGCATTCGTTTTCACAAAATTGGATTTACGTAACGCTTATCATTTGGTGGGGGATGAATGGAATGGAAAACTGCTTTTAACACCCCTAGAGGCCATTTTGAATATTTGGTGATGCCCTTCGGGCTATCCAATTCACCAGCAGTTTTCCAGGCACTCGTCAATGATGTGCTGCGAGATATGGTTGACCAGTTCATATATGTCTACCTGGATGACATATAGATTTTTTCTTCATCTCTCCAGGAACGTGCAGCACGTCAGACAAGTGCTTCAGAGGTTGCTAGAGAATGGGCTTTTTGTCAAGGCGTAGAAATGCGCCTCTGACTGCCTTAACCTCCCCACGAACCACGTTCAGGTGGTCAGACGCAGCCGAGGCTGCGTTTGCCAAACTGAAAGGTTGCTTTGTTTCAGCCCCTATTCTTGTCGCCCCTGATGCTTCACGTCAGTTTGTGGTCGATGAGTCAGGGGTGGGGGTAGGTGCAGTGCTATCCCAACGCTCCTCCTCAGATGACAAGATGCACCCCTGCATGTTTTTGTCTCATTGGTTATCCCCCGCAGAACGCAATTATGATATTGGTAATAGAGAGTTGTTGGCAGTCAAATTAGCATTGGAAGAATGGCGCCACTGGTTAAAAGGGTCTGGGGTACCTTTTATTGTTTGGACCGATCATAAGAACTTAGAATATATTAGAACTGCTAAAAGACTGAACTCCAGGCAGGCTCGGCGGGCACTTTTTTTCGGTCGTTTTGATTTTTCTCTCTCGTATCGTCGGGGTTCCAAAAACATCAAACCCGATTCCTTGTCACGCATTTTTGATCGTTCCGAACGCCTGTCTACTCTCGAGTGCATTTTACCAGAGAGTCTAGTTGTCTCCACACTCGTATGGGAGGTCGAATCGAGAGTCAAGACGGCTCTAGAAGGGGTAACGCCTCCGTCTAGGTGTCCACTGAACCGTTTATTTGTACCGGAGGGATTAAGGTCCAATGTTATTAAGTGGGGTCATTGTTCCAATATAGCTTGTCATCCAGGGGTAAGTCGAACCAAATTTTTGGTCAAGCAACGATTCTGGTGGCCACACATGGCTCGTGACATTCACAGTTTTGTTTTGGCTTGTTCGGTTTGTGCCAGTGGTAAGACTTCCAATCGACCTCCTGATGCGTTACTTCAACCGCTGCCTGTCCCTTCGAGACCCAGGTCCCATATCGCTCTAGATTTTGTTACCCCCCTTCCGCCCTCCCAGGGCAACACGGTAGTTTTAACCGTGGTGGACCGATTCTCGAAGGCGACTCATTTCAATCCCTTGCCCAAATTACCCTCAGCCAAGGAGACAGCGTTGGTTGTCGTAGACCACGTCTTTCGCTTACATGGCCTCCCGACAGACATGGTTTCCGACAGAGGTCCCCAATTTGTGTCCAAATTTTGGCAAGAATTTTGTAAGTTGCTATGGGCGACTGTCAGTCTTTCTTCTGGGTTTCATCCCCAGACCAATGGTCAAACCGAGAGAGCCAACCAAGATCTGGAGAGAGTGTTGCGATGTCTGGTTTCCAAGAATCCTTCATCCTGGAGCCAACAACTCTCTATGGTGGAGTACGCACACAATACTTTACTGGTATCAGCTACGGGCCTATCTCCGTTTCAGTGTAGTATAGGGTACCAACCACCTGTTTTTTCCAGTCTGGAATCCGAAGTCCCCTCCGCTCATGCATTCGTCCAGAGGTGTCACCGCACATGGACTAGAGCCCGGGAGGCTTAACTCCAGGTGGGGGCGGGCACCAAGGCCAAAGCCGATCGCAACCGGTCTAGGCCTTCGAGATACGTCATTGGTCAAAGAGTGTGGCTTTCAACTAAGAATATTCCTTTCCGATCCGTGTCTAACAAATTAGCTCCTAAATTCATTGGCCCGTTTAAGGTCACTAAGAACATTTAGTCTTCCTCCTGTGTACAGGAGAGTACATCCCGCCTTTCATCTTTCCAAAATCAAACCTGTGTTTTTTTCACGCTTTAATCCGCCTGACCCGGTTCCCCCCGCCTCGTCTCGTAGATGGGGTAACCAGGTATTTGGTAAATCGTATTCTGGACTCTAGGTGGAGGGGACGCGGATTTCAGTTCTTGGTGGATTGGGAAGGTTACGGTCCGGAGGAGAGAAGTTGGGTTCCTGCTCGAGACATACTGGATCACTCCCTTATCGATGAATTCAAGCGGCAGGTAAAGGAGTCTGGGAACGCCAGGCGGCGTTCCTAGGGGGAGGGGTACTGTCACGGTTTACGAATGCATTGTTTCCTTTCTGATTCACATGGCTGTGTTGTGTGTGTGTGTGTGTGTGTGTGTGTGTGTGTGTGTGTGTGTGTGTGTAGTGGGCGTGTCCGGCACTTACCTCCAGCGCACCTGATTCTCATCACTCGCTTCAGCTGGAGCTCATTTACTCCGCTATATATACTCACCCAGTTTCTTGTGTCCTTTGTCAGATCGTTTGTGGAGTTGGTGGTGTCTCGTGCTGTGTTTCCAGTCTGGTGTGTTCCTGCTCTCGTGTTCGTGTTAGTGATGAGCGAGTCACCCGAAACTCGGATCATTTAACCCGATCCCTAAAATGACTCGAGAACCATGAGTCCTTAGTGACCATTAACCCGAGTCAGTTGAGTCCTCTCAGATTTTGCATTAAAAATGAGAAATTGTATCAAACACAAAGCTCTTCAAATGTTTACAACAGAATTACAACAAATAACTCTACATAAGCTGCCATAGGTTCTATAACTTGCAACAACGAGTTAATTTACATCACCAAATGTCGACTGGGGGTACCGAGTGAACCAAAAGCTGCTATTCCGGATCATTATTTCTTGCAGGTCCGAGTACAAAGGGATGCGTGCGCGCGACAATGAGTTGGTCGGCGGCTCGGGGATTCACACAGAGAGTGACTCAACTCATGGAGCTTGAATCCTGGGCTAGGAGAAACAAGCCTTGCTCGTGTTGTTAACCCACTGACTCATGTAGGCTAATCTGTTGAAATATTTGACTGGCACAATGTTTTGGGTAGAAGCTGCAAATGTTTAACATTTTTAAATACGAGGACTGCTGCAGCAGTGCTGCTGGAAAGATCCGCCACCGACGGACGTACACGGCTCCTCTTGTTGACTGAGTCACTCAGAGTGACGTGAGTGGTTCACTCACAGGACCCGTGCAGGAGCAGGCGAGCGGCTCTGTCTGGGACTCACTCACAAGATTAACCGAAGCCTATCGTGGATCTTTTAAGTCAATCTGAAACAGGACACGTTCCTCTCACGTCCAAGTCAACCAAGCCTGACATCTTCTAAATGTGGTGTTGATATATTTGTCGTTATGAAATGAAACTAAACACACCAAACTTTTACAATTATGTTATTGATAATGTTACCACGGGCATGCATGTTTTTTACAAGTTCCTCAGGTCACATAAGCCCTTTTTTGTGAGCAGAGGAGTCATAAACTCGTAGCTGCACGCGTGATCCGAGTTGCTTGGTTGGCATTAGTATGACTTAGCGATTGGAATTGGGAGATTTTGACCAAGTGACTCAAGTGACTCGAGTGACTCGCACAACCCGGATCATATTAGTGAGTGACTCAGAATAACCCGAATCCTTAAAAAGATCCGGGTTGACCATCACTAGTTCGTGTTTCTGGATTGTTATGTGGATTATATTATCGACCGGATTCATCAGTTTCGTCACGCTGGCCATCTCAGTTACCTGTGTCACCCGTCCTGCTGTCATCATCTCAAATCCTTCTGTGTTTTCAATAAACAGCTTAACTTGCGTTTGCTTCCTCTCAATCTTCGTGACACCAGATCGCTAGAATCCTCTTGAAGCTTCTCGGAGATCACTATTTTCACAGCACTTCATGTTCAAGGCTGTTGAACTGAACCTGACTCTTTGTCATAGCAGCACGGAAAAGCCTGACACGTGGCTGACGGGCCACCACTGGACTGCTCATTCGACCACACAGAACGTAAATATAACACAACCAAATATTTCCTGAAACCATGGCATTGGTCTATTCTATTAGTAACTATTTACAATAGATGCTTCCCAATATTGCATAACTGATTTCTTTAACGTTTATCAGATAATTCTTTGATTATTGGGTTATTAGAAATAAGGTTTCATCTTACCAGAAATAGAAAACATTCTGCCATGAAATCAACTCAGTCACTTCAATTTTTTTATTCTTTACATTTTAGTTTCTATCTTTTTCTATTCTTTAGTTTTTTAGTATCATTTAGTAGTGTTTTTAGTTTTCTTGTTTATCTTTTGTTAATAAATTCCATTGTGTCTTCCTTGTGTTGGTTAAACAGTTGAAGGGTTCTACAAGCTGGTCAGAATCTCAAAAAATCCTTCCAATAAATTAGATGACAAACTCCCTCTAATTTACATATTTTCTTATTTGTTGAATGATCTATTTAAATCATTCTTATTGTTAAAGTGAAATTTTCACGGAGTGACTGTATACAGGTGGAATGAAAGTGGTGGAAATAGTTCTGCCAGGGCCAATTTCAGTGTAACACCTGGCTTGTTCCGGTCGACTCCGGGCGATGAATTTACATGAGATATGGATCAGGTGTGTAAAGAGAATGTGGCGATCGATGATTGGGTCATCGAGAGGAAAGAGGACCTATAAAGAGGGCTGTTTGAAAAGCAGAAAAGAGGAGTCAGCTCCGGGAGTCCGCTGGAATCGATGCGTAAGGGGGGCGGGTGAGAATGAGTGTCTGGACAAACAGGCAAGTGGTGAAGACGTAACCTTCATGGAAGGAGTTTGGAAAGAGGAAGGAGATTTATACATGAAACACGGAAGAGATAAGTGCCAAGCCATTTGTTTACGTTGTGCTTTCACGACTACGTGGTGTGTTTTGAAGGAATATTGGATGTCTGGAGGACACAAAGAACGGAGCGAATTGGATATGCATTAGAAGAAGGAGAGCAAAGCTAATCCGGTGGGTCAATGCTTCTGAACATTTGTCATGTGTTATGAGAAGCGAAGTGTGGATATTTAAAGGAACAGTCCGACACTTTGGGGAATTTCCCCGGTTGTATGTTGCCACCTGTATAACCCGCTGTCTTCTGGCTTAAAGCCCATATCCTCATACACCAAACAAAGGTATTGCCGTGTGTTACTGTGAACTGAGGGGAGGACGACTGCTTTTTCAGGGAGCTACACTGCGACCAAAATGGTCGCATATGCGACCTTTTGAACTGCCGTTGCGACCCTAATTTTTAATGGGTCGCAAATGTGCTACCTAATGTTTTAGACAATATGCTATGATTTACTATGAGCATTTATTAAAACAGAAATGTGGATCTTAAGAATACGTTTTATAACGTGCTCTGAGCCATCAACACGTTGGCTTCATTTTGCGTGAAAGCACGTCGTGTCTCTCCCTATCAGTGTGCGTTTGCGTGCTCAGCTGTTTCTCAATGAATTTGGTGGGACGCGACGCAAGCGCAGTGTCTTCCTTGTTTCTGAACTTGAGCAGAGGCTTTCTTCACTGAGGACGCGGGACTCGTATGGTTCCGGGTTATATTTTAAATGGTCTGTCGGGTCCGGTTAGGTCCTAGTTTAATTACTTTGGGTCCCAAGTCTGATTAATGTTGTGTTTATAACCCGAGTCGATCGGAAAACGTCCATGAGCGCTACCGCGCTAAAGCTCGAGTGCAGTTTCAGCGTGCCTCCGGTTTCTATGGCGATGGTTCTTGTTACGACCACGCGCTGCATTTTCTTTCTCACATTTTTTTAATAATCTTATTATTAATTAACCATATCCATATTAAGTTTGGACAGAGATTGTAGCAAAAAGCAATGCTAATGTCAAGCCAATTGCACTGAACGAGCAAAGCAATGTAAAGTCTGTCACCGGGACAGCAAGTAGACTTTTAAATCTGAAATAATGAGTGGATTAAGCTTTTTAAATCGGCAAGAGAGAAATAGAAAGATAGAGCAGAAGCAGTAAAAGTGCCTTTCTAATAGAAATTATAACCATTATAACATTAGTCACATTTATAATCTATAGACCTGCACTGTCTATTAATATACTATACATAGTATTGTATTATATTGAGTTTGATAAAAGGGGTCTAATTGCTTCATATATCAGTGCAAAAACAGTAAGTCTTTTCGTGGTGCTTTGACAAACAGTGTCAGCTTTGTTAATGGCAAAGAAAGTTTAAGGTGGTTAGATTGATGAAATATAATGTGAAATTAATATTAATTTTCAATGAATCAAATTATTGTGTTGTGTCACACATTATTAGTTCTACATCACATGTATAGTAGACCATTATTTGTCAGTGGGTAATAATTGCCCTTTTCACCGGCTACCACCACCAAGTAAATTTCAGATGTGGGAAACACTGCAACGTTTAAGAAAACAAGGCGGCATGTGGTTTAAAAGATGGCAAGTAAAATAAAAAGCATATCTGTATGCAATACAGTTTCATTATTGTTCATTATTATCCAGAGCGCCTTAATATAACTTGAAAAAAATATGTGCGACCAAATCATATTTTGCGCCAGTAACTGAAAAAGTTGGTAGCGCAAGTGCCACCAGTGGAAAAGGTTAGTGTAGTTCCCTGTTTTTGGTGTATTGATGCCTTTCCTTTGATGCCAATCTAACTAACAGTGTTTGTTCATCACCCAGTCTGTTTGTATCCATGCTTTCTTGTTGGAGGTAGCAAAGGAGGAGGAAGGAGTCCCCGGTACGTGACCTTAATACCCCCTGTGTCCCACGCCTATACCTGCACTATTAGCCAGGACTCGGAGCCCGGGCTGAATACGTACCACTGCCCTTATAGCAGTGCTTTTGCCAATATTTGTCAGTGATCATGTTCTAGGCCGAGGGAAGAGCTCTGCCTGAGAAGAGCAGAGGGCTGGTGTGTGACAGTATTTCAACACATGTCCATGACTGGGGGACTGGGCAACCTTCCTCATCGCCTGGTGGTAGTGCTGTGGCCATGGAATGTTTCCAGATGCCAGTTCATGCTATGACGCCATGCTCAGCTGTTTCAGAAAAGGAGATTGAATGTTCTTGCCTCCCTCCACCAGTAAGCCGAAAAGATAAAGCCTCCACCCTGATCTGCATATAGCCGTGTCTCCTCCCGTTGCTACCGGTCACTGGTCTGTATGTTTGCTTGTATGCTGAAGAGCCACAGCTCTGTGTTCTTACCTGCCTCCTTGCCTGTATGTGAAGAGTTAAAGTACTGAATTTTCCATTGTTTGTCCATCCGAGTTAATACTAGTGCACTCACTTGTGTCTTCTGCCACCAGCCTGTATACTGAAGAGCTAAAGCTCTGCACCGTTACCTGACTGCTCTCTGGAACGTCGAGGGGCTAAAGCCCTGAATGCTTGCTTGTGCTCCCACCTGTGAGTCGAAGAAAACAAATTCCAAGTACGTGTCGGTATGCCCACCTGTAAATCGAAGAGACCAAGTCCCTAGCACTTACCTGTAAGCCTACCTGTGAGCCAAGGAGTTAAGTCTCCCATGTAGGGCTGTGACGGTGGCAGTTTTTTACCACGGCGGTGGTAATGTACCAGAGTATCAACACATTTCAACTGTGTGCGTTCCTCGAACAAACGAATACAGAGCACCGTTTACCTCGTCTCATACAAATCTTACTAACATAAAATTAGAAAACAACACATTTACAGATGAACCTCGAATGTTAAAATTCGGCCTTCTTAACATTAAATCGCTTACCAATAAAGAACCCATTGTCAATAAAATATTTACTGACCAAAACTTAGATGCACTCTCTTTAACAGAAACCTGGCTTAAAGCAGACGATTACATTAGTTTAAACGAATCCACCCCACAAGACTACTATTATAAACATGAACCGCGATTAAAGGGGAGAGGGGGTGGTGTAGCTACAATATACAACAACATTTTTAAAGTTAACCAAAAATCTGAACTAAAATTTAATTCATTTGAAATAATGCTATTAAATATGGAAATAACTGATCGTAACCATAAACAGCTCTCTTTTGTCCTTGCTACGATCTATAGACCTCCGGGCCATCATGCAGATTTTCTTAAAGAAATATCAAATTTCCTGTCTGACCTCGTAGTCACTGTAGATAAAGCTCTTATCGTTGGTGACTTTAATATACACGTTGATAACCCAACAGATACATTAGGATTAGCGTTTATAGATATTCTAAATTCTCTCGATATTAGACAAAACGTGACAGGGCCCACGCATACTCGTATGCACACATTAGACTTAATTCTGTCACTCGGGCTCAATATTAATGGAATCGAGATATCACCTCAGAGCGATGCAGTTTCAGACCATTGTCTTGTCTCATACACGGTACTTCTAGATAGGATCACTCGATCCACAATATGCTACCGACTAGCCAGAACAATAATTTCTACCACTAAAGATAACTTTATTAGCACTCTTCCAGACCTGTCCCAAATGAAACATGTAGCAGATAATCCTGAAGATCTAGATATTGTAATAGAAAACCTGAACAGTATTTGTTCTAACACATTGGATGCCGTAGCTACAATTCGAAAAAAGAGAATCAAAGAAAAAAGGCCAGCTCCATGGTACGACCATCATACCGCAGCCCTTAAAAAGGCTGCTAGAAAAATTGAAAGAAACTATAGAAGCACAAAGTTAGAGGTATGGTGTGCAGCATGGAAAGAGAGTGTTAAACACTACAGACAGGCTATAAAAATTGCCAGATCTACGTATCTCAGCAATCTTATTAAAGAAAATCATAATAACCCTCGCTTCCTCTTTAGCACAGTTGCGAAACTGACTAGAAATAAAGAACAAACAGAACCCGCTAATAAACTCCCACACAATAGTAACGACTTCATGAACTTCTTTACTAACAAAATTATGATTATTAGGGAAAACATTGTAGGTACCCAAGCAGCCACCACTCTATCCAGTAATATATTTAACGCTAGCTTACCATACGAACATCTTGAGTCATTTAAACCTACTACAATAGAAGAGCTATCTAAATTAGTATCGTCATCCAAATCATCATCCTGTATATTGGACCCTGTTCCCACAAAATTACTCAAAGAGGTATTCCCTATAGTGTCTAACCCAGTACTAAATGTATTTAACTCATCACTAGAATTAGGCTACGTTACAACAGCTTTCAAACTAGCAGTTATTAGACCGCTCATTAAAAAACCAAACCTTGACCAGGGAGATCTAAATAACTTTAGATCAATCTCAAATCTCCCTTTTCTTTCCAAAATATTAGAAAAAGTAGTGGCAAGCCAGCTACGTACATTCTTAGCAAATAATAGTACGTATGAAAAGTTCCAATCAGGATTCAGGCCCCACCATAGCACAGTGATAGCGCTGCTTAGAGTTACAAATGACCTTCTCCTAACATCCGATCGTGGCGAAATATCACTCCTTATATTATTAGACCTTAGTGCAGCCTTTGACACAATAGATCACACAATCTTACTTAATAGGCTAGAAAACTATGTTGGCATCAGTGGTCAAGCGCTAGCCTGGTTCAGGTCGTATCTAACCAATCGCTATCACTTTGTTTATGTAAATGAGGAGGAGTCACATCACTCCCTGGTTGAATACGGCATACCGCAGGGATCAGTTTTAGGTCCTATCCTGTTCTCCTTATATATGTTACCTCTGGGAGATATAATCAGGAATCATAACATACAGTTTCACTGCTACGCAGATGACACACAGCTTTACATCTCCTCACATCCTAGCGAAACACACAATTTTTCTAAGCTATCAGACTGCATCAGCGATATAAGTGACTGGATGGCACATAACTTTCTTATGCTAAACTCCAATAAGACAGAGATACTTGTTATTGAACCGAATCACTACAAATATAATATGACAGACTACAAGTTGCCCATAGATGGCTGCACTGTGGTGCCAACCTCCACGGTTAAGAATTTAGGTGTGATGTTCGACAGAAATTTATCCTTCGACAGCCATATCTCCAATGTCTGCCGCACAGCGTTCTTCCACCTTAGAAATATCTCAAAAATACGCCATATGTTGTCTGCATCAGATGCAGAGAAGCTTATCCACGCTTTTATGACCTCTAGAATAGACTATTGTAACTCGTTACTCGGAGGATGCCATGCAAATCAGGTAAACAAGCTTCAGCTAGTTCAAAACGCTTCTGCAAGAGTTCTTACTCGATCTAAGAAGTATGACCGCATAAGCCCAATTCTGGCATCTTTACACTGGCTACCAGTTAAATATCGTATACAATTTAAAATATTACTAATCACCTACAAAGCCTTAAATGGCCTAGCACCCTCATATCTTAGAGAATTATTATCAGAATACAATCCATCACGTGCATTGCGGTCACAAATTTCTGGCCTCTTAATTATCCCTACAATATCAAAAGTGTCTAAAGGTGGCAGATCCTTTTCCTACTTAGCCCCTAAGCTATGGAATGATTTACCAACCAACGTCCGAAAATCAGAGACAGTAGATAACTTTAAATCTAGACTTAAAACTTTTCTCTTTAACAAGGCATTCGCATAGTTTGTTTAAGCAATAGTACTTATCTCCCAATAGCTAGCTTGTACAACCTAATAAATAAATAAATTAATGAATAAATTAAAACCTTTTTTTCGTCAACACTCCAAAACATGGTAAATGACATTAATACACTTTAGTAATATGCTGAAACTTTGAATTGGTTGTCGATTGAGTCTTAATTGCAAAATATGGTCGGTTTGCAATTTTGGCCTTTTCCCATGGCCTTAAAAATAGTATGTCATACAGAACCGTTTGCCACTGTACGTTAGTATTAACGACGGCAGTGGGGCCTCTGGCCTTAGTCAAACGAGTTCTGTTTCTGTTTCTAAAATCATCAACTATATGTAATACACTTATCTCCCAATAGCTAGCGTGTACAACCTAATAAATAAATAAATTAATGAATAAACTAAAACCTTTTTTTCGTCAACATCCCAAAACATGGTAAATGTCATTAATACTCTTTAGTAATATGCTGAAACTTTGCATTGGTTGTCAATTGAGTCTTAATTGCCAAATATGGTCGGTTTGCAATTTTGGCCTTTTCCCATGGCCTTAAAAATAGTATGTCATACAGAACAGCTTGCCACTGTACGTTAGTATTAACGACGGCAGTGGGGCCTCTGGCCTTAGTCAAACGAGTTCTGTTTCTGTTCTAAAATCATCAACTATATGTAATACACTTAACCAGCAATAGTTAGCCTGCCCGGAACCGAGCTGACTAAAACCACATTACTGTGTGACACCTGCTTTTTATGTGAACGGCCCCTACGCTAATAAGATTTTGTTTCTCTCTCCCTGTCTCGTCCTCGATCACAAGGACAATAAGACAAACAGATCCAGATCCAGTTCCGGTAAATGTGAAAGTCGGCACACCTCTGATCTACTGGCTGTTCTTCAACGTGATGTCCAGCTGATGCCTGACCAAAGACCACCGGCAGAACCCGTTTAATCTCCGCTTAATCTCCTTCCGTTTCAATGTATATATATATATATATATATCTCCCAAGGGTTTTTTCCTCCTAGGACTTTTTTTTACTTCCCCGGCTAAAATTCCGGGGTTTTTTTCTCCTAGGGGGTTTTTCAACCCGGGGAGGCAGACTTTTTGGGCTTAACTTCTATACCCCAGGTAGCCAGTGCATTCGGACCAGATCCGGCTGAGTGTCGGCGCACACGGCTGTGTTCTGGCTGCGGCTTACCAGCATTAAGCCAGCACTGGCCCAGCAAAAGTTGCCAGATTCGGCTAGGCTGTGGATATGCGGATTTGGTCCGATTTTGGCTGACAAATGGCATATTTTCCACATATTGGCTTTCACATTTCACGTTTGTTTTAATAAAAATATAGTAATTTAACAATTGATATGCATATAATTGTTTCTATTTAATGTTTTGATAATTGTTTTTAGTTTTCCTGATTAATGGTAGTCAATAAGTGAAAAGTAGTGTGAGGAAAAGTTAAGCTCAGAAATGTTTCCCTAATAAAATAAGGGAAGGGGAGAAGCATATTTTAATGTTAAGAATAGGTTTTAGAGGCATAAAGTGCCATTAGCCTATTGAATGTAAGTATCTGGGCTATTAAGTTTATACTGAAATATTTTCTATGTATGTAATATTTCAACAAACACATATTGTATTAATTAATGGTCAAATACTAAATTGAGATTTTATAAAAACATTTTATAAGCTGTAAAGCTTGTCAATTTGTTTACTTTATTACAACTACAATTTTTCAGCCCTTTTCCAGAATTTGAACTAATTTGATCATAAAGATTGATCTATTTATAATTTATCGATTACAATTTTTAGACAATTAAAGCTGGTTAAAGGAACTTTTATTTTGGAAAAAGAACTGCTGCTGTTTCAAGACATGCGCACTAGCTGCGACATCTAGTGACGACATTTACCGGGCTTTAACGGTTGTAGCTGCATGAAGTCTGCTGCAATTTCTCTGAGGTAAGACTTTTTGAAAAGTTATTTAACATAATTTTAATGCTTAAAATATTTATACTCTGCACATATTAGATATATGTAAACTTCATTTAAAAGAAGGACAAACTGGTGTGACTGATATAATATACGTAATTTTTTAAATGACCACAATCCCACTTCAACAAATATGTAAATTAGCATTTGAATTTATTATTAAAATACTGAAGTCTTTCTAGATAAATTTGAGTAGAAAATCGATTTTTATAATTTATCTGACAAGGAGAATTCGGACATAAGAAATGAACTCTGCTCAGTTTAATGAACTTACCTAAACAGTAATATTTCGTTTAGCATAACAAACAAATAATATTTCGCAACTCATAAAACTGGTCTGAGGATTTGCCTCAGCAGTCTATGCAGCAGGCGGGAGTAACTGAGGGATCGTGAAGCTATTCTGCTAAACACTCTTAGCCACCTCAGCCAGTTCCGCTATTATACAGCTGACCGAGGTAATTTTTTTTTACCAAGGGATAACTTTGTCTGGTACAGAAAACATTTAAATTTCACAGAATAGAGAGCATTGCAGCTACAGGACACAGCTGGTAGTTAAACTTCTTTACTTAAAGTGCACCTGCAGTAAAAATATTTCCACCTCACTGTTGCACAACATTATAACCGATTTCATCTATTGAAAGATACTTTGTAGAAAATGAGTGAACCTTAATTATGTAATTATTACTCAACATTTTGTATCTATGATCTGTCTGTCTGTTATACAACTTAACAACTTATTGTGATTGTTTTTTTCACATTTAGATTTCTCAAGATCATCAGTTTGGACAGAATTCATTTGAAGAATTAATGTAAGTAAAAGTACAATATTGGACGGGGCATGGATATTTCTTGGGAATCAGTTTTGTTGCATTGTTAATGTCAGGACTGTCTGAGGGGTCAATTGGGGCCAGAAGTATGATAGGGATTCGTTTAGGGCTACAAATATATATTACAAATAACAAGTCTTTAAAAAGTCTTTACATTAAGTAGTCTAAACTAAACTTTGATATGTAAACGTTGTTATGTAAACTATAATAACAAGATATTTTATTAGATCACAATTCCAGTTTATGGATTTGGCATTTGCAGTCATTTTGAAAAATAAGTATAATGGTAGAGAAAACACAATTATCTGTGGATGTGTGTGATTAAGAGTAAGGAAAACTTACTTTTTTATATAATTGAAAATCTCAAAACAACCCTTAAAAACCAAATTGAGTTCTCTTTTGCTGCATCTTGCAAATATTACAATTTTAAATAGGCAAGGCTTAAAAAGGTATAAAAATAATAAGGAACTTTCTCGATAATACAACACTGGCACAATTGGGCATGTAACCGTTTTTTTTTACCTTAGTGGTGTGCCCTTATTCTAGTACTTATGTTTCTAGTAGCTATGTTTACATGCAACCAATTAATCAGTTTGTAATCGTATTGATGGCTCAATCGTATTAAAAAGTCGTCATGTAAAAACCTTAATCAATACGATTGAGGTAGATTGGATGCAAATTTGAATCGTATTGAAAGGGGTGGTGTAGTCCAATCTGTGATCCGATCAGCAGGAGAAAAGTATGCATGTAAATGCGTGAATCGAAGTATTTTGTCGGATGCAAAAATACATTGTGCATGTGCACAGAAAATTTGTGCTCAAGTTCACGTCGTATATTTACCTCTTATTTGCTTTGGTTTGGCTTTGGGGTGGCATTGCCAAGTCCTCTCTTTTTTTCGTTCAGATTTGGGCTACTGTTTAAACTGTCTTTGTGAGTTGTTTTTTCTGCGGGTCAGATATGAAAGGATTTTGTTCATTAGTTATTGGTATTTGGGCTGTGATAAGTCATTGGGATGCTTTTGGGCTAATTTTGAATGTCCATGGGGATGATTTTGATATGTGAAGCTGCCAACCCTGGCTGTGCGCTTGCACAGATGTTCGGTTTATATAAAATGTACATGAAAACAAACATTTTGAGGTGCAAACATTTAAACATGTTTAGGGTGCATGTAAACTGTATTGTTGTAACCTTTCATCGGATTAAATTCAGTCGGATTGACAAAATTTTGTGCATGTAAACATGGCCCTTGTGATGACAGTTTGTTCGAGGATAAGAAAACTGCCATCTAGGGTTTCAGAACGAAGCAAGAGCCATCAATATTATATATGTATTGTATGTTTATGTATATATACATTAGCAAGTAAATGTAATGGTTTTCTGAATAAATATACATAAATAACATAATGTGTCTAAAAATTATTACACAAGAAATTCAGATCTTTCATGTGTTTTTCAGAGCACTAGCAGGTTCCAATAAAGGCTGGAACAGAACAGACAGAAAAGGTACAGTATACTTTCTTTCCATGTCCGCCTTGCCCACGCACACATCCGTACCGCTTTAAAAAGTATATATTATTTACAGGACATTCACAAATTTAGAAAAAATGAAGAAAAGTAGCAGCTCCACCACTGCATTGAATATACTGTTCTGTATGAGTGTGCAACTCAGCGTTCCCACAACGCGCACGCTTGACATCTGTTCCTCAGACATGAGGGCTCGCGAAGCACGCACACAGCGCGCAGTCAACACATGCGTGATCACTAAACTAAGTTTTCTTTCTTGTTTAAGTGAACATAAACAGCTAGATGTGTCAGTATCAGTATATTAAAGCAGTGCAGTCTTAAAGCTGTTCTGGGTCTTAAAGTGACAGTAGCCTACTGCTTTCTGTGTCAGAAATGTTCTTTACACCCAAAAATGAAAATCACTCACTTTTCTTAACTGAACAACTTTTGCAGCTGCACATTTAATTCATACAGTGAGGACTGTGCAGTGTTTTGTGTGTATTTATTGCTAATGTTAAATCATAGATTCTAATAACTAATATTTTTACATTTAATACAGCTGCCTGAAAAGTAAAACAAGATGAATATAGTGTTATGATAAAAAAAACAAAACATTTGGTTGCTTGTCAGTAGCATTGTTGTAGTGACAGCCAAAATACATCGGCCTAGGGCTGGGCAATATGGCAAAAATCCATATTGAACGATAATGATATATATTTCGATGTAAGTTGTTAATGCTTCCAGCTTTAAAACAGTATGCCAACAATGACTGAAGCCACAAAAATAAGAGGGTTCATTTATATTTTAATCTGCCCTTCGTCAGTTTTTTAGCTAGCCAAACCACTTCCATATAAAGGAATTCGTGCTACCTTTTTGTCCACAATTTATCATCTTTGGATATTCGTTGCCACTTCCACTCATTTTTGTTTAGTTTTTTTGTTGTTGTGTCGAGTTTGCAAAGTAGGAAATGGACTTTGTACTACTCATGTGTGTTACATATAGGCCAATGTATTTTGGCTGTCACTACAACAATGCTACTGAAAAGCAACCAAATTTTTAATATTTCCTCTTAATCATAATACTATACTCATCTTGTTTTACTTTTCAGGCATCTGTATTAAATGTAAATATATTAGTTATGAAATTGTCTGTCAACATGATTTTAACATGAACCTTAACAATAAATACAAATAAAACACTGCACAGTCCTCACTGTATGGATTAAATGTGCAGCTGCGAAATTTATTCAGTTAATAGTAGTGAGGGGTTTTCATTTTTTTTGTGTAATGAACATTGAACACTCAAGACAGCTTTGAACACCCAAGACAGCTTTAAGACGGCACTGCTTCAATATACTAATAAACATACAGCCGTTTATGTTCACTTTAACAAGAAAGAAAACTTCGTGAGCCCTCGTGTCTTGAGAACCATATACGAGCTATACATGCTGGTAAACAGGCACGTCACCTTGTGGAAACGCACAGTCGCACACTCATACAGTACAGTATATTCACTGCAGTGGTGGATCTGCTAATTTTCTGTTATGTTTTCAGTTGATAAGATGTGCTTTTTGATTACTGAAATTTAATTTAACCAGAATCCAGAATAAAACGAAAAACACGGAATTTGAGAAAAAATTTAACTGAATCTGGGGAAAAACCAATAGGGCCATAGCTGTGCTAAAACCTGACTCCAATTGGCTTTTTTGAGGTCATTCAATTAAGGGTTCACATTTTTTTCACAAGCACTAAGATGTTTTTTGGTAGTTCTCAATAAAGACATGAAAGATCAGAATGTTTTTGTGTAATTATTTTTAGACACATTGGGGCGGTTTCCCGGACAGGGATTAGACTAGTCCTAGACTTAAACAGTTTTAAGAGCTCTCCAAACTGAAAACAACTTACACTTACATATCTTAAAATACATCAGTGCCCTTTGTTTTACCTCAAAATGCACACAGGTAATGTTTTTAGTAAGGCATGTTTGTTAAAACATATGTTAAAATTATATTTCCTAATTAAACTAAGGCCTAGTTCTGGATTAAGCTAATCCTGGTCCGGGAAACCGCCCCATTATGTTTATCAATGCCCTTTACTTAGATAAAGTTTAGATCGCATTTTATGACAAATTTGTTCAGAAAACTTACTTTTAGAAAAACTACTTTTTCTTGCCACTGTATATAAAGCCATTACAATGTTAATCTATGAAGCTATAAGTCTTCCAACCTAAAGTACCTGTCAATGTTTTTGAAGCAGAATAGCTTGTAGGTAACATTTAACCCTGGAGAACCCACGGGTAAAATATGGCCAATGTTAATTGATTCTAAGAGAAGGGTTCTTGGGTTCTCCAGGGTTAAACTAACATGCTTGCATTTACCTAATTAAATAATTTTGTTTCTTTTCAAGAATCTGTCAGAAGAAATTCAACTACTGTTCGTGCACCAGATGGTGAAGTAGAAAAGTTCGTAAAAACTTCTGCAGCTTGCATCTGACAGAGATGCAAAAAGAATAAGAGAGCGGGCCTGAAAACAAGCAAATTCAAGGTATTTCAATTGTTGTTAAAGGGATAGTTCAATAGATATTCTTTCATCATTTACTCATCCTCATGTTGTTCTAAATCTGCATGATTTTTTCTGATGAACACAAATTAAGATGTTTTGCGTAATGATGGTAAAAACACAGCACATTGTAACCATTGACTTCCATAGTAGGAAAAAGTATTTTGAAAGTATTGTGATATATGATGAAGAAAATATTTTGATAAATGATGGTTAGCACACAGGTGACGGTACCCATTAAATTCCATCATATTTTTTTATTCCTTCTATGGAAGTCAATGGTTACAATCTGCTGTGTGTTTACCATCATTACTCTAAATATCTTCTTTTGTGTTCATCAGAAAAAATTCATACAGGTTTAAAGGTAGGGTAACACATTTTGAAAAATGCTAACGGTAGCCGCCTAGTAATGAAATCACGATCCCACCCTTAAGTCAAATCGCCATCCAAAGTCACGCCTCTTTCAAAACACATGAACATGCACAGATCAGACGGTCACATTTCATGTCTCATTCACCAGTGAGAAAACTTTGCAGTACAAAGTGAAT
This sequence comes from Paramisgurnus dabryanus, assembly GCF_030506205.2. Taxonomy (NCBI): domain Eukaryota; kingdom Metazoa; phylum Chordata; class Actinopteri; order Cypriniformes; family Cobitidae; genus Paramisgurnus; species Paramisgurnus dabryanus. Next base: position 31,401,555 of record NC_133347.1, read on the forward strand.
AACACTTCCAAAATAACCAACATAAACAACTGGTTTACATCAGAATTACTTTAAGCACACGTTCGCTTGTGTAGACGTAGTAACTATATCGTTATGCTAATCCGTAAACGAACACAAATTTCATAAGCAACACAATGTTTCATCAAAGTAGAATATCTGAATTCATCTCAGTACAAACATATCGCGTACCTACCTTACCAAAATAAACAACGACCCTTTCAGACCCTTTCAGACCCTTTGCCTCCTGCAGCTGTTTGCATCTCGTGCTAAAGCAGTAAAGTTACAGATGTTAATTTGGGTTTTTGCTCTTGCTGATCCAGGCAGTTTTTGCTGTTGTTGTTATAAAAGATGCCTTTCGTTTTGTGGCTCCTGTACAGGTTGTCAATTCAGCAGAAAAGTTTGCTTTTCTTTAGAGATCGACCGATACTCATTTTTTTAAACCGATGCCGATAACAAATATTTGGATGCTTATGTGCCCGATAACCGATATGCTGAACCGATTTTTATTAACTGTTATACTTCTGTTTTTGACATAATTACTACAAAACTACTGAACTGAACAAACCCTTATAATAATAATAATAATAATAATAATAATCATCACAATCACTTCCTCTTTGCATACAAAGTCATAAATAGAGGGGTCTGAAAGAGTGAAGAATAATATTAATTTAATGAATCATGTAGAAACTATATTCCCAATACATGGACCATTCCAAACACCCCTATCATTTCGTCAGAAATAGACTGATCCAAAGTTCGCGCTCCGGTTGCCAGGTTACAGAGTGGGAGAGAGAGAAAAGTATAGCAGAGTTGGCTGCTTGTTATACATAGTTTATAGAGTAAAACAGGTGGATTAAGTCTCTTTTCTGGGATATAATATCGTTGTTTTGACCAGCAACCTGAGCCTTCAGCAATCCAACCAGTAGTTAGCAAAGAGATTTTACAAATAATATCACTGACTGGAATACTACATTCAGGAAAGTAACAATCAAAACGGCTTATATATCACTGAATTTCTTAACTGGTAATGTTATTTGATGTCAGAAAAATTAATATTTTATGGCTGTTTTATTCATGCAAAGCTACGTCGTTATTGGGACCGGATTTTATGGATCAGCCAGCGTGACTCTGTGAGTTCGTCTCTATTCTTGGACAAGCTGCAAACATTGCTTTTAATATATCAGCTTATTTAACATAACATGCATTAATGCACAAATAAGATGTGTTATAAATGCCTCATATGCAAAGTAAGTATACTCAAAGACCTTTTAATGAAGTCGCGTCACTCCGCCGTCATATGTGCTGTGCACGCTGCTTCTGCTGCTGTGAGCTCCTCTCCTCAGGATGCGTCCGGCGCGCAATTCTCAATTCTCTCGTTTATCGGTCAATCCGATATTACAAAACCGATATCCGATCATCGGAAAATGCTCAAATATCGGGGAAAATATCGGAAAACAGATATATCGGTCGATCTCTACTTTTCTTGCTGTTTACAGACAGGAGGTGAGCGCACGTGAACACGCATCTTAATACCAAGTGTAAACAGCCTCTTAACCAGCATAACTAAAAATCTTTCAGGATCAAATCTGTTACCCTACCTTTAAAACAACATGAGGATGAGTAAATGATGACAGAATTTTTATTTTAGGGTGAACTATTCCTTTAACATTTACCCAATTTAACATTAATGCCTTCAGTCTATCTGATGAAGTAACCATGAGTCATTTTCTGTTCCCCCTCTTATCTCTTTTCTCTCAGTCTTTCCTTCTTTTAGGGTACACTTGAGGAGTGTCCAGATGTTTATTAATGTTTTATTAATGTAATGTTATGTTTCAAATAAACATGTAAACATACTGTATATTTTTCTTTCTTTTTTAAACACCTACAGTAAAGTGTGACACTTAACACATTAAAAGCATCACAAACATTGAGGATAGAACTTCTAATGTGCAGTTTAACTTTTTTTATAATAAAAGTTTTTTTAAGAAGGGATAAGTACATGCCATCTTAAGGGCTAAGGTTATAAAGTATTGTTTTGTGGAAAAAACACTTAAAAAAAAAATTCGGGCTAGTTTCGTCTGAGTGTACAGTTTAACCTGGCATGATTCTGGCACTTTGCTGGCAGTGTCGGCTGACATTAAGCACCCGGACATTGGCCAGTTTTGGCTGAGTATACAGTTTTAGCTGGCGTGATTCTGGCACTGTGCTGGCAGTGCCGGCTCACTTTAGGCACCCGGACATGGGCCAGTGTACTTGGGCCGATTCTGGGGCGTCATTCATCCCAGAGTTGGCCCTTTTCTGGCAGCCGGAACTGGGCCGTGTTTTTTTTTCTGGCCTGCCGGATTTGGGCCATTATTGGGCCAAACTGTTTTGGCTACCTTAACTTCTATACGTTACATTAGTAATACGTTTGCTTATAATGTTGATTTATAGCCGCAGCAAATTTAGCTGCTTGTGCTATCGTATATTATGTTATGCTATCTGTCGATTTTCTGTGCTTTTCACTGCATCTATTATGTAAAGCTGCTTTGATACAATTACCAAATTGTGAAAAGCGCTATATAAATAAAATTGAATTGAATTAATGCACAAATTCACCACGGTGGTTATAGATTGATTTTGTGTGTGCGTGTGGGGGGGGACGTATGTGCACGTGCACATTGATGCATATAGGTCTTATACATAATGCATACATATATTTTGAAATATAAAAATGTAAACGATGATCAGATATACAGTTCCTAACAAGCGTGCGTGTTTATAGGCAGCAAATTCTTTCTCCGCCAGTGGGTGCTCGTCACAGCGTCAAGCAATGCTAAGGTTATTTAGCAACAAAATACGCTCTGAAGCGTCCACGTGCTTTGAAGAGGAGGGAAGCGGCGCGGTCACGTAAAGCGTATGTGCTTGGCAATTTCGGTGGCTGCTCGAGCTGAGCCCCGGAGCACACAGGAGATCTGTGCATTTCTGCGTGTTTATTGTAACACTTCCACTCATGAAACAACATGTGAGAAACCTTTTTGGGGTTATAATGTTTCCAGAAGCGCTGAAAACGCGTTCTGATGGTGTACTGGTAGCGCAGATTGATACTTTTTTGTGCCCAAGAGAGAACAGACGTTTCTCAATCTGAAGGCTGCAGCCCCCAGAGGTCGCTGCTGTATATGTCATCAAGCCTGGTTTATTATATTCAGACATTTGTAAGTCATAAGCATATTACAACAATGTATGATTAACAAAGAATTATAGTCAACTTTATAATTGTTAATGTTATAAGTCTTGATGACGTATGCAGCTTGCAAATTCGACCTCTGGAGGCTACAGTCTTCGGATTGAGAAACGGCGTATATCTTTTCTCATTGTTCTGCCCCCAAGCCAGTGGGTCATCACTGATATCGGTTGCCTTCCCTTGCAAATTAGCGCATTAACTCCACGTCTGCAGGCTGTTTGGGTTAACATGAACCTGACGACATCTCACTGGGCGAGATTGTACTTTATATTTTTCAAAATTTGTGCGGTGCACACCACCGAGGGGTGCATTTACCGACCGCCGGTTGACTGGTGCGGTGGTAATTACAACCGTCCCAGCCCTACTCCCATGTAATTACCTGTACCTCCCACCCACACGTTAAGGAAGTGATGCCGGTGTCCCGAGCTGCACTCTGTATCCTCCAGCCACAGAACCTTTTAAATAATTTTAATTCCCCCTCCCTTTTCCCTTTTTAACTTAATAAAGCTAGTTAAATTTTAGCGCTCTCGTCTGTCTGTTCATTGGGGTGTTTCGGGAACTCCTCGAGGTGGAAATAGAGGGAGGAGCGCGACTCACAGCATTGGTGGTCCGCTCCGACCTGTGACAAAATTCTTTAGCTGGTGCCCTGAAGTAGAGGAGGGAGGGGTCATCTGACACACACACGCACACACACTTGAGGTGAAACCTCTAGTGTCCTGTGTATGGCATACTAACCAATTGTTGCCTATGTGAAAATCATTAAATTAATTTGTGCCCATGTCAAAATAACTACACAGGCTTTCTACAGCCAATGTCTTCACTCCTACAAGGCAAGTCTGATTGCGAGTAACTCCCAGTACCCAATGTTATAATTCTGCTCTGTAGAAGGCGTTACATAGATGGAGACAGGTGGTATCCTATGCTACCAGGACAGGATGGCTCTGACACTGGCAATAGGAGCATTAACTTCAACAGTATGATTTCTCAGGATCCAGGGTGTATTCAAATAGAAGCTAGAGAGAAAACCTACAAGTTGCTGAAATTTTGAGCAGCTTCAGAGTTTCAGGACAGAAACTTAGGGCTTGCCCTTGATGTGCAAGGTTACAGTAAGCTGCTGTAATTCAGGATGAAGTACTGAAAGAGAAGCAGGAATTGCTGGAGTTATTTAACTGTGGATGGGTGGGATAGCTTGCTCCTTCTTAATGTCCATATTAATACTTTCAACACTGATGTTTGTCATGATTCTGTTTTGTGTCTCCCTGTCTAGTACTTCTATTATGAAGTTCTGTCTGTGTCGTCCATTTTTGTACTCTCTATTAGCAGTGGCGGAGCCAGAGGGGTGTCCAGGGTGGCACTGGACACCCTTGTCATGTCACCAGCCACCCCATGTGCCACCCCAAATTTAATGCGCTACTTTCACTTAATCGCTATGTTTATTTTCGACGTGCGGGAGCGCAGCACATTGTTAAAAACAAACATGATGAATATTATAATATATGATATTATACAAATTATTAAGATTTTAAACTGATTTAGCAGAATAATAATAACAATTAATTAATGTATTTGTCCAGCAAATACTCATAATTGTACATTTAAGAAGTTAATTCCGTGGCCTTTAGAAAATAACATTCTTACTGCTATAAAGTATTTTTAAGCATGTAGCTTTAAGATCTTAACGGCAGATTAAGTGACATTTATTTCATGAGCATTGAACACAGAAACAATTCAATTGTGAAATGCAAAACCGGTTTATTAAACTACGTTACACTACAAAAACACACAAGACTAACTATACATACAAACAACAAACAAGAAACATATATGAAAGAGAAAGAATGGAAAATTAAAGGGATAGTTCGGCCAAAAACGATATTAAACCCATGATTTACTCACCCCCAAGCTGTCCGAGTTGCATATGTCCATCGTTTTTCAGACAAACACATTTTCGGATATTTTAGAAAATATTTTAGATCTTTCTGTTGATTAAATGTAATGTTACGGGGTCCAGCAATAGTCCACGACCTTCAAGTCCAAAAAAAGTGCGTCCATCCTTCACAAATTATAATTTGTGAAGGATGGACGCACTTTTTTTGGACTTGAAGGTCGTGGACTATTGCTGGACCCCGTAACATTACATTTAATCAGCTGAAATATATAAAATATTTTCTAAAATATCCGAAAATGTGTTTGTCTGAAAAACGATGGACATATGCAACTCGGACAGCTTGGGGGTGAGTAAATCATGGGTTTAATATCGTTTTTGGCCGAACTATCCCTTTAAGAGAGAGAGAGAGAGAGAGAGAGAGAGAGTAAAAGAAGGGCAATATCACTATAGACTTAACTTCTGCACAAATCATCAACTCTAAGAATCACCTTAATTAAAAGGGGCAATAACTTTTTACAGCGAATGAACAAGCGATTCTTGCGTTTGGCTTTTGTGAGGCACGTGTGTACGTCCAGCTGTATGGGCGCGTATGCGAGGAAGAGAGTTCCTGAGTTTGTGGTCACGTGACGGAGTCCTTGGAGGTGTCCGTAGGAGTTGTTCCTTTTTGGGTTAATCCATCTGTCTGGTTAATCTGTGGCGATTAATTTGTCCAATTTGTTAAAGTTTGTCCAAGTGTCAAGGTGCCCGTGAAAATAGAAGGATAGGGGTCTCACAGCAGGAAGCTGAGCTGGGAGCTGAGCTGGGAGCTCAGCTCCACGCCGTGAATGGCGTGTCGTCGAGAACTGTAGGCCAACTGTGTGCTGATGAGCATCGATGAATTGGGGTGCGGGCCTCTTAACCTGAGTTTAGACCAGGGTTATTATAGTTTTAAAAAAAATATTAGTTTTTATTTTTATTTCGTTTTGTAATGTGTTATTTTATTTCAGTTTAGTTTTAGTTATTTTTAGTGGTGCATAAATAGTTTTGATTTCGTTTCTATTTTTCAAAAATCATTACTTTTAGTTTTTATTTAGTTTTAGTATAGTTTTAGTCTTTAGCATAATATCATGGTTGTGTACATACACCTTGCCAAATCTGGAAATGTTGAAAATACGATGAGAATAAGAGGATTTAAAAAAAGTTTTGTTTATTTAGTACTATCAGTCAAAGGCCGGGACAAATACCACACCAACCAACACTCTAAATTCTGTTGTGTTATTTGGGTAAATATAATATACATGTATAAATATACATGTTTGGTTATAAATAATCATATGCTGGGTTGTTAACACAAACATGAGTTAAAACAACCCAGCATTGCATTGAAACAACCCAGCATATGTTTATTTCAGCACATTAAATTTAGTTCAGCACATCTTACTTGTACAAACTTATGTCTGTGCACAACAACTGAAAATCAATGCAAAGTTTAATGTTCTGCCTATGAGTGTCCATTTCTGTACCAGAAGAGATCGCTGTACTAACATAAAATGCTTATTCGTTGACTAAATATTAATATATAATATTATTTGTTGATTATCCGCAAAGGCATATAATAGTTTCAGATTAGTTAAGCGGACATTCTGTATCATAGCAACCAAAAAGCGTCAGCTAACACTGCCAAGCAAGTGGTTGGTGTTAGCGTTTTCAGCCATATTTAACGTTTTAATGCTTCCGTGTAGATATAATTAAGCCTTCTTCAGTTATTGTAATGGTTTGCCAGCAGAAACAAATTGTCTTACTAAACTAGCCGTTAGCAACAAGATGATGTTTTCTGAACCGAACTGTTGGCTCGGGGGCAGGGATCCAGTGCCCTGACAGCGTCATACACATCACGTGACCCTGCTGTGCAGGTCAGGAGTTCTAATAGACTGCCACCTATTGGTCATTAATGATTCAGCAACGTCTGCTCATTTGCTTATGATCCGGTAATATGGGTGACTCCGTGTTCAACTGCTGATCCAATAACATTTAAAAAACGAAAACGCAAGTTTTGTTTTCCTAAATTTTAGTTAGTTTTAGTTAGTTTTACAGGTCCACATTATAGTTATAGTTTAGTTTTAGTTTTTTTTAGAAACCTCCGTTTTTATTTTATTTCAGTTAACGAAAATGTTTTTTCACTAATAGTTTCAGTTTTCGTGATAGTTTTCGTTTACGATAATAACCATGGTTTAGACCAACCCCTTGAAGTTCAGATGACCAATCCAAAAGGGTGTTGATAAGAGTAGGAAAACTTTGTCTTTGTTTTACCAGACTCATTTGCATAGATGGACTATGCTAAAGATTTTGTTAAATAATAATTTGGATTCATATTTAACAAGTTTGATATCAGTTATGGTAAGATGATGCACATCATTGATCAGGAAAGGAAAAGGGGATTATTAAGAGTGTAAACAAGGTATGGTTTGAAACACACATCAAATAGTAATCTCATGAATGTGAATTATGAGACATGCTAAGATGAACAAAGCATCCCTATAGTGTTACAAGAAAGTGGTTCATTACAGATACAAACATGCAATACAAGGATATATAATATATACAATTTACACCAATTTATTTTGGTCTTAGCTGTGAGACAGACACATTTTTGTGTCATGGCTGCTTCGTCTCTGCTCAAGGTTTGAAGTTTGCTTTGAGGTGTTAATTTGCTTAGATTGGCACAATAAAACAGCCAGAGAGAGAGTCAATAGGTCTGGAAATGTGTGTTATCAGGAGATTAGGATCTTCTGATGAAAGCATCCGAGCAGACCTGGTGACAAAACTCATTCTAGGGTCATTCTAGGGCATGAAACCGTTAAGGACCCAGACTGAAGAGACCTCCAGTGGACGTCCAGCCAGATTTTACATCTTTATAGGCTACTGTATGATTGTTAATTCGACTGGATTGCCACATTGAACTTGAAAGCGCGATGCGCATATCCGATAGCACAGCCAGAGCTTAAAAGACTTCATGTTCGCGTCTTTTTGGCTTAACAAACAAATGCTCATATGTCAAAATAGCTGTCTTGGTGATTTTCATACTAAACATTTGGTTACTGTACGTCTTAAACGAATAAACATTTTATTGCATTCGGTCTTAGCCTAACTTGTTGAAGTCTCTCTGTCATTAAAGTTAATTAAATATCAAAAGAAAAAAGAAAACTTTTGCATCTTCTCTATCTTAAATAAAGATGAATCCAAACATCCTTTGTGTTGAGCTCTGCTATTTGAAGTAAGTTTAAAGTTTATCATGGAGTTTAGATTTCCTGATCTTTTGCTTCATTAAAGGGATAGTTCACAAAATGAAAATATTTTGATAAATGATGGTATGCACACAGCTGTTAACCATTGACTTCCATTGTAGGAATACAAACAACATGATGGAATTCAATGGATATACCATTAATTGTGTGCTTACCATCATTTATCAAAATATCTTCTTTTGTGTTTATTAAAATAAACTACAGGTTTAGAACAACATAAGGGTGAGTAAATGACAGAATTTTCATTTTTGGGTGAATCCCTTTAACAGACAATAAATCAGATGTAAGAAATACAGTAGAAATATTTAAAATTCACCCTTATTATGTTTACATCTAATGCGATCAAAAGATTCATTTATGCTTTCTTGATAAATGGTTACACGTCATTTTATTTTATGGACTATGGACCCCCTAAAGTAGCTTTGGCCACCCCATTAAAAAAATTCTAGTTCCGCCACTGTCTATTAGTTCTTTTGTTTATTGGTCTGTGTGCTGATTGTTACCCAGGTGTATCTTTTATCCCTAATTACTCTGTGTATTTAACCCCAGTGTTTGCATTGTCTGATGTCAGTTAGTGATGTCCAGTTCGTGAACGAATCGTTCATTTGAACCAGTTCTTTTCAGTGAACGACTTGAATCAGTACACCTATTCGGACTGAATCGTTTAAAAAGAGCAATGATCCACAAGTTACTCACTTTCAGATGTGCTCGACAGTCATTCCGATTCTAATTAAGAGAGAGTTATCCGTATCTTAACTCGTAGAAGCTCTCCCCAACAGTATCACTGACGACTGAACCGAGACATGGTGAATTTTGTTGATACTGAGCATGCGCAGCAAACATACTGGTATTCCAGAGTCACCGATTAACTGCAAACCTGAATCAAGAACGGTTTCTATCAGACGTGTCTGACTTGATGAGCCATTAATACTGCGCATGTGTTACTGAAAAGCACGATACAGCGATACGAGTCAGGAACAGGTTGCTGCATTTATGGAGACATTTATGCTGTGCTAATACTATAGCCTACATGAACTACTGATTGACAGATGATTGACAGACATAAAGTAAGTTTATTTAATATTTTGCATGATAAATATGCATGGTACAGCTAATTATATTAAACAACGTTTTAACTAAAATGTATTTGTTAGGTGTGTGTGTGTGTGTGTGTGTGTGTGTGTGTGTGTGTGTGTGTGTGTGTGTGTGTGTGTGCAGATTATATTTTAAGTTGTTATTAGCTTGATCATGATTTCTGTTAAAAGTTTTTGTGCTTTAGTTGGACAACTAAAATAAGTCAACCATACACAACTTTACTTGATTTTTTTTTAATGTATTTTGCCCTTCTGGATGATAGAATTAGATGAGAATGACGTCATTACGTAAAGTACGTTAAAGAACTGGTGAATCGTTTTTTGAACCAGTTTTTGAAACGAACTGTCCGAAAGAACTGATTCACAAAAAAGAGTCAGACTTCCCATCAATAATATCAGTCATTAAACATACCTGTGAGTGAATGTCTATTCTGTTCCTGTTTTGGATTACTAGTTTGGATTATGTCTGTTTGTTTTGCTTGTTTAATATTTGTTATCTTTAATAAAACTACACTGCACTTGGATCCGCTACCTCTGCTTGCTTAAACCAACATCATCATAATGTTATAGTCTAAGTTTTGGGTGCTAGATTGATGAAAAACAGGTTTCAAAAGTTAGAAATGTAAAGCACGTTTTAAATCAATAAATTGTCTGTTGTTCTTATGACTCAGAGAAATGATAAAGCCTGTATCAAGGTTTACAAACTGTAATGTTATCAGTCAGTCCACTGTTTTCCATACAGTGATTTATTTAGGCAGCCCGCAACAGTATCAACAATGGCCGCCACAAATAGATTTTTCATGCTTCCCATTTCCTTTTTTCACTATTTAAAAAAACTGAATTCATTGTATAGTGAGGAGTGCTCAGTGTTTCTCCCTCTCTCTCATATTGCATGCAGCATCTCTTTCTCTTAAAAGGTGGCAGTGTTTCAAAAAAGCATTCCTCTGCGTAAAAGTCAACAGTCACAGATGTTACTAAAAGGAAAGATGGCTGATCAAGTTTATCATGCCTTAAACACAGAGGGAGTGGATGTTGACCTGATAATGACATATACAAAGCCATCAACCTGACCCTAAGTGGCAAAAACAAGTGATGGAAAACCAGACACTGATATTTCCCCTGATTTAGGGGCAGCAGTGGCCTAGTGGTTCATGTAGGTTGTCTACAAACCGGAAGGTTGGTGATTCAATCCCCGGCTCCACTGGACCAAGTGTCGAGGTGTCCTTAAGCAAGACAACTAACCCCAGCAGCTCCCGACGAGCTGGCTGGCGCCTTGCATGGCTGACACCGCCGTTGGTGTATGAGTGTGTGAGTGAATGGGTGAATGTGAGGCTAATTGTAAAGCGCTTTGGATGGCCATAGGTCTGTTAAAAGTGCTATACAAATGTAGTCCATTTACCATTTACCATATTTCAAAAATCATGGTATCCCTGGCTGCATGTTAGTATGGGTACTGATGGTGTTCTGTGTTTTCACTGCTCTAAATACTTTAAGACAAGAAAACCAGCACAAGCTAAGAGTATAGACCCAGCTTTTGTCAGTACTGGATTTAAAAACTAAAAAAAGCACTTAAGAAAATTTCCCTGGATGAGAAATCAGAGGGTCACAAAGTTGGCGGGATGTTTTTGGTGAGGCAAGGATTGGCCTTTAGGGGCCATGAAGATCATCAAGGTAACCTTGACCAGCTTTTAAATACAAGGCTGAAGATGATCAATCATTCACTAGGTGATTATCTGTAAAGAGGCAGGTGGACAAATCTTGTGGTTGTCAAAATGAGTGTATAAATTTGATGAGTTCATCAATTATCAGGACAACTGCAGATGAGATCTGTTCGCTACCAGTTTTGCAGTATTCGATTATTATGGATGGGACAAAAGATAACTCTGGTGTTGAGCAGGAGGTGCTGTGACTATGTTATGTTGACACTGATTTGCTGGTACATGAAGACTTTATAGGGCTGTGTGGAACACTTTCTACGACAGGTAGAACTATAGACAAGTTTAAAGCAATTGTTGCAGCAGAAGGGGAGGGGCCAGCACTGTCCATTAAGCCTTTATGTCCCACAAGGTGGACTGTACGCTCACCTGCTATCTGTGCTGTTCTCAGCCAATAAGGTATTGTACTAAATGCACTAGATGAGATGGGTACAAGTAATTCTGAATCTGCAAGCCGGCAGAGAGCTGATGTATTCAAAAGTATAATGTTGTACTGGGACTTCTGCTTGCTTTAGGTCAGTGATCAGTGAACTAGGGGTTCTAAACATATCTCACTCTTGTTTACCTTTGTTCATTGGTGTTTTTACATGATTTCAATTAAGAATCCCCTAATGGCTTATTTAGTGAAAAACATAAGCCCAACTTTTGCAAATAACTACTTAAGCACTAGTTAATGTCAAAATAACAAAAAGCCAACTAATTGAGTTGAAATCATTTAGTGGGGGCTTGGTACCCCCTGTTTAAAAAATCCCTGGTAATGCAGAGTTCTGGGAAGGCTTTAGTGAGAGTAAAGAGTCCTGGGTTGTGTGGTGCAGATGAAGATAAAAACTAAATATAAAATAAAAAATAAAAACATGTATAAAAACGTTGCACATTTCAATACATATTTCAATGCATTTACTCACCATGTATGGCTTGACTGTTGTATTTTTGCTGCATTGGTTCATGTTGCAGTGCAGAACTTTATGTAATGCATGAGCTATAGTGTATATGGCAGCGTAGATGGCAAAAGAGAATGTGGGATCTTCATTTATTATTTCTTCTGTGGTGACCAATGAGCAGTTGTCACAATCTTGATTACATGTCTTTGTGTGGATTTCACTCTCAGTGTTATTATTAGGATAAACCTCAGTTCTTTCTTTGGTTTTATAAATGAATTTATTAAATCCAGGCAATGACAAAAATCTCTCTGTAATGCCAATAATTGTCCCAATTTTCTCAATTCCTGGCTCGTTTAGAAGCTGTTGATTCATGGACCATGTTTCATCTGCAATCCAAACTTTGTCTCGGATGTTGTTTGTTATGGCTGCTTTGATTATATTTTTTGCATATTGTGGCACAGTGAAAACCACAATGACATTGATGTTAAGCTTATCAATCTTTTTAAGAGTTAGACTGTAATTTGCACTTTGACTGAGAATCTCTTGATAAGCCAAACAAATCCCAGTATTTCTGATATAATTGTTAAACAGTTGAAGGCCTTCTTCACTGTCTGGATCTCCAAGAAAAGCAACCCAGTTCCATCTAAACCACTGAATGATGTGAATAATCATCTGTATCAAGTCTTTGTTGCTAGGGTTTGTTCTTATAAAAGATGGATACTGAAATTTATCACTTAATGTATAGCTAGTAGCTCCATAATTAACCTTTAATAAAAATATAATTTTCACTTAACATTCACACATATATTATATTTACACCACTTTTTTGCATTAAATTACTTGTTTACATTTCTGTACATTTCACTTGTTTAGAATTGTGTGTTTACAGATTACATTAAATGTATTTAAATACCAACATTCTGCAGATTGGTACCACTGGGACAAGTTTATGAAATGTGCTATATACTTGTTATTTTGTATTAAATAACAGTGTAAATAATAAACACAATTTACCAGTGGTAGAAGGTCCATTGTGATCAGTGGTGCAATAGTAATAGTTTTTGTGTTTCCATATGGTCCTGTTAAAGCAATGACTTTAGTCTGATGGCTGTTGAGTTTTTCTTGAGGATTTATTGATCCATTCTGTGAGATAAAACTCAAGACTGAAGGGAAATTCTTAATGTCAGAACAATGATCAAAAACTTCATAACCCAGAGAGACATTGGGCAGCAGTGTGGTTGAGTTATTAATCTCCTCAACAGCAAACCTCATTACTTGAAACATCTGATAGCCTGAGTCTGAGAAAGTTTGCCTATAGCAGAAAACATTTTTAAGGTAGATAACTGCAGTTAAATGTTGACTCAGAAGCATTAGTTTTCAATAAATACTGAGGTTATGTGGCTTTAAAGGTGTAACTTTCATCCAGATTATAAGCTTGTTAAATCAAGCTGATAAAATAAATATTCTTGCTCACCTGAAACATTCAATGGCCTCCGGGGAGAACAGGGGTGCTGCATGTTCAGCTTTATGTACTGGAAAAAGTCCTCCCAATAAGTAATCTCCATCTAAACTGAACTCAGATGATGAACTAGAAACTTTGAAAAAGATGCAGTTAGTAAAAGTCACAAGGAAAGTGTAAATGCAACTTAGAAACATGATTCAACATGTATTGTTTCTCATGAAACAGGGATGTGAGGGGGTTCTTATGTTATAGTTTATTTGCTTAACAGACATTTAATTTGCCTAAACCACATTGCTTATTCACATGTCTGGACAGCACTCTTAATGTTTTTTTTAAATGGGTTTTTTTTGTTCTTTAGGTATTATAGATTAATTTATTAAAACTGTGGAAATTACAAAAATCTCATCATTATGCAGTTCCAATTTTCAGTTCCTAGCATTTTAAGAAGCTGCTGATTCATGGGCCACATTTGACTTACAATCTATCCTTTATCTTAAATGTTGTTTGCTTTGGCTGCTGTATGATATTTGCATATTGTGACGGTGAAAACCATGATGACATTCTGTGTCAAATTTATTGGTCTTTAGTTAGACTAGTTGGCACTTTGGCTCAGAATTTCTTGATAAGCCAGCGATGCCAGTATTTTTGAAATAACTGTTAAACAGTTGTAGGCCATCTCCATTGTCTGCAAATAGGAAAGCCTTTCATTTAGTTAATGTCCAAGTTGTGTTAAATGGTATGGGTCTGCACGTGATGCCCACATTTTCATGGAGACCGCACTGGTAAAGGTGTGAAAGGAGAGGAAGCCACAATATTCAAAAAACAAACAAAAATGCAAACAACAGTGTAACAACATTATGAGTTGTTCCAAACAATGACAATGATGTTGAATCGTAGGTTAAATTGTGATTTGTTATGTGGGGGATTTATGTGGTTTCAGGCTTTTGAGAGGTGCAAATGGGTATACAAAGTCTGCAAAATCTTATCAATTACCTATGTGTAAAATATAAGAGCAATGGTGATAGGAAGTCTGATGCTTTATGCTTTTTTTTCTTTAAAAGATATGAAGTGAATAAACAAGGCTTCAATAACTTTTAACAGAAACCATGATAAACATTTTACGTTTTGATGAAAATGCCGTTTAACATATTTAATTTTAATATTAATTAAATATACAATTTGCCTGTCACTCATCTCCTCGGTTCACGCATATTCATACCCAGACAACAGACGACTCCAGGACGGATTTGTACCAGATGCGCACCGGAACTATTGACTGTGTTGTGGATCAGCTGTCTGGGCAGTATCAGCACAGCAGCTCACTGATATCGAACATGTGTATTTGTACAGACATGCTCAGTAGTGATGCCCGTGGGTTGGGTGGGGCGGGTAAAGAAATTGTCACTTTATTGCGAGTGGGTCATTAAAAACTAAATATAAAAAACATGTATGTTCTATTCCTACGTAGTAACATAACTTGCGTAATGACCTCAAACCATTGGCTTCGTGTTATGAAAATGCCAACAACAACAAAACAAACAAAAGACAAGTGAAGATAGTAGACGAGATAGGAAATTTACAAAATGAAAAGAAATGCTGCAAAATCTAATGTTTGGGACAGGCTCTCAGAAATAGTTGCAGCAGGAGACGACAGTATCGGCTATGTAAAGGGCAACTCATGTGAAAAAATAATACAAACATAAGAGCCACAAAACGTGCACTTCCAGCATGTCAAGGCATATTTGTGGGGGTCTAAAAAAGGAAGACACATTTCAAAATATTACCGCTTTCCTCAAAAATAAAGTATCAGCACATGTCAAGTCTAAAGACACAGATGCTTGTGTCAAATTGTGCTGTCAAGATCTGCTGTCCTTCACCATAGTATCTGGAGATGGATTTCATACCGTAGACCACTGTCTAATAAACATTGTTTCACGGTATGGATGTGTGGATGCCAGCACAGTGTACTCCCTCACATGTTCTCAAGCACACATTTTAGAGCTGCAACTATCGACTATTTTTTCAACCGATTAATCTATCGATTATTTTTTCGATTAATCGAATAGTCTAATGATTTTTTTATACATATAATTCCCCAACAAATAATAAATGTAACATCTGCCATTAACGCTAACATTTTATTTAAGCATTTTCTTAATTAAACAAACACACAAACCAAAATTTTCAACATGAAAAATAAAGTGGCAGTGCCACTTTAAAAGAGGCATTATTCACCTTAAACAATAAAATAGGCATATATTAATATTTTAAACATTAGTTTATGATTAGTACATGCATTAACTCAGCATTTGTTCAGACTGAAGTAAAAATAAGTTCATTGTGATTCATGAACCCTTATATAAGATGTAATGGTTATATTATTACTGTTAATATTATTACTATTAGTAGTACTGCATTCTCATTTAACTTTAACATTTAACTTTTCTTAAGTTCCGGGTAAAAAACAAGTTCAGTTAGTATGATCTTCTAATATTTTATAAACAGCGTTTACGCCGCTGTTACTTTAAATAAACGCATGTCAGGAATACCTTACAAGACGAGCTTCTGTAATATCTGGAACATATTCGCAAAAAAGACGTTCATTGGGAACTCCGCACTGCCAGCTGGCTTTCAGTGCACGCGGGCACATGCCTATCAGTTCTCAATGTGACAGTAACTTATTATTTCATAACTTCTTAATATAAAAACATGTCCTGCTCTTTATTTACTGTTTCAACATACTGCCCAGAAGCGATGCAATGTCACGTCTGTCAGGCGTCTCGCAGCTCGTATTAAACGAAGATGTAAACGCAGCTGTATTAAGCACAATATGTATTGATTCTATTGTTTATAGAGTAAGTATAAAAACTTACTGTAATAGTTCAAATTCTTACGCTGACGTCTCGTCATTTTGAGGTCGGAGAGCTCCAGGTTTTCTTCTTTTAAGATGATCATACACAGGTGTTGCGCTGCTGTGGTATGCCATTTCAGTTTTACACAGTATGTGTTTTATTTGGTCTCTGCTTAAGTATTCCCACACTTTTGATCGCGTTCTGTCTGTTTGGTAACACTTGTATCACCCGGTCGGAGCTGAAGCCGCCTTCATTTCAAAATGTAAACAGTGCGACGCATCGACGCATTTCCGGCAAATCGACGTAATTACGTAATCGACTACGTCGACGCGTCGTTCCAGCCCTAACACATTTAAAATAAAAAGAACACACCACCATACATCATTGAAAAGTGCAAAAGCCTTGTGTGATACCTGAAAACATCAAGCACTGTGGACACTCCTACACAGCGTGATATAGGAATGCGAAACCCGATGGAATAGTCAAGTTGCGATGATGCAGTCAGTCAGTAAACAGTACTGTAAAATCCAACAGGCCTTACAAGAGAAAGATTAGCTCCACAGAATGGATGGCATTCAGCTATTTAACTGGTCGCGAGCCCCAATACGGTTATTCTCTCAGTTTTTTTTATTTAACCAGGTTAAAACTCATTGAGATTAAAATCTCTTTTACAAGAGTGACCTGGCCAAGAAGGCAGCAACAAATAGTAAAAATCTACAATTATACAATAAATAACAAAACATAAAAACACACTCTTAAATCACAACAACAATTTACCAAAGGATATAACATGTGATTTGTTAAAAGCAGCTTAAACTCATTTAGTGACAGTAACGTGGTGAGCTTTAAGGTATCCTGTAGATAATTACAAGAGGAGGCGGCATTATATGAAAAAACTTTTTCCCTATCTCTGTTCGAACCCTAGGAACTTTAAGTTAAGAGACAAGTAATGTGGATTAAGACTGCAAATCGACTTATAAATAAAACAATACCAATTAAAACTTCTTCGAGTATACAAGGATGGTAACTCCGCCTTCTCATATAAAATGCAGTGATGCGTTTGATAGCTACACCCAATAATAAAATGCAAGGCACTATGGAAAACTGTATCAAGTTTTTTTAAATATACTGTGTTGGGGCATTCATATAAAGTATATCTGCATAATCCAACAAAGGTAGAAATTTTGCAGATACCAGATATTTTCTAGTATTAAATGAAAATAAGGTTCTGTTTCTGTAATAAAAGCCAAGTTTTAACTTAAGTTTGGAAATTAATTTGTCAATATGTACTTTAAAACTTAACTGACTATCCAATACAATGCCCAAATATTTATAACTGATAACACATTCAATTTTAGTTCCTTGCAACGATAAAATTTAAGGAACATTTGTTTTGTTCAGCTTTAGATGTCAAAACACAATTAATTTGGTCTTATCTATATTTAAAAACAGCTTAAGTTCACAAAGGCGATACTGAACAGTGTTGAATGCTGACTGTAAACATTTAAGAGCTTGCGAAGCTGAGGAAGCAAAGCAATAAATAACGTCTCGGTTACATATGTAACCCTCGTTCCCTGAAGGAAGGGAACGGAGACGTCACGTCGTGACCGACGAATTGGGAACCGCTTCGCGGGTGACCTATCTGCTTCGAGAAACCTTTAAAACGCCAATGAACTTGGCATGCAGATAATTGCATCTGCCGGCGCCGCCCCGCCGCGCAGGTATTTAATGAGCGGCAGGTGCAGTTATCAAATCAGCTATTTTTTTGCTGAGAAAGCTGGACAGAAGGAAAGGGTCCGGCCGGTATCAGCAGTGGAACAGCAAACTGTGGCGACGGGACGTGACGTCTCCGTTCCCTTCCTTCAGGGAACGAGGGTTACATATGTAACCGAGACGTTCCCTTTCAGTCGGTCACTACGACGTCACGTCGTGACCGACGAATTGGGAATCCCTACCAAAGCGCCACTGAAGCTGACCCTTCCAGTGCCTGCGTAAACCCTCCGACTCTCCCTATTCAGGGAACGGAAATGGGGTTGAAGCAGAGGCTGGTCACTACTTGTTCCTTAACCCACGATAGTGACTAGGCGAACTGGGAAGCGAACTCGTCAGGCGGGACTAAGATCGCTGCGGAAAGAAAACCCTCTAGGGGTCTACCACTAAGGTGATGGATAAGAAAAAAAGACACGAGGTCTATAAAAAATACTCTCTCTTAGTACACTAGAGAGGCGTGGAATGAACTCCACTAAGGGAAACGTGGTAAATCAGAAGTTTCCACGGAATACTCACAAAGAAACCACTAGGGGGCGCATTGTGGACGCTAGCCTCACCCAGGTTCTTAAGGATACATCCAGTGAGAGGCTGGCAGCCGATGCTCCGCAACATCGGCCACCAAGCGGTGGAGGAGACAAAAAACAGTTTTTTGTAACGTTTTTGCCTTAACTGCCTTCCATAATGGTGCGGTCGTGCAGCACCGAAAAGAAAGGCACCAAGCCGACACAGGAGCCGTCCCTCGATGCTCTCACTGATCTGACGAGAGAACTCGAGAGGATACCGGCTCAACACGAACACTGTAAAATCTAGTGAACGTATTAGGTGTCGCCCAGCCAGCAGCTCTACAAATATCTGCAAGTGAGGAACCACGAGCCAAAGCCCAAGATGAAGCCACGCTTCTAGTTGAATGGGCTCTCAAACCAAAGGGGCAAGGAATGCCCTGTTTCTCATACGCCAGGGCGATTGTGTCTACAATCCAATGAGACATCCTCTGTTTAGTGACAGCTTTCCCTTTCTGCTGACCACCGTAGCAGACAAAGAGCTGTTCTGAGGTCCGAAAGCTTTGAGTACGATCCACATACACACGTAGTGCACGAACAGGACATAACAAAGCCATGGCTGGGTCTGCCTGCTCCAAAGGCAGCGCTTGTAAATTCACCACCTGATCTCTAAAGGGAGTGGTGGGAATTTTAGGCACGTAGCCCGGCCGGGGTCTCAGTGTAACGCTGGATTCAGCCGGCCCGAACTGAAGGCACGAATCGTTGACCGAAAATGCATGAAGATCCCCTATCCTTTTAATAGAAGCCAATGCGAGGAGCGTCAAAGTCTTCATAGTGAGAAACTTGACGCTCACCGTGAGCAGAGGCTCGAAAGGGCAGTGCTGAAGGGCTTTCAGCACCATGGACAAGTCCCACAGAGGAATAGAGGGAGGGCGTGAAGGATTCAGCCTCCGCGCACCTCTTAAAAACCTAATGACCAGATCGTGCTGACCTACAGATCTACCGTCTATGGGTGCGTGATGCGCGGATATTGCCGCGATATCTACTTTAATAGTAGATGGTGACAGCCTCTTCTCCAAGCGGTGCTGGAGATATGAAAGCACAATACTGATCGAGCATTCTCGGGGGTCCTCTCTTTGAGAGGTACACCACACAACAAACAGGTTCCATTTCAGCGTATACGCCTGTCTCGTAGACGGCGCTCGCGCTGCAGCTATGGTGTTAGATACCGCCTGGGGTAAATCACCTAGAACCTCCGCGCCCCGTCCAGAGACCACACATGGAGGTTCCACAGATCGGGACGGGGGTGCCATAATGTGCCCCCTTCCTGAGACAGAAGGTCCCTCTTCAGGGGAATCCTCCAGGGAGGGGCTGTCGCGAGGAGAGTGAGCTCTGGAAACCAACTCCTGGTGGCCCAATATGGAGCAACTAAAATAATTTTCTCCTCGTCCTCCCTGACTTTGCACAATGTTTGCGCAATGAGGCTCACTGGGGGAAATGCGTATTTGCGAAGACCTCTCGGCCAGCTGTGTGCCAATGCATCCACGCCGAGTGTTCCCTCGTTCAGTGAATAGAATAGGCGACAGTGGGTTGTTTCTGGAGATGCAAACAGATCTATCTGCGCTCTGCCGAAACGTCTCCAAATCAGCTGGACCGACTGAGGGTGGAGTCGCCACTCGCCGGGGCGCGCTGCTCGAGAAAGCGCGTCTGCCGCTGCGTTGAGCGACCCCGGGATGTGAATGGCACGAAGAGACCTCAGATTCTTCTGACTCCAAAAGAGGAGATGGCGGGCGAGATGCGACATGTGACGAGAGCGCACTCCGCCTTGGCGATTGATATACGCAACAGTCGCAATGTTGTCTGTGCGAACTAATACATCTTTGCCTCTCAACTCGCTGCTGAAGCGGACGAGCGCAAGATATACAGCCCACAGTTCTCTGCAATTTATGTGCCAATGCAGCTGGGGTGATGTCCACACTCCTGAAGCTGCAAGCTCGCCGTACGTGGCTCCCCACCCCGTGTTGGAGGCATCTGTGCATACTATTGCATGTCTGGAGACCTGCCTCAGTGGCACCCCCGCCCTGAGAAAGGCTGGGTCTGACCACGGGGTGAAAGTGAGACGGCATTTCGGTGTGATCGTGACACGGTGAAAGCCGGTGAGCCACGCTCTCCTCGGGACTCGGTCGTGAAGCCAATGCTGAAGCGGTCTCATATGTAGCAAACCGAGCGGTGTAACAGCTGCGGCTGCTGCCATATGCCCCAGGAGTTTCTGAAATTGTTTCAGAGGGACCGCAGTCCTGCCCGAAAATGTATTCAAGCAAGCCAGAATCGACTGAACGCGCGCCTCCGTGAGACGTGCTGTAAGATTGACCGAATCCAACTCCATGCCGAGAAAAGAGATCTTCTGTGTAGGACACAGTTTGCTCTTTTCTCGGTTGACCTGAAGACCGAGACGGGCGAGGTGTTTGAGCACCCGATCCAGATGGGTGCAAAGCATCTGACGCGACTGTGCTATAATAAGCCAATCGTCGAGGTATGCCAGGATGCGAACACCGCTCTCTCTGAGGGGCTTTAAAGCCCCCTCTGCGACTTTCGTGAAGACGCGGGGAGAGAGAGAGAGCCCGAACGGTAAGACTTTGTACTGGTATGCCTGACCCTCGAACGCAAAGCGAAGAAACGGCCTGTGTCGGGGAAGTATTGAGACATGAAAGTACGCGTCCTTCAGGTCGATGGCTGCAAACCAATCCTGTGGGCGAATGCATTGAAATATATTTTTCTGCGTAAGCATTTTGAACGGCATCTTGTGAAGTGCTCGATTCAGAACGCGCAGATCCAGGATCGGTCGCAACCCGCCGCTTTTCTTGGGTACAATAAAGTAAGGGCTGTAAAACCCTGACCTCATCTCGGCTGGAGGAACCGGCTCGATCGCATCCTTCGCCAATAGGACGGCAATCTCTGCACGTAGTACGTGCGCATCGGCGGGTTTCACTAAAGTGAAACGAATGCTCGTAAATTTGGGAGGTCGCCGGGCGAATTGTATTGCATAGCCGAGACGGATCGTGCGTAAAAGCCAACGCGACGGGCTGGGAAGTTGTTGCCAAGCTTCCAGATACCGAGCGAGGGGAATTAACGGCACGACCGTAGTACCCGCGGCGAGCGGAACAGGGGTGCTCGATGACGCGCTCTCTTGGGCTGCGTTGATATGTATATTGTGTAAATGAGCACTCACCAGACTCCGCTGATGGATGGCTGCGCGGAGAAGACCCTGATGAAGATGTCTCGGTGCGCTCGACACATCCGCTGGCGAAAGAGGAGAGGGAGGACGTAGGGTTATGAGCCCATCCGTCACCCCCGGCTGCCTCTGAAGACCTGGAGGAGGAAGAGGAATTCGCTCTTTTTGTGGTTTTGTGGGTGCCGGCTGAAAAGCCGGCGGAACGGAAATTAAAGAAAACCAAGGATTCCCCACCCGGTCCTCCTCCGGGGGGGAGTGGTGCGTTCACCATCTCCCGAAGAGCGATCCCCTCCACCTCCAGGTCGCCCGTCTCAGGGCCGCTTGGATTTACGCTTTCCACCAGGCTTAGCGGGCTGAGAGGGCGGGGCGGGCTGCTGACGGCCGGTTCCTCGCTTCCTAGGAGGGCCCCGATGAGGAACGGAGGCGGCCGCCGCTGCAGGACGCCCTCGGCGAGGGGCAGACTGAGGTGCCGACGTCGACGGGGCAGGTGTTGGTCTCTTCCGACGCGGCATGATGTTGGCAAGGGCCTCAGTCTGCTTCTGGGTGGCTGAGACTTGTTGTGCGAAGTCTTCTACTGCCTCGCCGAACAGGCCGGTCTGGGACACCGGAGCATTCAAGAGCCGGGTTTTATCGGCGTCTCTCATGTCCGCCAGACACAGCCAGAGGTGGCGCTCCTGGACCACCAAAGTGGACATAGCACGACCGACAGCCTGTGCGGTGGTCTTAGTCGCACGTAGCGCCAGATCCGTAGCCGCACGTAGGTCTTTAAAGACCGCCGAATCGTGACCTCCCTCGTGCAGGTCCTTCAGAGCCTTAGCCTGATGAACCTGCAACAAAGCCATGGCATGTATGGCTGAGGCTGCCTCCCCACAAGCCCGGTATGCAGACTCCGTCAGAGCTGACGAATGTCTGCAGGCCTGTGAGGGAAGGGTCGGACGGTCCTTCCAGTAGGAAACGCCGGCAGGACACAACTGCATCGCTACCGAACGCTCCACTGTCGGGATACCGGCATACCCTTTAGCAGCCCCGCCATCGAGGGAGGTGAGGGGTGATGGCTGATGCGGCCGGTTCCGGGAGGAAAACGGGGTTTTCCACGACCGAGTCAGCTCATCATGCACCTCGGGAAAGAAAGGTACTGGAGGGGAAGACTGTGAAGCCCGTGCAGCCCCAAAGTACCAATCATCTAGGCGGGACGGTACGGGAGGGGGAGGAGCTCTCCACTCCAACCCGACCGTCTCCGCGGCCCGAGCGAGCATGGCAGTCATCTCCGGATCGAGATCGGGAACCGCAACCCTTCCCGAAGGAGGGAGAGGATCCGGATCAACGTCCGAAAATGACGGCCCCCCCTCCGATGCTACAATAGATATCGAATCCTCGGGAGGCCCGGCAGAGGTAGAAAGCGACGCAGAACGCGCGCTCTCCGTCTCCATCGGGACCTCGGATGGTTGCGGATCCGGTGGCTGAGGGCTGCTGGACGGACCAGCTCGCCGATTCAGCACCGTGAGGCGGAGGTCGTCTCTCCGTAGCTTCACAGCCGCCTTCTTAGGGGCGATCAGCAACGGAGGGCGGCGTTCCCGGAGAAACGCCACACGACCCCGCAGATCCGCAAGAGTCAAGCTCTCGCAAGCGGAGCATGTCCCTCCCACGAAAGCCGCCTCAGCGTGCTGGAGACCCAAACACGAGAGACAGCGATCGTGTCCATCACGAGGAATCATATATTTATCGCATCCAGGAGTCGAACACGGACGAAAAGACATCTTTAAAAAGACGCTTAACGCCCGTGAGCAGTGAACGGCTGTCTTTAAAAAGACGCAAGTTCAACTGCAGCTCTTTTAGGGGAAATCACTCTTTTAGCTGTGTAGTTGATGAAGCACACAGGGAGGAGAACGCACACACTCAACTAAAAAATGTGAAAGAGATCACAAAAAGATAGAGAGGTGGAAACACTCGCGAGCCCCGCTGTGGTGCCTTCGCCCAACCAACTAGCACGCCGAGATCTATTCCTTCAGAGAGAGCAGCTTCTCGTGAGCAGTGTCACTGCCAGCTTTCGAAGCTAAAAAAGCTGATTTGATAACTGCACCTGCCGCTCATTAAATACCTGCGCGGCGGGGCGGCGCCGGCAGATGCAATTATCTGCATGCCAAGTTCATTGGCGTTTTAAAGGTTTCTCGAAGCAGATAGGTCACCCGCGAAGCGGTTCCCAATTCGTCGGTCACGACGTGACGTCGTAGTGACCGACTGAAAGGGAACAGTATAATCTGCATAGAGATGATATTTAATGTTTGGAATGTCAGTGTTTCCCCTAGGTTTACAGCTTTGGGGGGGGGGGTTGGTTGGTTGGTTGGTTGGTTAGGTATATATACAGGGGAAAATTGTGATTTGTTATGTGGGAGCTCTGTGGGGAGGGGTACTTCGAGGCGTAACATGTTTAATACTGATGACAGCAGAGCCACTGGTGTGTTTTAATGACATTCTGGACTTCTGATATGATCTGATAAGTTTCAGCTTTAAATCTGTGTCAGAGGTTGACCCAAAATTAATATTTTAAAAAGGGCATCTTAAATGATGCAAGTCTATGAGTTTGACACCCTACAGTATATCCAAACTTGGAATAACATTGAAACTACAGGAATACACATCTGAACTGTATTGATTGTATTGGGTTGTCTGAATTAATACTGAGTATAAATATTCAGTGTCCTCAAATTGAATGAAATGTGTAACGTTACTATTATAGTATATGTTGTGGTTTTACATGACTGGACAAAGTGCGTGCGTAAGTGCGTGTGTGTGTGTCTCTGTCTGTGTGTCTGCGTGCGTCTGTGTGTGCATGTCATTTAGGGACAATGCATATCTTTTTCCGGGACCATGTATATTTTTAGGTAGAGCGGGCCTTATGCTTATTTTATGTGATATTTTTTTTGGTGAAAAAGCCACGGTCAGTTTTTTTGACATTAAGAATAAAATAAAATACTTGTTTTCTATAACAACCATTAAATCTGTGTCTGTATTGCATATTCAAACCTTAATACCATTCCATAACAGACTAAAAAACTTAAGACTAGACTAAAACTCTTATGATATTTCGTCGACTAAAACTAGACTAAAACTAAAAGATTTCAGATGACTAAAATAAGACTAAAACTAAATGGTGTGTTATTCAAAAGACTAAGACTAAATCAGAATTTGCTGCTAAAATTAACACTGTTAAATAGAGGAGAAACGAAGGCAGTCTTCCAGATCCTTGGAATTTCACATGAAGAAATCAAAAGATTAAATAAATATGCTAAAGGTTCTGCAATAAAATCTGCAGCTGCCTTTAGATAAAAAGCTTCCAGCTTATCAGGCCCTGCAGGTTTTTTGGATCTAACTGGGTAAGATCTAGCCTGACGTTGTCATACTCAATTCTAGTCAGAATTTGAGTCTGATACCGCTCCATTGAGCTATAATTAGGAGGCGTGTCTCAACCGAAAAATGCCTCTGCAGTCTGCACTCAATTAGATAGACCTACGACCAATCAGAGCAACGGAGTGTGTAACATATGTTGAAATGTCGTCTTTTGTAGCCTGACCGAACTGCTAGTTATTTCGCTACAATGAAACTAACATCTTTGTGATTATACCAAGTCTGAGTTAGCGAATGTACATCAACACCTACTATGTTTACAACATTTCATTTATATCACAACATTAAGTATTTACTAAGTCATACAGTAAGACTATCTCTTACCATTTGTACATTAGGTGAACTTCATCCACGACGATACCCATTAACGTAATGTTGGCTTGAAAAATATCGGAGCCTAGCATGTCCCTCCACTTATTCAGCGATTCCGGGGTTCCGAAAAGAAGCTGGCAACGACCGCTAATTATATCCATCTCGTCGTGCACGCCGAGTTGCATCGCCGTGACACTCATTTCAGTTGCTTCTTTAACTTTGTCCTCCATAAGTGCGACCAACTTTTGCCGAATCCTGTAGGAAAGACGGCAAAAACATAAACAAATGCCTTGCTCGCGTTTCTCTGTTCCTCTTTTAAAATCAATGCTCTGTTGTTATCTTTAAGAACAGACTCAATGTCAGAATCCACACATCTGAATTCTCCAGCGGCAGCCATTTCGTTGTAAACAGATTCAACACACGCGTTCTTTGGTGACGCAGTTGATAACGTTACTGTTAAACATCTGTCCATCATCGTATAAAGCCCGGCCTCACAATTTGATTGGTTCGACCAGCTTTGGGACTCGCATAGTAGCTCCTCAACGGAAAAACCCCAGACCGATCTTCCCCTCTTCAAAATGTGGTGGGCGGGGCTAAGATCGGCTGGCACCCAGGCTAGGTAAGAGCTTTATGAACATCGGAAACAGAAAACTGAATAAAATCAAATTTTGTGTAGTTAAATTACATGAAGTATCAGTTAAAGATACACCAAGCTGATTAGGTAAAGAATAAGAAGGTGGTTGAGACTCAAATAAGGAACCTGATGAAGTGAAATGTTCGTTAAAACATCTAAAATAGCGATCTTCTCTGTTATCAGGTGGCCATAATTGGTAATAATTTTACTTATTTCTGTGTTATTGGCTTGCGATAGTGATTTAACAATTTTCCAAAACTTAACCGGATTATTTAGATTTTGTGATGTTTTCGAGTAAATAGAAATCTGATTTGGCCTTTTTTATCTGTGAAGTACAGAGGTTTCTCAGCTTCCTAAAATTTAGCCAGTCAGGCTCAGCTTTTGTGCTTCTGGCTTTGGCCCAAGCTGCATTTCTTTTCTGCAGAAGCTTGGCTAGTTCTGGTGTAAACCAAGGATTGTTTTGGGCATTCACTCTTATTTTTCGCATTGGGGCATGCTTATTTATCAGTTGCAAGAAGGCACTGTAAAAAAAATTGCAAGCTAACTATATCATGAATTAATTTAATATGACTCCAGTCAAATAAATACAAATCATGAAATGCTTGCTCAACAAAATGTTTTCTATTTCTCACAACAAGAATTTGATATTTGAATTTTGGACGTTTGGTATTCCTCACCGCAGCTATGACCAGTGTTGGGAACGTTACTTTAAAAAAGTAATTAGTTATAGTTACTAATTACTTCTCACAAATAGTAACTGAGTTAGTAACTGCGTTACATTATTATAAAAGTAATTAATTACCAGGAAAAGTAATTACTGCGTTACTTAAATTTTTTTTATATTTCAAATAACTTGGATGCCCCTTACAAAATTAAATATGTTAAATGACTAAAATGGATACTAAAAAGAAATCACTAATTTTGTGGCAGCATGTGACGATGTGAGGAACTTTATTAGATCAGAATTACTTGCCACAGACGTGGAGAGACTTTTTCTTCATGGGCATAAGTTGCACATTACACAAACATTCCTGCCTTTCACCTCAACAATGGAAAAGTAGTGCTTTATACTTCGTGTTTGCGACCGCTACCTTTGAGCTTGTTGTACTTGCCATCGCCCTGTCGCCGGTGTTTTCGGAGTGATTGATGCGCGATGACCGGGCTGCATGTCAGTGCTTTGAGATGGGGCACAGTCAGCAGCAGCACCGCTGCTCGTTGAGAAGAGAAAACGACGCGTATTTCATGTCAGTCTACAAAAGTCTCCAACCACGCCAGAAAAAAATAGCTAGATTTGTCCTATAAAGTCGCTAAAGTGATAGAAAGTTGCTAAATCTAGCGACAAAGTGACCAAGTTGCTCAGACTTTTTAACACTGCTGCTCGCTCCTCGGACTTGGACTGCGCGTGTGGGCGGGCCTTTTTGTGAACTCTGCATCTGGTTGGCTACCGATGGAAATTAAGCCAATCATCATCCATTACGTTTCTCACAACACACACAAGAGAAAAATAGGGTTTGGCTGAGAGAGTGAGCATACGCGGTTGAAAATCACTACAGTAAGATCAATTTTAGTAACGCACAGCATTTTAATGTCAGTAACGATAACGGCGTTATAACGGGGGAAACAGTAATTTATTTGATTACTCGTTACTGAAAAAAATAACGCAGTTACTAACGCCAATTACTTATAACGCCGTTATTCCCATCACTGGAAGTTGATTTTTCTGAAAATTTTAGATTAAGCCGAGTGGGACTATCAATTAGTTGTGTTAAGTTTAAAGTGTTACAAAAAGATTTAAAACGATCTGAGGCAGGAGTTAACCAATCCCAATTAAAATCACCAACTAAGGGCGTTTTCACATTAGCACTTTTGGTGCGCACCCGGGTTCGATTGACATCAGAGTTCGGTACATTTGGATGATGTGAACGCTGTCTTCCGAACTCGGATGCGCACCCGGGAAACGTACTCGAGTCCGCTTAAAAAGGGTGGTCTGGGGTCCGGTTCATGTGAACTCCAGATCGGTTCACTGCTAATGTGAGCGTAATCGTACCAAATCGCATAAGTGAACTAGGGATGGGCATTCGATTAAATTTTTTTTGTCGATTGTCGGGAGAATTAACGATCGACTATCGATTAATCATTAATATTTTTATAATAAAAAATAATTATTTAACTTATTATTCAAAAATGTTGAATACAAAAATACAGCGTGTTTTCCTCCATGAGACCTTTATTACAAGATCAACTTGTGGCAAACAGTTAAACTACATTTAGTTAGACAAACGGACCATATACGCGCTTGAATATGCGGCACTCTAAAGCAGCGGAACCTGCAGCTGCGAGCCGCATTCTTAAACAGAGACCTCATTTGTTCAAAAAAATCATGACCTCTTCATGATTATTTTTTTGAAATCAAAACGGAAGGTCACAGATAATGGAGTATGGTGTCAAATATTGCACCCTGGTGGTAAAATGTTGAATTGCTGCCACACAGTGAAATTCATTTAATTGCTTCAAGACACACGCTACGCTAGGCAACGCAACCTGCATTAGATAAAAAAGTATTCGATTAATCAATAACAAATTAACGTCATCGACTAAATTCTTAACGATCAATTATCGATCGTCGATTAATCATGCCCATCCCTAAAGTGAACCACTGTTAATTACGTATTATATGGAATGTCCCACCAAAACAGACGTGTGTGTTTGTGTACGTGCACTTACCTTGACAACAAAATGCATAGAATGCTTGCTTGACTTTTGTTCTTATTTTTTTAAACCTTTGTCTTTGTTTTCAAAGAAATAATACAGAAACGCACTTGCGTCTGTCTGCCGCAAACATACTAAAGTCGTTTCAATGACAGCGGTCTGTCCGCCGACGTCAATTTTTGTGGAGGCATTCAGAAATCATCTCTCTGCTTGGAGTTCGTCAATCACGCTTGTCGTCTTCTCGTTTACAGCGGTTGCCAAGCAACATGAGAACATGCCGGCTGCAGCTTGATGATGCAAGCGTACCGCGGTTCAGATGCAAAAATAATATGTGAACACAGTCAATGGGGGGCATGGGGAGGGGGAGCAATCGAACTCGGGTTCGGACCAGGCAATCGCACCAAATGTGAAACCGTCCTAAGAGTATCTCATTGAATTCAGTGGCAGAGAGATGCTGTTCAAGTAAAACAAGAGAGTCAGAGTTTGCTGAGGGAGGCCTGTAACATCCGGCCAAAGTTAAATAAGCATCCTTAGAAAGCTCAATTTTCAATACTAAAAGCTCAAACATTTTGAAAATTGTAAGACTTACCCCCAACACAATGAGGCGTCTGTACTACAACATCAGTGTGCAAAACTGACCTATATGATTCGGAGTACATGGTTCATATTCGGGAAAGGGCAACGCAGCTGCTTAACAAAAAATGTCCATCAGCTTCACCCACAAGCTTGCACTAATAATAAACCACAGTATGCATATAAATTATTCCACTAGTTAAGGGAAATAACTGTAATTAACTGGTAAATTACTGTCCTTTACATTTCCATGATGCATTACGTCATTATTTATTGCAAACTGTTTACATCTTCAGTCAGAAAACAAGGATTAATGCATTAACACACCATGCTGGGTCACCCCATTGCCTTTAAATAACTTGGAGTTAGTTTGCTCTTGAAGGGACACACAACTCAGTCATGTTTTTGAATGGTCGTGCATCATTCCCTCAGTTTCCCCTGAGATGGGAGAAATACAGAATTCAGTGTTGCACTTCCTTCTTTCAATGATGTAAAAATTGTCATTTTGTTTAATTGAAAGAAGTAAATGCTATATCTTTGTCGAGGGTGTAAGACTACAAACACTCACTTCTTATTTTTTCAAGAGGTGGGTGGGACACACTTACGTTACAGACCTATTATAGATCAGTGGGTGGGACTTACAAAAATACACGAACATACAGGAAAAGAAGCGATCAGCCGCCATCTTTATGCTAAGCTAACAGACGATGTGGAGCGAGTCAGACTTCATGTTACAATTATAGCAGAAGGTCAACATGATAGGGTGATTTCGCAAGCGTGATGCTCTAATCCGCAGTTTGTGGCTACCTTTATGAGCCACAATACAGCAAAGAGCTGAGGCAGATGGAGGAACAGAAGGCAGAGAAGCCCGGGAGGAGGCCTCGGCCTCTGCTGCGTAGAGGAGCCCGGACTGGCGCGAGCTTGGAAAGACTATAGTGTGTGTATTCATGCTGGTTGCCTTTTGTACAAAATTTCTGCATCAGATCAGGATATGGATGTTTGTGTAATTAATTGCCCTGGGAAGAGAGGTACTTTGTGTATGGGGGTGTTTGTTTCACAGACACGTTTTGGCTCACGAGCACAGGAGCTGAGCCGGCATGTCTGTTGAGTAAACATATTGTGTATGCATTTGAGTAACTGCATTTATCAGCAATTGACCTCTAAACTTGTTTCATCATTGCTTTCTTTTTCGCAGGATTTTGCCAGAATGTACAGATGCAAACTTTGCAATTTGCCTTTTCACAAACGAAATATTTTTATGTACATATAAAAAGACACCAACATAGAGCAAATTTTCAGTTTGCGTGTTGAATGCTGTAGTGCTATTGTACGTTTAAGAAATGTTCCTTACTACGGTCACATGTGCACCGAAATCATATGCAGTAACTAACACAGGTTGCACATAGGCATCCACAGGGGAACCTCCACTGTCAGGTTCCTGGATGTGTATTAGAGATGCGCAGTTGGCGGTTACAGCCGCGGACTCCGCAGATAAATCGCGGATCAGGCGAATGACGTGACAAAAAATAATATTTTAATTAAATTCAGGGGGTGGCGGGCGGTTGAACCAATCAAATAAAAATATATGTATAGATTGTTAAATATTGTTATCTGACTATACCTACATCCCAAAAAATCGAGCACACTTTTAAATAGTCACATTTTCATCAGGCATTAGCTGTGTCCTAATTTAAGGGCTGCGACCTTCTAATCATGCAACCTTAAAAGGTGAGCACTCTGTCTTTCAATGTGGCAGCCTCAGAAGTTCACGAAGAGAACTGAAATGAGACGGTCTAGCCTTCTGAGGACCCATAATTTGCGTCACACATGGGCGTCGGAAGCAAATGAAAAGTGGGTGAGTCCCCACGTCAACACCCCCCCCCCCCCCCCCCGAAATACATTTACTGCAATAGATGCAATTTTCATATTTCCTTTTAATTAGCCTGAACATTTGCGTTAATTAAATAAAAGACAGTATTGCGGTCAGAATTCTGGTAATAGCCCTTTGAAAATTTAGCAAATATGTCATATTTCTTTTTTTTCTCTGTGACATTTTTTTCTCTACTCTGCTGACAGTAGGCTACAATGTTTATTTTTTCTTTTGAGGAAATAAAAGGTAAGAAAAACGAATGAAGGTAACTGTTAAAATTTTTGTATACCCTTTTTATTTGTTATACCCAATCTGTCTTTCTCTCGCTTAGAGAAATATAAATGTGAGATTTTGGAAATGAGATAAACTTATTAATGGTATCCGTCGGGAACATGCTGTCATAAGAGTTTGAGCATGTGTACTTCCAAAACACAATCGATTAAACAATTGCAGAGGTATGACTTATGAATCATTTGCAAATGTACCTCGCAAATAATGTTAATACGTGAAGACGTTATAATCGCATGAAAAGTAATTGCAGGCTTCTGTAAAAAAAAAACACTTTAAAATTATCCAGCGATTATGGCAAAATAATCAAAATAAACAATTTTACTGCAGTAATAATATTTTAACGAGTAGCCTATACTTTTGACGGTTTGAAAGGAACCACATTTAGTGCTGTGTCAATTATTATCAATAAAAGCATATGCTAAACCTAAATGTCTCCGTGCCTCCGCAATTTATATCTCTCCTCCTCATCTCCTCCATTTTTTTCTTCTGTTTCTTGAACTTGGGGCTCGAGTCGACCTAATGTTCGAGCTGCCTTTAAGAACAGCAAGCTTAGTTCATTTACCATTAATTATTAAGACTAAATGGGCAGGCAAACTCGTGAAACAGTGAAAGTAAAATAATTCGCCATAATATGGTTTTACACGTCTATAGAAAATATACTATTAATAAAGCAGTTATTAATTTTCCTAATGCATGGATGTTTGACCTTTACTTCCGTTTTAAACGTTATACATTTCGCAAAGGAGGTTTTTCAGCACTTTGTTTGAACAGCAACTCAACAGCACCTCCCTCCGCGACTTTTTTTTAAAAGCTGAAACGGTCCGCGGTGTAAAAAGCAAAGGTTGGGGATCCCTGCTCTAGTGGAATGGATTTTGACTAACAGCGCATTGATAAGTGAACAGACAAATGCGCTAAAGTAGAGAAAAAGTGGTTGGGTCCATTATCATTGGTCTTAAAAAGTGGGTGGGTCCTGTCCCACCCACGTATAATGGTTCCGACGCCCATGGCGTCACATGTGGCATGTGCCCCCGGTACTAAAACAGTGATAAGAAAAAGTTTTCGAATAAATAAAAAATTTTATTTAATAAAGGTTTTAATTGTTTGGGATAGCCTCGGCTGTTAAGGATCCATTCGTTCTATCCTTCCTATCGTTCAAATGTTCCGCCACAAACTGCAAGTCTGGAAAAAACTATTATGGTGTCCCTGATTCTCAACCTGTGGATGTTTTTCATCGCTAAAAGGGAATTTGGGAATTTATATCAGAGCACAGATGACAACATGTTTGCTCCAGACAGCGCAAGCTAGCACGTAGGGGTGTTCCGAATACCATTTTTTGAGCTTCGAAGCTCTAGTAGAAATCAAATCGAATATTCGAAGCTTTGGAAGAAGGGGCTGAACATATTTTTCTCTTTAATAAAGGCAGGAATCTGTGTGTGTATGTATGTGTGTGTGTCTGTCTACAGTTTTATTATGTGGTGAATGTGTTGCTGCGGACCCAAGGGAGTGTATGGACTGGACTGCATTTTTATATACCGCTTTCAACAGACCTAAGGCCATCCAAAGCGCTTTACAATTTGCCTCACATTCACCCATTCACTCACACATTCATACACCGACGACAGTGTCAGCCATGCAAGGCGCCCGCCATCTCGTCGTGGGCAGCTGGGGTTAGGTTTCTTGCTCAAGGACACCTCGACACTTGGTCCGGTGGAGCCGGGGATTGAACCACCAACCTTCCGGTTTGTAGACAACCTACATGAACCACTGAGCCACTGCACCAACCTTCCGGTTTGTAGACAACCTACATGAACCACTGAGCCACTGCACTCCCATGTAGTGCCTTAATTTCGTGCAATATGGACATGTGAATTAGAATTAATAAGCTTTTAATAAACTACAGAACAGTGCAAGCCGGAAGCGGCGTGCCAGTCAAGCGTCCTGCGAGAACAGCATTAGTGAAACAAAACATAAGAGCAATACTTTTAATAAGGTAGCCTAACATTTTTCTAACAAACAAACACTCCCATATCAGAAATTATCAGCACAGTAATTACTGACAATGTAAAGGGTATGCCATTTAAATAAAACAACGAAAATAAATAAACGAAGTTCAACAAACTAATAAAACGGTAGCATACTTTCAAAATCAAGTTTATTTACTAACAATTACTCCATCCAATCAGTTTTTTCATCAGTAGAACAATAAAGAAGATATTTTGCAGAAACCCCAGTGCTCCGTTATGCAAGTCAACCGTTCCGCTTTGAGAGCTAAAGCATATATATCCAATACAAAAGTAATCCCCCATAACTCCGTGTGACATATTGACGTCTTGTGAAGCAAATCAATCAGTTTTTCACAATCTCCACTGCGATAGCAGTGTCATATCATCTGCTCCCGCAGGAGCCCTGCTTTTCACAATCTCTGCTCCAGCAGGAGCCTATTTTCTCTGCTCCCGCAGGAGCCCTGCTTTCCACTAATCTCCACTGCCATCGCAGAACAGGTGCAAGCATGACGATGGCCCTCTTGAGGACAGGTGTCTGTATGGCTGTGGCCATCTGGAAAACAGGGACTGATATGACAGTGGCAGTCTTAAAAACGTGTGCAGACATGGAAACAGCCATCTTGAGAACAAATGCTGGCTTGGCGGTGGCCATCTTGAGAACCGGTACTGGCATGATGACAGCCCTCCTAAAAACAAGTGGCTCTGGTGCGGCAGCCATCTTGTGAAGTGGCTCTGGTGCGGCAGCCATCTTGTGAAGTGGCTCTGGTGCGGCAGCCATCTTGTGAAGTGGCTCTGGTATGGTTGTAGTATCCCACCAGCTACGATGCTCTAAATACCTTAAGAATCCCCAGAAATCCAGGATTTCCAGCCCCTTCATCTCCCACAAAGGCAAAGGGTCATCAAGGCAACTATTAAAAAGGTCCTTTAATGCAGCATCATTATAGTTCAAGCTGCGAGACAGAGTCCAAAATGTCTGTGACAGGCAACCCACCGACTGACCCTGCTGACGTTGAGTCCTTATGTTGCTGAATCTTCCCCTCCTCTCCTTCTCAGTAGTAGGGGGAAGGATACGAATACCCAATCCACTGGATCTATTCATGACAGAGTCCTGATTTTCATTGAAGCTTTGGATCGAAGCTTGATTCATTCTGGCAAATTACGTGACCAATGACGGCCGAAGCTTTGTTTCAAACACACCCACGTGACTGCTTCGTTATCTGATTCAAAGGTTTAAAATTGGGCGATGCGCCCTCTTAGGTTTTATTGGAGTATTGCATTACACGGAATCGATTACTGTATAGTAAGTTTATGAGATGTGTATATATATGTATATATATATATATATATATATATATATATATATATATATATATATATATATATATATATATGTGTGTGTGTGTAACCCGTCACGGAAAATGAGAAACAAGGGTTTTTTTACATTTGTGATTTTCGTTTTATTGCAGAATCTGTTAGTTACATACTGTATAAGCTTGTGTTTTCACCTCCGCCCCCAAAGGGAACAATGTGACAACTAAATAGGGATAGTTCACCCAAAAATGAAAATAATGTAAGTAATGACTTACCCTTATGTCGTTCTAAACTCGGAAGGCCTCCGTTCATCTTCGGAACACAGTTTAAGATGTTTTAACGTTAGATTTAGTCCGAGACCTTTCTGTCCCCTTCATTGAAAATCTATGTACGGTTTCCATGTCCAGAAAGGTAATAAAACATCATCAAAGTAGTCCATGTGACATCAGTGGGTCAGTAAGAATGTGTTGAAGCATCGAAAATACAGTTTGGTCCAAAAATAGCAAGAATTACGACTTTATTCAGCATTGTCTTCTCTTCCGGCTCGAGCGTGAAGTCACGTGACTGTAGTGACATGGCTGCCCTGTTCCTCAGACATGTTTGCTACGTTTTTTTTTTTCCAAACTTATAGCGTGCGTCTCCACAGACTGTAAACGAAGCTCGGGCGCACAGAACAAAAATAAAAGAAGCTGGGGCGGAACAAATAACAGTCAGCCGCATTGTACGTCAGCCGCTTCACTGACTTTATGCGGTGCCGCAGTTGGATGACGTCGAAGTAGTTTAATTTCCACTCGCTCTCGCGGTACTTTGACGTCATCTCTCTGTCAGTTCTTGCAGCGCAGCATGAAGTCAAACAGATATAAGTTACACAGAGATCATTGAACTCTTTAACACTCTGGGGTCGGCTGCGGCGCCGCAAACTCTTTATTTTTCGATCACTCCCCAAAGAGACTTAGATAACTCTGCTGATTTTTGACATACAGATATGATTTATACATCATTTAAAACGTTAAATTGTCTAGTTTTTTTCTGTCCACTCCCAATAAAAACAGCATGTTGTGCTTTTCGCAAAATTAAGAAAATAAACATGATGCGCGTTTTGTTCTCTCTCCCTCAGTGAAGTCCTTTCAGAAACACGTCAGAAAAATTAACTTCAACCTTACGAATATTTGTCATATAAACAAAAGATAAATGTCTACATAATGCTTGGAATGTCTGCTTTTGGAAGATGTAAGTGAAATCGAAAACAAATATTCTAATTCGTTGTTAACTGTATTAGAAGAGAGAGATGTACCGTCTTTCTTCTGTTGCTTCATTATCTATAATGAGCCACGCCCCGCTCCATTGAAGAAAAGAGCAGAGATCATCCATATTCATTAGTTAACCCCTCAGTCAATGGACATTCCTACTCTGCAGCCATTCACTGCTGTGTTGAGTTTTAATCCGAGTGCTGGAAACATGACATCTACTTGTTTACTCGTGACTGTAACTAAAGTTATCTCCAGACGCAAGTGTGACTCGATCGACGTCCAAACGCACACACAAACACACAATGCCTCATATTTGAAGCGCTTTATGGTATCATTATAAAAGATGCGATTGCACACATCACATACTTGTTTACTCGCGCCTAAATCTCCAGACAGACGCGAGTGTGTGTGCTTCGTCAGTGTGACGGGATCGATGTCCGACATATAAATCCTTATTTACTTGCAGATGTGTGTCAGTATCTCCAGACGCGAGTGTTTTCTTTGTCTTCCGTCAAACAGCTGAGGCGACGGGAACGCACATACACAAACACGCGAGTCAGGAAACTCGACGGGCTTTTTGGTATTCTTATAAAATACGCGATTGCAAACAGTACAATCCTTATTTAGTTGCGTCTAAGCGCATATCTCCGCACAGCAAGTTTATTAAACACAGGATCACTCGCATGTGCAAACATTCACTGCTTTCATGATCAACACGTGAGGTAATGGCGGCGGCTGTAAACAAACATTGATAAGTTTATCACGCGTGTCCCTGGTTGGGTTTCTACTATAATGATTACAAAAACACAAATAGGAGTCCAGACAACGATAGGCAGTTGTTCTTTTGAGCTTTTTACTGCACAAAAGTAAACCTCTCGCTGGCCAACCAAACACAAACCCTGTGTTCACTTTATGATGGCCAAACAGTACCTTTACCATGATTAGGCTACTATGGTTTTTAAAAGGTAACTTATACTTGTGATATTAATAGAAAATATTTCAATAGAAATATAAAAATATATATATATATATAATGTGTGTGTGTGTGTGTGTTTACATTATATTGAAAAGTAAACCTTATCATGGTTTTACTACAGAGAAAGTTACTTTCCTGTTGAACATCCCCACAAGGCTTATTATGTGGCTCATTATTCAACTATTTTGTCTCTCAGCTGTCAATCACTGATTATTCAGGAGCTTTCCCGCCTCCACGCATACAGCCTTTCCCAAGCAAAAGTGTCTTAGAAATTGTAAATCAATATCTTGCTTTATGTGAATAAGTAGGCCATATGATTTTCACATCATTTTGAAGAATAAACTCTAGACTACTAGATCCTGTTTGGAAAGTCTTGGGAAAACATGTTTAGACTGAGTTTTGTGGAGTTATATCAGTGACTTAAAAATTTTGCTTTTTCAAAAACCACGCATAAACATTTTTCTCTCAAAAATACAAACATGTACATACATGTTGATTATATGATGTTGTAGCCCAGTTTGTGATGAACACAGTGTTATGAGACTTTTGCCATTAATATGTTTTCAAGCAACTGAAAAAAGCACAAATGTCAGTGCATGTCAAAACTTCCCCAGGGCCCTAAAAACCCCTTAGACCCCAGAGGGTTAAATAATTGGCTACATGTGTTGTCTATCAATATTTTCCATGAAGTCATTGGCTGATGGAGGAACGAGCGAGCGATTGGTAACATCTCTAAAGGACGTCACGTTTTCGACGGCGATGTTTGGATTATCTATACTACCTCCCTATTTTAAATACAAACTTTGAAGGCGGGTTTATGTGTTTAACGGAATGTAAATTACTGGTGTGTAATCTCATATACCCTTACATCCTACGATGTAAAATAGTCCTCAGATTGTATATTCTATTCTATTACCAGACGGTCATGCGAAATCTGATGTAAACAATAGACTATAAATCTATATTTCACGGATTATACGCATTTGTGGACAAAAATGGTCATTGGATTATTCACACATTTGAAACAGACTGGATTCGACTTGTGATCCCCACAAAGGTAAAACGTTTGGTTTATTTTTCATCCGGGCTTCTGTCATAAAATACTACATATGATGCTAGAACATCTGTAACTCAAAACGGCTTTACAGGGGGTATGGCTTAGCTAAATGAGATGAAAATGAGCCCTATTGTCTCTCCAAGCAGGGAAAAGAGAAAAGTGCTAACTCTTCTTTCTCAAATTTCTCGGCATTCTCTTTCTTGAATGTGTTATATTCAATTGGCCACAACTTCTCCAAATCTTATCAGATTTCCATGTGTTACACATCGTTGGAACGTTTAGAAACTGCACTTTCAGAATCTGCGAATAACTCAAAATGTCCCAGATGTCCGACTTGTGTCACTACTTTCCGTGACTGGTCACATATGTGTGTATATATATGATAGTAGTAAAAAGCCTTTTCTGCACGACTTAATACCATGATATTTTTTTAATTGGTTCACCTTTTATACTTTTGAGACAAGGGGCCCTATCTTGCACCCAGCGCAATTGACTTTGTCAGTGACGCATGTATCATTCGTATTTTGCGCTGGCGCACAGCGGGTTTTTCCCTCCATAGACGCACGTCGGCAAACTAGGGAATGAACTTGCGCTCCCTGGGCGGTTCATCGCAAAAAAAAGGCGTGTTCCGGCGCAAACCATCCCTGATGCTATTTTGCAGTTTAAAAAAACAATTGCGCCACTGACCAGAAAAAAAGTTTAAAGTCAGTTGCGCATTGTTCATTATGCTATTTTAAGGGCGCATGCTTGACCATAATATATAGCGTGCACAATGCGCATACACTTTGCATCTAATCTACACAGATGCAACAGTTACTTTTGCAAATCATAAATTGTTACACTTAAAAATATTAA
Source organism: Paramisgurnus dabryanus (assembly GCF_030506205.2). Classification (NCBI taxonomy): domain Eukaryota; kingdom Metazoa; phylum Chordata; class Actinopteri; order Cypriniformes; family Cobitidae; genus Paramisgurnus; species Paramisgurnus dabryanus. The sequence continues at coordinate 31,440,705 of NC_133347.1, forward strand.
TAGACGAGATAAGGGAAATCATAGTGGTGAGCATTGTGGTGATAGTTTTTATTTATTGTGTGGCTGTGTTAAAAAATTCTCATGCAAATAACAATTAAAATATTTTCATAAGTTTGTTGTGTGGCTGTATTACGTTTATTTTATGTAAATAATAATAAAAATGTTTTCATAAGAAACCTTTATGAATATGAACTTGATTTGTAAGAGTACTTTGGGGTTGGAGCTTGCTTGCGTTTCTTGGGTCCGATTTCAAAGCCCCCAAACCCTTTCAGCGTTAAGGGTGGACGCAGCGATGTCCTCTGCTGGCGTCAGGTCCTGAGGCAGATCCACCTCCCGTTACACGGCGTGCCCTATTTATGCTGGCAAGCTTGGGATTCCCCCGTCTCCTGACATCATTGTAGCGCTTGGCGCAATGATGGGGATTGGCAGCTGATGAGACTGTGGCTATTTCCTCTCACGCCTGTTTAACCTACGCTGATTTGGGCGGGTTTCTCCTATCCCCATACAAAACAACTTCTCTGTCTTTGCTGCTCTTACAAGAACGCCGGTATCCTCGGCTGTAAAACGCTCCTGGCGTGCGCCTGGTAAATCCGTCATAATAATAGAAACTCGCTATGGAACTTGCGCCCTTGCTGCCACATCAAAGGCCAGGGGGCGCCCTCGTGCAGAAACTCCAATTGTGCCACAGAAGTAGCAGCATTTTGGACGTTATTCCAGGAAATGTCTAGAAGGATATCTAAATTGCCGTTCTTCAGATTGTTTCAGGTATTTTCATGATACAGTAAAAAAAAAAATTTTTATGATTTTATTTAACGAGCGTTGCTTTTTTAAATGCACTTTATAAACGACTCTGACTCATAATGATTTTGGATGATATAAACTTCTTACTGACCAAAACGCCATAGTACATGCACAAGCTGCGCATGAAACACAGAATCGCAGCCTTGCGATGCAGAATCGATTTTAGACAGGTCTTTTTAATGGAACATGCGATTTATCGTTACAGTCCTAAATCTATCCCTAATTTGTCAATCCATTAATTCTTGCTTTTGTCATTAATACGTTGTTTGGTTACGGAATATTCTGTGATACAGCACTTTCACCAGCAGAGGTCCTCATCAAGCTCTGATTTGAAAAGCTTCGAGTAAAGAACCATTTTCCAATACAATTGGGTTGAAAGCTTTACTGCTTCAAGAAAGCTTCACTTCGCCATCACTACATTAAACAAACAAGAATGCAGAAAGGCAATGTGACATAAAACAAGGACTCTGTGACAAGAACTGAACAGACAGGACAAACAATAACAAGGTGAGTGGGAACAGCTGAGTGCAATGATACATAATGACACAGACAGGATAATGGAAATTGCAGTTCTAAAAGACTGTGACCATGTGGGGAAGAGACATCTGGTGGCCACCCAGGGAACAACACTAAAACCCAAACACACCCATACACATAACGCAGTTTAACCACTGTCTTTGACACATCCATCATCGTTGTCAAATATCTTTTACCAGGATGTATTTAAAGTTGTAAATCTACTTGGCTCGGGTAGAAAGAAGCATAAAATCTTGGCAGTGTACATGACACAATCTCTTCTTAGTTGACCCAATGCAGCTTATTTTACTGCATGGAGAGGAAGACTTTAAACAGTTTGGTCAGCAAAAGATCTTTGCATGCTTTGTAACTTGAAACATTTAGAGGATTTAAAGTCTGGATTTGAGTCTATAGATGGCACTATTCTTTGAGGAGTGCTTATTGTCATTTGTGGGGATAATCTCACAACTACTGATCAGTGTATAATAGAGGGCATCAAATTCAATTCAGTTTTTCATTCCGTTACTTATTTTCATGTCTGCAGGGACTCCCTTAATGCTTAGGGCATTATTTATTTTAAGGTATCGTGGTTCATGACGGTTAAGGAACTTTTAAAGACCAAACATGCTACTTTGGTTTAAATTAATTTATCTCGGCTATAGTAATAGTGTTTTATAATAGGTGTCATGGCACACATTCATTTTTTATTTATAGCATCATCTTGTGGCAGTTTGGTGTAACAACATTAATAACTATAAGCTGTTTTCTTATTGGCTGGTTAAAGTCATGTGACTCTTAGGTCAGAGGTTAACTAGGAAACAACTGCAATGTTCCAGATTCTTTCTATGCGGTTGGCTATAAAGTCTCTTCACTCCGTTTCTTTTACATTTTGTGCCCTCGAAAGGCTTTGTCTGTTAGTTTATTTCTTTTTGTGTGTTTGTGCAAAACATATATAGTCAAACATATATTTGTAATTCATAAGTTTAAGTTTAAAACAAATTATTATACAGCAATGGCAGTATTAAGCAGAGCTGAATGTCCTTTGTTATGTGTGTTATTGCAAATACATTAGCTTTTATTTGTGAATATTCTGTAACAAGACATTATAATCTTTGTATGTTTCAGTTTTACAAAAAGAAAAAGAAGAGGAACGAACACAACCCCTCAAATTTACTGCCCTTTTTGACTTCTAATTGTTGGCTATCTGTCAATGTTGCTTATGGGGACATGCATCTAGGACAGGATAATAGGAGTTTACTAGGTTAATTGAACATGACAAGAAAATCTGATAAACAGATGTATTCATCCCAAACATTTTATTAATTTAATTATTTTTTAAATAGTCTAGACTAGAGAATTGCATCTCAGCATTTTTTACTTTACTGCTTCATTTGATTTTATTTAACTAAATAAAATTATAATACATTTATGTGACTTATGTGATATTTCATTTTTACACTCTTATATAGGATATGTATAGTTTGGTGTTATGCTTGTGCTATGATATGTGTAATAGTCATATAAAATAAATTACTACTAATAATTTTTATGTATTTTACTTTTTATTTACCCTGTAGTGATGGGTCGTTCGCGAACGCTGGCTCTAAGAGCTGATTCTTTGTAGCGAACGAGCAGAGCCGAATCTTCAGACGCAGGCAGGAGAGCCGGCTCTTCTAAGGGAGCCGAGCCAGAAGAGCCGAATCTATGAAAAGAGCCGGACTGCCATCACTAAAATGTAGAGCCGGAGCTTGAGCCGAAAGAGCCGAATCAATGGAAAGAGCCGGACTCCCCATCACTATTACCCTGTTAAACTCTGTGGACCCTGTAATTGTCATGATCCTGTCAGCCCTGTATGTCTTTTATGTGTTTCATGTGGCAGGGTCATGGCAGCCCTCACTGTTGTCTTGTGTGGAGAGTCACGTGGCCTGTATTTGTTTTGTGTACCTCGTGCTCTCCTGTCTTAAGTCTTGACCCCGCCCCCTTGTTTCCTTGTTAATTATTCATTATTAATTTACGCCCTTCACCTGTGTGTCCTCGTTTCCTAGTTTAGTTCTTCCCTATTTAAAGCCACTGTGTGTGATGTCCTGTGCCAGATCATTGTGTGTAATGTGTGTCATGGTCAGGAGTCTGTCTCGGTTTGCCCTGTTTGTTATTATTTAATTCTTGCCTTGTTTACCCCCTCGAGGGCGTTTTTGTTACATAATAAAAGTCTTTTTTGTTGAGAGCTGTCTGCATTTGGGTTCTGTCCTTCCCATTCTTGACAGTAATGGGTGCAAAATTACTTATTATTACTTAATTCCTTATGAGATACTGTTTGAAAGCTTAGAATCTCTACTTTCTGCAGATATGCATCATTTTGACATATTTTACAGTCAAAATGCATGTGAAACTTGAGTGTGAACTGCCTCAGATAGCCACAAATGGTACAGCATCTTTTATCTTAGATCCTACTCTAAACAATGAGTCCATTCACAGCATTTTCTTTGGTTGTGTTCATGAATAATCCCTTGCTATTTATTGTATGTGCAAAACAAAACAAAATGCTTTCATATGAAAAATGAGAGCCCATTCTTTTTTGGGTGTTTACTGCCACAACAACGGAACAACCAAGTTATCCACTTTCAAAGACCAAAAAAGAAAATATGAAAAACGACATAAATAATAATATTTGTCACATCAGCAGCTTTTTATGTAACCTCAAAGGGTTTTCTGTAAAATTATATAAAGATATTGCATTAATTCCATTGTATCTGGTTATGGGAACACTTCAAATGTTTTTAGGCATGACATTTGCCGGAATCAAACAAAACTGTCTGCAGGTTTCTGGAGCACTCAGGGCCAGAGTTAGACTTTCAAAAACAGACTTTAGAAAAAAATCTAAAATCTCCTTTTTTATTTTTGTGTTTCTTAAAAGACTGATAACACATACAATTCTGTTTAGCACTTTCAACAGTTTTTTATGTAATTTCAAAGGGTTTCCTGTAAAATGATACCAAACTTTTGTATGTATACCTGCATGTGGGTATGGCAAGCTTTTGAATTTGAGTAGGCCAAATCCATGCGGAAATTCCCCCAAAAAACTCAGAGCGTGACTGGTTAATTATATACACTATTAAGAGATAACAAATTTAAAGGAATAGTCTATCCTTTTTCCATATTAAACTATGTTATTACCTTAACTAAGAAGAGTTGATACATCCCTCTATCATCTTAGTGCGTGCACGTAAGCGCTGTGGCGCGCTGCGACACTTTGATAGCATTTAGCTTGGCCCCATTCATTCAATGGTACCAAACAGAGATAAAGTTAGAAGTGACCAAACACATCAACGTTTTTCCTATTTAATACGAGTAGTTATAGGAGCAAGTATGGTGGTACAAAATAAAACGTAGCGCTTATCTAAGCAGATTTAAAAGAGGAACTATATTGTATGGCGGAATAGCACTTTTGGGAGTACTTCGACTTGCCTGAAAAATCTGCTCCCCTTCTCCCTCTCATAATGTGCTATTCTCCCAAAAGTGCTATTCCACCATCAGCATCATCAGCAGGGTTGGACCCATTTAACTTTCTGATGGCTGTTGGGAAGTGTTTCTTAGGCCTAGTCCACGGATATTTTTATAACCTGAGATTTTCCTCCTGCGGTTTAAAAAAATCCCCTCCACACATGCTCGGTTTAAAAGAAATTTCTGCCTACATGAACACGCAAAAACGCGTGATCACGCGCTGTCAAGAGCATGCCACACCAGCAGGTGTTGATATATGCTGCCTTCACGTGCTATGGGAAATATGATATTTTCCATTTGTGAACTGGTATGTACCAGCGTGTTGTGTTCAAGTGCATTTTCCATTTGTGAACTAGAATTTACCAGTTTGCTGCTTTCAAGTGCATTTTTCATTTGTGAACTGGTATTTACCATTGCTTTTGTTGTCATTCAACCATTCACAACGTTGCTGCTGCTCTCCGCCATTTTGAAAAGCTCAAAGGTAATCTCATCTCGGGAACTCGGTCATCAAAATATTTTACGAGTTGCCCAGTGGAAAATACCACATGAGGGGTGTTCATGTGCATTTTCCAAGTGGGATTTTGGTATTTACCATAATTACGATAGCACGTGAAGGCAGAAATAATCCTAATCGTAAAGCCACATTGGCCAATCAGAAGCCTTAAGCTGAGCGTACACGGTGCGAATTCTGACGGTCGGAACGTCGTGAGCTCTCGCACACGACACGAGTGAGTTTATGCGAAAATAATTCTGACGCAGTCACACACGACAAGATTTTACTGTACGACTTGACGAATTCTGACATAAGCATTTTCGCACCTGTGAGGAAGAGCTACCTTTCGTTGTGGCAGAATGTACAAAAAATAAAACAAAAAGAATAGGGTAAAGATATTGGCTTAAGTGCAGAAAACAGCCTGGATTTTCTGTTCTTTTGTATTTCTGTTTATGCATTCCGAAATTGCAATATAAATCTAGTGCTGTGGCGGTGAAGGAATTTCTCTGGCAGTGATTTTTCGTGCTAGCGCATATGCGGTTTTACAGTCTTAATATATCATGTTTGTAGTGCCAAGTAAATATCTATATTGCTATTATTAATGTTACTTATATTGTTGCTTTTTTATAAATATGACCGTTCCAAAAACCAATTCAGTGGGCCTATTTATTTATTTGTAAATGCAGAATGAGGAGCAATGAGGTAAAACGCAATGTAAGCTAACACGTCTTTCCCTTTAAAATTAAATTATTAAGACAATACCTCTACAGCCAAATATTAATTAGTAAAACGAAAATCATTTAATTTAATATAAAGCACATTGTCTAGGCTTGTTAAGTGCAAATGTACGGACCCTCGGTCAATGCGGTGTCTTAAAGTAAAAGTGAATCCGCAGCATTTGTGCTCCTGTAACTGCACAAAATAAATGCCATACAGAAGGCATTGCATATTAATATAGTGCATTTTCACAGTAGGCCTTTGTAAATTAATACATAGCAATAAAAAAAAGTATTAAAACAAATTAATCATTATTTAAATAAAGTTTCAGAGATAGCCTACATTTTTTGTCATTTAAATGTTCTCATCATTTCAGAACAAGCTAAGGCTACCATAACAACTTACATTGGGCTATATCATTTGTTCCTTGGGTCAAAAATGTGTAAAAAATGGAAACGTCGTCTCCGCATATGATCATCATGTTTATGTACTCTCTCAATAAATGCATATCTTAAGCTATAGCCTATTAAACATGGACATTCCATTGCTTTTTATTTTCTGTCGTGACAGCCCTTTTAATATCTATTCATTTTTGAAACTGTTCTACAGCTAATTTTGCACAGCTTGGATTACACAAAAATGTCGACATTCTTTGTACATCCTGTACTGTTTAAACCAGTGGTCTCTGCACGGAGTCTAATATTTTTTTTATTTATTACATATTTTAGTTGGCTTTTTTATGTTTACATTGTAAATAATGATAAAACATATTAACAAGTAAAGAAAAAATCAACAAGTAAAACAAAAAAGTTTTAATATCAAAAAGTAGCCCTCGTTTAATGCATTGTGGTAGCACTTATCAGAACAGCGGTATAGCCTAAAACAACTACACTCTCTCCTGTTTCCGCACACATCCAAAGCTGTGTCCGGACATCACAAAAACACGTATGACAGGTTTTTCAGGCAAATAACCTGATCAAGAGGTCAGTCTTCACTGAAAGGACCTGTCATATTTGTCATGATGTCCGGTCACCAGAGTGTGTGTGTGCGCGAAACATAGCCAGCTATAGAGTTGTCGTCCAGATTTGAGGTAGCAGTGCCACATTTGTCTGTCTTCTTCTGTGTTTTCTCACATTCTGATTGGTCAACTTCAAGTGCTTTGCCGGATGGTCTCGTTCACCCGCACCAACACTACGAATTTATACCGACAGCTCCCGAACTTTTTTGACATGTTTAAAAATTATCGTGAGGTCGTGAGGTGCTCGTAACCTGCTCGGCTCGGCTCGCGACCATACGAGCATGAACGATTTGCTCCCGGAAAAAAAAAATCGCATGCGAGCCCCTACGACAGCAAAAATCGCACCGTGTACGCCCGCCTTTAATCAGAAGCAAAAACCCTGGTTGTACTGTCTACACAACAACACTGCAACCGGCGTTACTGGAAAACCTCACCCTGGCAGGGGGTTTAAAAAATGTTCGGTTTCAGTGACATCTTACTGCGCTTCCGTGTGGACAAACGGCCGAACCGTGTAAAGAAGTCACGGTTATAAAAATACCTGTGTCCGTGTGGAAAAGGCCTTAGATGTCCTGCCTTTTACAATTCTGTACATCTTGGTGTAAACAGTTTTACTAAGGGTGGGTCTCTTAAAAAATTATAATAAATAGTTGTAGGCATTTGTTTTATTAATAAATAAATATTATGGAATATATATTTTAAATACAAATGTTATAAATGTTTCAAGTTTATGCTAAAAATGTATTTAATCTAAACTAGTTATTATCCTAATCACGATAAAATCCCCAAAAATAAAGTTGTCACACTTATAGTGGTTTTACCAAGAAAGGCCACTAGGTGTCATTGACGTACTGGAATATCATGGAATTTTAAAAAGTCTATTCCAGACATTGAAAATCAAAGTCATATGGAATATCATGGAATTTAAGTTTACATTTATCAATATGTATTTTTTATAGAACAGTGATTCTCAACGGTATTCCTGAAGCCCCACTGCTCGACATTTGTATGTCTCCTTTATTTAAAACACCTGATTCAAATCATCAGCTTATTAGTAGAAGTCTCTATGAACTGAACTGAGTCTGTCAGATAAGAGCGATTATACAAACGCCCTGTCCCAAATGGCACACTCCGGACTTGTGGTCCTCCTCAGAGTCCACACTTTGATGACATCACGTAGTCCAGACTTTAGGGACCCTTGATGCGAGTCCACGTGGGTGCACCGGAGTCGAATTTTGGGACAGACTTGAGCATCACACCGGAAATAGGTAGAGAAGTTGCCCGTCAGCGTGAACTCCTCCCTTCCGTCGTCTGATTGGTCTGATTGCCCTTTCGCAAGGACTTCTGGGTTGGCAAAGTGCGCGAAGCCTGCTGCAGTGCGGGCTTCGCTGAAGACCGCATCAAGGGGGCAAAGGAGGCGCTGATGAGCACACTTCAAAGCGTAAAAATGACAGATGGGACACCCTACGGACTCGTAGACTAAGCGAGAACACGCAATTTAAGGCCACGAGACCGAAAGTCCACATGAAGCGCGCCATTTGGGACAGGACCATTATATGCAGAGCACTTAGCCTCCAGGAACAGAGATGAGAACCACTGTTCTAGAGTGCCACAGGGGATGACATACTTTTGTAGGTCATCCCAGAAGTTTGCAGGACACTGACTCTTTTAAATAAATGTGCTTTAAAGGTTTTTCATCAATAAATAAATATATATTTATCATACTTATTTCTCAGTTTTTTATTAGAATTTAACTGTAAGGGTATCACAGACCATAGAGAGATGGAAGTATAAAACACTGGTAAATTTATTTATAATGCAATGAACAGTCAACAGGTAAATAATAATGGTTGTAATCCGATGATACTGGCAGGAAAGACATAGCACACACACTTTTTTGACTGGCACATAGTACATATAACACCTTCCTTTATGTTGCAGATGAAGACAGGATGGATGACGGAGCAGGGGAGATGACAAGACTTCTGAAGAAGGCGTGTACTACTAGCCCTGGATGAACTGATATAATTATTTTATGGTGTGCTTCAGAATTTTTTAAAACATGAACAAATACATACAGTAAACTAGAGTCATGGGTGTAGCAACCGGGCAGGGTTACTGCTAGTTCACACCGCCACCAAGCATCAAAGTGGCCAGAAGTCATCCATTTTTAATGAGAGCCGGCAGCAAACTCCAGAGCAGCAGCGCGTCATGTAGTACAGTGTTCTTTGAATTATTATTTAGATTTGGTGAACTAACATTCAGCAAATCACAGAGCGAAACATTAATTGGACATGTCTGCATGAGCTTCAAATCTCTTGTTGCTCTTGTGAATTTTGGTTCATACATTCACTTTTGCTATTACGCCGTCTGGGATAAAATGCACCCCAGAATAAAGCAATGGACGATTACATAATTTTTTCAAACACACACTACATTAAATAATGTTACAGTATGTCGCAATGATACAAATCACGCAATAAAGTTTACATGTTATGATTTAACCTACTGTACAACAAAAGACAACATAACCCGTAATGACCTCCTCACGTCGCCCAAGATTCCGGGTGGGTTGCACCAATTAAAATAAGCGGAGTTTAGAGCTAAAATATGGTTTGTTGATCTAAGTTTAATTTTAATTCGAGTTGTGTTGCAACACTTAAATTTTAACACAGATTAACAAATCTTAGATTAAATCTTTAACCTGTATAAAACACATAATCTGCGGCATGATAAATTTGCCAGTGTAATTAAAAAGCAACATGTTGACGATGTCATTCAAAAAGAAAATAAACAGTTTATGCAGGCAAAGGTAATGTGGTTTTTTTGTATTGTAAATCACTATACATTGGTAATCTAAAGATCTTATTCAAATAAGAACATTTGACGATCTTTTAAACAATTGTATTGATTAACAAAGCAATGCAAGAAATACTGCGAAGCTCAGATATTGTGATGTAATGAACAAGATTCCGACGCATCTGTCATGAAGCACCGCTGTGTGTCCGTTCATTCACTGCCCTTCAGTTTCAGACTGGAACACGTGACAGAGAAGTGCACGAGCATCAGTAGCCATTGTGTGTAGTGTAAATGCTAGGTTAGCTTCTGGGTTCCATAGGAGGGTTTTCGGCTTGCCACAAAATAGTGAAGTTAGGGGTGGTAAAACGGAATCGATGGTATATTCCTGGGCGCTGGTATGTCTCAGGGTTAAGCAGCAAATAAAAAATAAGCTTGTAGAGTGTATATAATTAAGTGTTGATGTGATCACAATAATGTATGATGGCAAGATTGTTGGTGATCCCCCAAATGTGTTAAATTAAGATCTCAGTTTTTTACTGCACGTGTTGCACATAACGGTATGTCATGGAAGATGTGATTGTTAAAGTTGGTAGCAGTAAAACGTTCAACACAGTGGCCACTGCTTACAGTAGGTTAATAGATCTATCATTCAAAACAAGTGGGGATAGTGTAATTGCCTAGCACATATGCTTTTAATAACACCATCCTACCTACAAAAATGCACCAGTTGGAGAGTATAACGGGCTGTGAACGAACCCTGTCTGGCATGATATATAATGTGCTGGTGGCTGATGGGGTCTCAGTAGTTTCTGAATTGTTACATACTGTGCTAGTGGCATACCAGTAGTTACTGGCATGTTTATCCAGTAATAAAGAAAAGGATAAAAATGTGCTTTTAGATGCCCCTTTCACGTCCACTGGCTTATTTGGAAACGCTGTCTGTGCTGTCATAAACAAGCAGCAGCTTTAAAAAATGTAATGTCATTTTTGTCATGTCATATTTATGTCACAGGTCGGGGCGGACCCAAGATGTAACAAGACACGCCCCTTCCTAGTTTCCACCTCGAGGAGGTCCCAAAGCCACCCCAATGACCACACAACCCGAGCGCAAGTACACTTAAAATAATTTAAATAAAGTTTATCTAAAATGGGCTGTCAGGAAGGGTAAAAAGGGGAGTTTAAATATTCCTTCTTCTTCTCTTCACCAGCTCATCCAGGAGGGGGGGAGACAAGGGGGCCGAGGCTCCTTCAGCTGGATTCTTTTGAACCCGTGGCGCCCTCCTCTTCTCCTGTAGGCAGAGTTTAAAGAGCACCAATTATGCTAATAAATTGGCACGTTAGCACGTTATTGCAATATCCCATAGTACATACATGTTATTAAAACTTGAACTAATGCATTGTGAGTCTTATAAATTGCTTACATACCTCACCGATTTCCCACTGTCTGGAAAACGCTCGGTTTAGTTCCTGTCTCCGCCTCCCAAAATGTCTAGTGTAATCGGATTGGTCAGATGACTACTCAACTGTTATTGGTCAGCTGGGTTCGGCTTGTGTTTGAAAGTTACGCCCCTGACTACGCGTGGGTTGACACAGATTCTGACTGAGTCACAGCCTCAGAGGCATCGTAAACAAGCGTTATATTTCTCTATAAACGATGGTGTCTGTACTGCCTTACCACTTCGAGCTCGATCCAGAGAGTTCAGAAGGCCGTTACGATATAAACGATCTCCGTCAATGAATGCGATTGGATTTAACTTTTTTAGGTGTCCTTAGCTCTGCCAGAATGCTAAACGAAGACGAAAATGTGTTGCAAAGACATCCAAAAGGTAATTATAAAGTACTACATAACTATATGGAAACACCAAATGTAGCACATAGAAAGTATTTGTTGAAATGATTATAAAACGATTTCACTTGGTAATTTCTACATTATTTTACTCTAGTAAAATTTATTATAAGACTGCTTACATACTGTATTACTGTGCAAACTATATGGAAACACCAAATGTAGCACATATAAAGTATTTGTTGAAATGATTATAAAACGATTTCACTTGGTAATTTCTACATTATTTTACTCTAGTAAAATTTATTATAAGACTGCTTACATACTGTATTACTGTGCAAACTATATGGAAACACCAAATGTAGCACATATAAAGTATTTGTTGAAATGATTATAAAACGATTTCACTTGGTAATTTCTACATTATTTTACTCTAGTAAAATTAATTATAAAATACTGCTTACATACTATTTTACTGTGCAAACTATATGGAAACACCAAATGTAGCACAAAAAAAGTATTAATTGAAATGAATGTTAGTTCTACATTATTTTACTATGGTAAACTTTATTATGAAAGACTGTGCTATGTTTTTACTTATTAGGTTTTAAGGAGAATGCAACATGTTCCAGGGCCTCTTACCTGCGTGATTCATCATCCAGGTTTTGCACAAATTGTCTAAATCCCTACACACAGAACATTTATTGTACCGACTATAAGCCTTTGAGGCGCAGGACTAGAGTAAGTTTTATTACATTTTTAAACCAATAACACTAAAGTATCATTATAGTAACAAAGTACCCAAAAGAACAAAAGATGCAACTTTAAAGAAAATATAAAAGTCAGTCAAAAGTTTATTTATTACAAATATATATTTAAATGTTAAACAATATACAAATAAACATACTTTAGTAACCATATTGTGCTCTTCTTTCAAAAATTGTTCAATTCACTTCTTACAGCTATCTATTCAGATAAATGGCATATCAAAGCTTTGTCAGCTGATGCTACCTAAGATGACACTTTAGGGTTATCATCCTGTCGTGTGTTGTTCTCCAGATACGCTTGGAGCTTCCTGATCGGAATGTTGGCTTCCGACGACCCCTGCACTGAAGATGGCATGCAATCACGTCCTCCTTTGAAGGTCTCTCAAACTGTGATGCCAGGTCCATTGGAATCGGGGTTTCCTTCAGCTTATCTTCAAATACCTCAGCAAACACAAGCCTGATCACATCATCCACATAACTGTAGAAATATTGCGGTCAATAAATCTTTTTGTTTTGATAATTTATTTCCCTGCTTCATACATTAAGTTTTTAATTATGAATGTATTTGAAATAAAACATTACTGCTTACGGTATGTCATTTGTGTTTTGGGAACATAGCCTTGTACTTTCCCTCTCCTGCTTTTGTTACGGCTTGGTGACATTGTAATGGATGGCTGCAAGGTACAACCTGTAAAAATATAAGCAAGCATAAATTTATTGTAAAAGTAAATACTACTTTATTTAACACAGTTACTAAAATACTTAAATACCTGCATAGCATTCCAATAAATGAGAAAATCAATTTTTTTTGCTGCAAATCTGAAATCTCAGGCTACGGACGGCAAAGGCATCCACTGATGATGGTGATGGAAACATTGTGAAACGATGCTACTGTCTGGGTTCCTATGATTATGCAGAGAAAAAAAACTTTGTCATCATCAGTTCTACATCTAAGACTGGTAGTGGTTTCACTAGCTAAATACATCATTTGTGTTACACACCTTTGCTCCTCATATGCCAGTCTGACTCCTTGTACTGTGTGTTATGATGTTGCATGTTTGCATACAGTGTAGAAGGATGTGTCCAGCTGCGAATCTAAGATATAGACAAATAAAACAAACATGTATTCAGTCAAAAAGACATATTATAACAATAGAGTACAACGACTATAACTCGTTAGACTATTCATTAAAACGTAAATGTATTACATGTTACATGGCCCAACATTAGCAACACACATTACGTGTTTACTTCGTTTCAAAATCTAAGAAAGCTTCAAGTAAAAACAACAGTAAAATACATATAACTTTAAACAAATCATCTGTACTTAGAGTTTCTTGAGTTTTGATCATGAGAACAAATTTTACCGGTAACAGTTTAGCTGGTAACTTAGCAAGTTTGTAAACATGTCTTAACCAACATCGATAAAAAAACGATAGTCTGCATAATTCAACATACACGTGTGTAAATATGGTACGTTGTTTATGAAATACAGTATTACAACACAAAACAGTTCGCTTGCAAGCTTAGCTCTACACGCACATTATGTTAATCTCCGGTTACCGGTTACGTAATGTACAGTAAAAGGCAAATAATAAACGTGAATACTTACAGCCTGTGATCCAGAAGTGCACAGTAATCCAACTTTCAGAAGGAGACGTCCAGCTTCGGTTCATGAGAAGCAGTTATTGTGAAACTTCCGTGAACAACTTCTGACTGGATTTTTCCGGAACCGTATTAAACATGATGTCCTCTGTGTAAGTCCATAAAGTGCTATTTTGCCCTCGCATCTAAAGAGACAGCGTCTACTCGAGAGATTTAATCGCTTAAACAATGAAACAAGAGTTTGCAAACAGAGTCACAGCAGGGACTCCCAACCTCCGCCATTTTAGCTCTCTTCTGACTCGGCGCTCCCCACCCTCGTCTTTGAGGGCGTACCCAAGCAAAGCAGAGAGGGCTGAACTATGATAATGTTGGTCTTATCTACGTCACTAATCCCAGGAAGTAAACTGTTGCCTACAATCCGAGTGTTTTTGTAGTCCTCGAACGTTAGAGACGATAACTCGCGTCATCGTTTTCTTTGAGGTATGTACTTTTTGAATATCGTTAGCATGTACTAATACACACTTACACACAAAATGATGTTTAAAAACGTGTATCCCATAATAGGTGCTCTTTAAGAAGAAGGTATAAAGATGAATGTAGGACTCAATAAACGTGGCTACCTGTCGCTGTAGGTCACTGTGCTATCTGATAGCAAACTCAATCCGCTGATGTCTTGCTATGGACTCTCCTGGCGATCCACACTTCGGGCCTGTAACTCAGCACAGCACCCAAAGGTAAGTAGTACGCGGATAGCTAGGCCCTCCTCCGCTCTTTCTGCCGACTCGTAGCTGTGGACACAGAATGCACTTAACAGGTGACTGGGTTTTTCTTTGCTCTTGTAGATAGCTGATAGCAACTAGCACGGTAGGTACTTCTCAGGTAACTGGGCTTGTCGTTTTCTCCCTTGGAGGGTTCGTGGCTGTGACACAGAATGGCACTTTACAGATAACTGCGACTTTTCTCTCTTACAGGTGACTGGTAGCAGTGGATACGGTTGGTACTTCTCAGGTAACTGGGCTCGTAGTTTTCTCCCTTGGAGGATTCGTGGCTGTAACACAGAATGACACTTTACAGATAACTGAGACTTTTCTCTCTTACAGTTGACTGGTAGCAGTGGATACGGTAGGTACTTCTCAGGTAACTGGGCTCGTAGTTTTCTCCCTTGGAGGATTCGTGGCTGTAACACAGAATGACACTTTACAGATAACTGAGACTTTTCTCTCTTACAGGTGACTGGTGGCAGTGGATACGGTAGGTACTTCTCAGGTAACTGGGCTCGTAATTTTCTCCCTTGGAGGATTCGTGGCTGTAACACAGAATGACACTTTACAGATAACTGAGACTTTTCTCTCTTACAGGTGGCTGGTAGCAGCGGATACGGTAAGTACTTCTCGGGTAACTGGACTCGTGATTTTCTCCCTTGGAGGATTCGTAGCTGTAACACAGAATGACAATTTACAGATAACTGAGACTTTTCCCTCTTACAGGTGACTGGTAACAGTGGACACGGTAGGTACTTCTCGGGTAACTGGACTCGTGCTTTTCTCCCCTGGAGGATTCGTAGCTGTAACACAGTGGTAAGTATGACACAGGTGACTGGAGGCCTTTGCCCCTGACTCTTCAGGTTCTCTGTCCTCAGCAGTTTCTACCTCAAATGATACTCGTGGGCGGTGGGCTTACGATGGACTAACATGTACACAGTAGATGGATTTACTCACAGACCTTTCGTAGTAGGATGCCTTCACACAGGCCTTTTCCAAAGGCCTCTGATACAATGGGGGAACTCAACACGGTCACAGTCGAGCAGAACGGTGCCCTCTCCTCCCTTCCACGTATGGTTTCAGAGATCTAGACAGGGGCACACCTTTGAAGAGGCGCCGCAACAGGCAAGTTAATCCACACCGTGCTTGGACAGCAATACAACTTCATTCATACATGTGAAAACACCTTGAAACTACTCACGTACAGTCTGAGCTCCCTGTACGATTCACCACCGCCTCCAAAGAGCTGAGATGATTTCCCAGCTGGAAAGGGACGTTACATCTGTCTTCACACAGTGTCGCTGGACAGCATATAATTAAGGAACGTTTCACCAGCCTCACAGTTATTGGTTCTCCCACGGCTAACTCCGTCTATAATGGCTTCTGACAACATAAGCACAGCATTCCACTGCAATACCTCAAGTGCACACACACTCAGCAAAGTCAAGGACTCACCCACAGCACTCCACACACTTTAAGTGAAAAAGATAAGGTCAGGCCATGGTCTTCTGGGAGCTTGCCCGGGAACCTATTGGGCGTGGTAGTGGTGAAAGACTAGTAAATGGACGTAGCTTCCGCGACTGCCTTTCCTCCCAGTATTTATATGTTTCCCGGATCACCCACCACTCTGCTCCGTGATAGGGCCGCTATTCGATTCACTGAGGACTCGCAACACACATTGAATATTGTACCTTCCACAATAATATCCACATTTAGGCTCCTTGTACTCACAGTAAATGACAACACTCCCTCCTTCGTTTTCTTTGCCTTCAAGCTGGCTGGTTTCTCTTCAATCGGCACGTGATCTGGTAAGTATTCATCCAACTGTCGTATAAACACATCTATGAAGCATGCATGTAATTTCATCCCAAACAGCAAGGAGATTTCAATATACTCATCCCAGTAATATATATATCCTTCTTTCTCTCTTCGCCCAGTAAATATCCTCTTCTGCTGTTATCCGACGTAGTTTCACCCATATCTCTGCTCTTACACCGCAACGGCTTGGTAAGCACCCTACTGATCGAGCCCAACGAATCGATTGTACCAAAACACAACAACTAACCTTGAGTTTCAATGCTCTCTTTATACTCCTTCCTTTCCTCGCGTTGTCCAATCCCCGATCGCTGCGTTTATTACGCACACCTGCACACAATCACCTTGATCTTCCTCGCGGCGTTTACCGGAAGTTCTGGTGTTTCCGCTCTTCCGTCCGGGTGGGAACACTTCCGGGCGGAAACCAATCTTCCCTACTTTTGGTTCCGCCCCTTAAAATCATCACCGTGTGACATTTACATTCAAAGCTTTTATGATAATCAAATGAGAGTTCACTTGAGCATACAGTTGTGTTAAAAAATATATTTTAGGGAAGCAAAGAGTATTAAGCTGTTCAAAAAATAGCAGTGTGAACATTTTTCTAATTTTTAGTTGCAAAAACCTTGTTGATAACTGTTGATATTATGAAAAACATCCCCATCCCATGACTTTTGGACCACCTTGTTAAACTGTGTTTATAGTGTACTGTGGCTTGAAATTAGTTCCCGGGGGTCACCTGAGGTTCTGGCGATAACCACTAGACCCCAAAATAACTATTTTACTCTCATCAGGCTACAAAATTACTCCATGTTTCGTTGGGCCGGTTGATGTGATTCTGCACATGTCTTTATGGTGCTTACACTGGTGCTTTTCTGGGGCTTTTGCAAACAGTTTAGCTTCAATCAGACATCTTTTGACTGCCACAGTACTTACAGATCATTTTAGATCACCTTTGATCCTTCTAGAGGTGATGAAATCAAAATCAATACTTTATCTGTTTTTACAGTAGTTCCTTGTTTTCTTTCATGTGCTTTGGACTTCCATCTGCTTTTTGTTTCCATTTAGATAATTTTAGCTGAGTATCATAAACTTTGCTACATTTCTTTATAACGTTTTCACTTTTCAAATCAATTATTTAATCAAATTGCTTTATTCCTCAAAACAATGATTGAACGGTCCCTTTTACATAAAAAATCAGCAGCAGATATATTTTATAACAATGGGTGAAACATTTGCTTCCCCTCTTTCCTACTAAATGATTAAAAGGAACAGTTTTTCAAAGAATTAACACATTTTCTATTTAAACTTCACACGGCTATTATTTTAATCATGCCGTTTTCAATAAATGAGTCTATAACTCAGAACAAGTAGTGTGGATATCATTACCAGTGTGTCATGACTGCTGGGTGATTGATGGCTGTGTGTGGGGTGTGTGTGTGTGTGTGTGTTTGTTTACCTGTGGTGCCGGTTCCTCGTGTGTCCACTAACTCCGCCCCCTTGTTTCGGTAATTGTTCACCGGTGGTGTCTCGTTTACCTTTTCCTTTATATTGCACGTAGTCCTGTCCTTCGTTGCGCGCTCATTTGTTTGATCACAGTCTTGCTTCTCTGCCTTGTCTTGTCGGACGCTCTCTTGTCTCCTTCTCTAGTTACCCTAGGTTTGGATTACGGCATCCGGAGGCTCGTCTTCGCCCGGACCGCTCGCTTGTGGATTACTGGAACTCATTGACTTTTTGTGTCTCTCGGAACAGCTGGTTCGCTTCGTTTTTAGGCGGTACACCAGCTGTCTCTGTTTCACATCGGCTTGCATCATCACCCGTGAGTGTATTACGCTATTTCACCATTGTGGATTACATTGACTCTATTTACTGTTTGTCTCTCGGAACAGCTGGTTCGCTTCGTCATTATGCGGTTACCAGTAACTTCCGGGTGGCTTCATCTACATCAGGATTCCACAGTGGATTACCCCGTCTGAGAACTTTGGATTTTCCACCTTCCATCTCCGCCTGTCATCCACCTTCAGGGCGGCGTGTTTCATCCCTCTGTTGCGTGTGGTGACTGTGCTGGTGTTCTCGACGGTGTGCGTGGGTGGCTCTCTCTCTCTCTTCGGATCTGTACTGAACTATCTTGTAGCGCCGACTCACTCTCTCCTACTGTTGGGCGTGCATCATTCCCACAGTAGTGTCTACATCCAGAGTGAGTCGAGGGTGTGTGCCGTGTGTGGATCTTACCAGTGACTTTGCACTCCAGCTCTCTAATTCTTAATTTTTTCTCAATAAATATTGTTAACTTGCACTTGACTCCGAAGTTTTTCCTGACACAGTGGTTGTTTTTCTATTACACTACTATTCAATTCAATTTTATTTATATGGCACTTTTCAGAATTGAAAGCTCTGGTAACGCTTTAGATGACAGCCCGGAAAGTACTGCGTAAATACAGCGAATTTACAGCGTATGTTTCTGTAATTATAGTTTACTTATGAAGTATGTACGTGTAATTATAAGGGAACACTTTATTATATTTTGGTAACAAATGGGTAACAAGTGCCACTTTAATTTACAGCCCGCAGATGTTGTATTTACTCTTTAACTACGTGAAACAAGGGGGTAACAAGTGCCACTTTAATTTACAGCCCGCAGATGCTATACTTTGTAACTATGTGAAACAAGGGGGTGAAAAAATTGACATAGACTGTAACAACACAAAACAATGGTATATGTCACAGTCAGCAGACTGTTCCTGCCGGGGATAAGTGTCTTCACCTGTCTGCACTCTCATTAGACCCTAATCACCGGCACAGCTGTTCATCATTACATCACTCCATATATACTCACCAGTTTCTCTGTTTCTCTGCCAGATCCTTACACACAACAGTTGGATACTCAAGCTTGGACTTATCCGTTTGTGGATGTACCTGTTATTGTGTCGTGTCGTGTCGTCTCGTCTCCGCGTGGATGTTTCCGGTCATCAGTTTGGATTTACACCACTGATCATCACTCCACCAACGCCGTCACCTTCACCCGCACTCAGGCTCCACCGTTGTCCTTCGTTCCTGTGTTTCCTGTTTAAAGTGTGCTTTAATAAACTTTCATTGTTCACTCGCAACTGCTTCCTCATCTCTCATAATTTATCATGACAGAAGGATCTGGCCAAAATTGGAAGCAGCGAGTGTACTCCGGGATGTCTCAGCCCCACAGTGATCGCCCTCCTTCCTCAGAGAGAGAGTGGGGAGAAAGACGGAGGAGTTTGGCTTCCCTCCGGCAGCGGGGTGAGTCAATTCTGGGTTTTGCTCAGGTCTTTTGGACCCACGCTTATGGTCTGGGACTCAATAAGTCGGAACAAAAGAGCTGGCTCAACCATTGTCTGGATGACCCTCTGCCTCGGTGGGAGATGGACGGGTTGGAAGTGTTGGATTTTTGGGCCTTTGTGAGTTATCTGTACAACCGCAGCCGTCGGGATTTATGGGAATCCTCCGTCACGGTCTCCGCCCCTGTACAGAGGACTGAAATGCCGTTTGAGCCCATAATTGTTCAACCACCACATAAATCCCGTAATCGCAGGAAGAGGAAGAAGCTAGTGCTGCCTGTTAACCCAAAGCAAACCATTGGTGCCCCGGACACCGCATTGCTTAGCCCTGTCTTGTCAGAGCTGGTGTCCGAACTCAGTACAGCTGCCGCCGTATCCGACTTGGTGTATGAGTCAGTCTCCGGTTCTATTGACTCTGTCAAAGTTCCACGTCGTCGCCTGGTCAGTAGTGTAACGGACAGCCCGATAACGTCGGTTCGAGCGGCCGGAATTCCCAGACTGCTCCGTTCTCCCAGTGAGCTTTCCAAAACGAGTGAGATACCTAAGTCTATTGAGCTAGGTGAACTGTCTGGTTCAAAGGAACCGATCCACACTAACTACTCTGTGAACCTCTCAGAATCTCGGGAATTGATGAAAGGATTCAACTCATTTGAATCATTCAGTTTAAATGAATATTTTGAACTATTTAAATCTCCTGCTGATGCTCTACCTGTGGGTACTGTTGGAACTATGTGTTGCTCTTCAGCTCAACAGGAAACCTCACAAGCTCTTGAACCCAAATCATCTGACCAACCTGTTAGGACTGGGGGACTCAAACCTGAATCAACTGAACTCTTCAACTCAACTGGATCATCGGATCCGGAACCACAGGTACTCTCTGTTACCCGTGAAGTTTTTGAGTCATGTGAGATGTTTGAGCCTAATGAGATTTTTGAGTCAAGAGAGAATTTTGAGTCTAACAAGTCTTTCGAGCCTCAATTCCTAGACTCTGTGCCAAGTGAGTCCTCCGAGCTGAGTGAATCTTCTGAGTCCTCTGAGCCGAGTGAATCTTCTGAGTCCTCTGAGCCGAGTGAATCTTCTGAGTCCTCTGAGCCGAGTGAATCTTCTATGTCCTCTGAGCCGAGTGAATCTTCTGAGTCCTCTGAGCCGAGTGAATCTTCTGAGTCTTCTGAGCCAAGTGATTCCCCTAAGTCCTCTGGGCCGAGTGAGTCTTCTGAGCCGAGTGAGTCTCCTGAGTCCTCTGACCCAAGGGAATCATCGGAGCCGAGTAAACTCTCCAACGAGTCCCAGAGTAAATCATCTTTGAGTGAGTCATTTCAAAGTGATTCGTTAATAGTAAATGATTCTGTGAAACTGTTTATAGCCAACAAAGTCACCCTTTCACATGAAATTACCATTGTTCATGATGCTAAGACAATGAAACTGTTCTGGCCACTGGGATTACTCAAACCTCAAGAACTTCTTGAACTTTACGAACTTTATGAAGCGTCTATGTTTGCTCTGGCGTTGTGTTGGGTGTGGTCTGTTTTCTGTACACCTGTTCCACAGGGCATTACCCAAACTCACAAACAGGAATCATCTGAACACCCTCGCATGGCTGGAGGATTTGAACCTGTGTTCTTCGATGTCAGGACTAAAAGATCCGAACCTGAACCACGCACTCTCTCTGCCACAATGGAGCCACTCGTTCCCCTAAGGTCACGTGAGTTCTATGCACCTCTCATTATGGAGGAGGAGTTTGAATTGGAGTCCCATGAGTTATCTATCTCTACCAAGTATGCTGTTCCCGAGTTCCCTGAACTCTCTGCCTGGCCCAAGATGGCCGATCTCAAGCTTTCTGAACTCTCTGCCGGGTCCAAGAAGGCCGATCCTGAGCTCCACAAGTTTTCTGCCACCACTAACATGGCTCAGAGGGCCTCTGTTTGCTTCCGCCCTCTACCCAGGTTCCTGTTACCACCAGCCCCACCATGGTCTCTACGTCCGTACTGGTCTCTGGCTCCGCCTGCGGCTCCGCCTTGGTCTTTGGTCCCATCTGTGGCTCCACCTTGGCCTCTGATCCCGTCGGCGGCTTCTCCTTGGCCCCCTGATCGGTCAGCCTCGTCCTGGTTTCCCGGATCCTGGCCTCTTCCCGGGCCTGGCCCTCCGTCCCTCCCCCTGCTCTTCCACCAGTCCACCTCCCACCTGATCTCTAGCCTCTGGAAGTGTCTGGTAGCCACTCCTCAAGGGGGGGGTACTGTCACAGTCAGCAGACTGTTCCTGCCGGGGATAAGTGTCTTCACCTGTCTGCACTCTCACTAGACCCTAATCACCGGCACAGCTGTTCATCATTACATCACTCCATATATACTCACCAGTTTCTCTGTTTCTCTGCCAGATCCTTACACACAACAGTTGGATACTCAAGCTTGGACTTATCCGTTTGTGGATGTACCTGTTATTGTGTCGTGTCGTCTCGTCTCCGCGTGGATGTTTCCGGTCATCAGTTTGGATTTACACCACTGATCATCACTCCACCAACGCCGTCACCTTCACCCGCACTCAGGCTCCACCGTTGTCCTTCGTTCCTGTGTTTCCTGTTTAAAGTGTGCTTTAATAAACTTTCATTGTTCACTCGCAACTGCTTCCTCATCTCTCATAATTTATCATGACAGGTATATTTACACAGTAACTACAGGAAATAGTTCTAGTTTTGCTTGCTTTGTTTTCACCATAGTTGCCTTGCCTATTTTTAATTTTGCTCGATGACCCAACAAATTCCTGTACTCTTTTTCTTTCTTAAAGGGACCATTTAAAATGTTCGCCAAAAAAAATCAATTCATACTCCACACTCCAAACAGACGGGGGCAGTATACCTTTCAGAAAGTGAGTTGGTCTATTTTAATTTAGCAGCATATATCAAGTTTGATTTACATTAGCAACTAAGTTATCATTAGTCACAAAAAAACATTCGGTTTCATTAAAATTGCAATGTTTTCCGCTACGTTTCGTGCGTCCATTTGGTGTTCATTATCATCGAAGACATTTCAAGCTTCTTAGCTAATGTTACATTTTAGCATCAGCTTGGTAGATAACGGGTGAAAACCAGATCGGATCCGTGGGTAGAGCTAGCTATTAAACGCTAACAGATAAGGATGCGCGATAATTTGCATGCGATAGTCATTGCGCTTCTCGTCAGTGAAGCCGGTTTCTTGATTAAAAGTGAATCGCCATCAGCTGCTTTCAGATCGAGCCACATTTACTGCACAAAGCCGTAGTTCATGTACAAGCTGAGCATAAGTTATCGCAATGCCTATTATAAGTGAACTTCTAGCGAAATGCTAACAGCATCTTACTTACTAATCGAAAAGAAATGTTGTCATTTCGAAGTCGAACCTCATTTCTTTCATGTCCATTAGTTGTCTCCAGCGATGAAAAGCAGTGCCAGCATTTACTCTGGTTCGGTTCCTTTATTTATCATATTTTATTTGTGATTCCGAGCGCGTTGTTCCCTGCAGCAAATGGTTGTGGTAGTGGTAAATGTCTCTTGCTTTAGCCATTCTTCCGCTCTCTTCCCTGAACTGAAATACGTCAGAAAACCCTATTGCAAGGCAGGAAGGCATCATGGCATGTCCGAATCCATGGCTGTCCGAATTGCATTTCTCTGAGCTGCCTTCATGCCTCTTAAGTCAACAAGTCAGCTGCCTTAGTTTTCGGACGCAGCGGTTGTAGTAGAGGGCTGTACTCCCACACATGCGACTTATTCGTGTATTGCAGTTTGGCTGGGGGTTATGTGCGTGGCCCACATACCGCCTCCCATGGTCGAAACTGGTATTACAACACCAGTCGGGCTGTAGCTAGTTATTTAGCATGCTAATTCAGATTGATATTTCTGCAGCACTATACCTTGTCATTTTTTTAATGACATCTTTGCCCTTATTTCTTCTCATTCTTTAGATGCGTGTAGCTCATTTTTTAAAATCTTTTACCTCAATTATTACAAATGGCACCTTTAAGGGAAGTAACCTTTATTGAAAATTCTAAATAAATTGTATCGTACTAATAAATAGCATAAACACATTAACTGAATTTCAAGTTTTGTTGTATAGTAATCTCCATCATCATGCATCATGAAATGATAAAATATGTACCCCTGTGGTTAAAAAAAATACTTAGTCTATGCCTAAATATATTTTAATACCCTACCTATATTATTCCAAAAATATATGTGGTCTATGACTATGATTGAATAAAGATCCAGTTTGCAGAATCCATGTGAAAGCAGCCATGGTATGACGCCAGTGCGATCACCATGCACCAGCTATATGTGGAGAGGAGTGTGATCGAGCCAATTCAGTGAATGTGTGTGTTCTCGCTAAATTACTCTCAAACATAAGATTGTTTTGCATGTAGCCTATGCCATATCACGTAGGCCTAATATTTGAATCATTAGTCCGAAGTTATGAACTACTTACTGTATCAATAATTTGTAATTTCCCACGTTTTTAGCATATAAGTCATACATACCATGTAGTATTAAAATAGTTAGCCCTTAGTTATAAAATACTTACTACATATTATTTGTATTTTCCCTGGTTGTTACCCCTTTTTACCCAAATATTATAAATTGTTCCCTTATAATTACACGTAAATACTTCATAAGTATACTATAATTACAGAAACATACGCTGTAAATTTGCTGTACTTACACAGTACTTTACTGCATATATTATTTTTATTTTCCTGGTTGTTACCCCTTTATTCCCCAAATATTATAAATTGTTCCCTTATAATTACACATACGTACTTCATAAGTATACTATAACTACAGGAACATACGCTGTAAATTCGCTGTACTTACGCAGTACTTTCCGGGCTGTAATCTAAAGCGTTACCAAAGCTCTTTCTTTACTGGCCAACTTTAAGTTGGGCGGCACCCCAGCACCCCCCTATTGACCAGCCGCCACTGTTCTAAAGATATATAGTCATGATTAGATAAGAATTCATATGCAAAACACTGAAGTAAACATAGGCGTCCCGCTGGCAGGACAGTGTCATTTAGTCGGATATAAATGTTAAGCACACTCTCTTCTTAATGAATCAATTACTCTCCCTACATAATTTATATAATAAAACACTGTTGAAATATGTATTCTAGAGGCTTAGACCTTTCCACAATATATAGTTTGTCATGATAGATTAAAATGTACATAAAAATATTGAAGTAAATTAGGTGTCCAATATTCGAGATGGGTGACAGTTAAGAGAGCAAATGCATATATAAATGTTTAATAGGAATTCATTATTATTATTATTTTGATAGCAGAAAACCAGACAAATGGCACTAAATTAGAAAGTGAAAGATCTACAAAAGGTCAAATTTGATTTCAAATTTTGAATAATATCTTGCTCGAAGATGGCTTCTTGGGTCAAATGTGCACTTCTTTTGGGATTCCCAATACTAATGTCCTGTCATATGTTATGCATTTTTTATTTTAGTGTGAGAGAACAACATTTAATTACAGAATGCATAAAGTTCACCATATAGTTTTGTGTAATAAAGGCACTAAGTTTTTAAAATGTTATATGTGGTGAAAGATAAAAGATGTTTGCTTTACTCACTATTCAAAGTGTTTTTTATATTATGTGCTTTAACATTGGTGTTGTGTTTGGGTCTGTAAAATTTAAGCTGAAATGTTTCTTGCCTTTCTTTCACATGGGCCAGCAAGATTTTGCCGCATGGTAGTGCTTACAGTGTGTGATCTGTTTAAAACTGTTACAGTATGTACCAATAGTACCTATAGGTCTCTGTTATCAATGGAAAGGTTTCAGACTGATGACAGCCAAATAACAAATTATGACTTTTTCAGTGACGCATGAACTTGAGAGCAAGGGGGCCATAAAATATTTTGAAATAAAGTCTTACTCTGGTTAAAGCAGAATAATTCATTGAATCTGTGTATAGTGTCTTCGGAAACCAAGTGCAAATTGGTTTAAAGGTCTTGACACACCGGGACGTTTTTCGTGCGCGTTTATCGTCAGCGTTTAACGTGACATTTTTCTGCTTTCACACCCAAACGATTTTTACTGGCGCTGAGCCGAGTGAGGTGCAAATTCACCCCCTGGACATTAGATGGCGCTTAATACAAAACAGATATATGCCGGTACACAAGGGGGCGCTGCAAAACTTTATGCTTCTGTTCTGACACTCACTTGTCACACAGAAGAAGAAAGCCACACGCTAGTCAATAACAAGTCATATGCTTGCTTTTAACAAAACATGGATATTACTAGTAGCAGCTCGATTTCTAGCAACAGCAACTGTACAAAGACTACTTCAACTCACCATCAGGACTCACCATCAGCTACTTGACAGTATGATCATGTGAACCATGATCTTTTCAGATAAAAGCAAACTGTGCATTGGTGTTATAGTCATTATAATTACCATTTTGAAAACGGTGTGTTAATAATATAAATATATCTCAGTATTCCCATAGATGGCGCAGCGTCGTATTCACTCTGACGCCTGCACTCTTGTCACAGTGTTTCCCACATATTGACTTTACTTGTGCGCGCTGCCCAGTTATATTAACAAGTGCCCAAGTATATCTGTCAAACTTTTTTGTTTGTCCGTGATGATGACACTCTTTAATAATGACATTTTGTGTCTCTGTTTCTCAATGAATTGGGATGCGACGCGAACAAGCTCAATGACTTGAGCAGATTTTTAACATTAGAAGACTTTACGGAGCACCCGCAGACCGTATGGTTCCGGGTTTGTATTTGAAATGGTCAGTCGGTTCCGGGTCAGTCATAGTTAAATAACTTCGGGTCCCAAAGTCTGATTAATATTGTGTGTAAAACCCGAGTCGAACGGAGAATGGCCGTGAGCGCTACCGCGCTAAAGCTCGCGTGCAGTTTCAGCGTGCCTGCGGTTTCCATGGCGATAACAACTGGCTCTTTTCTATTATTATTAATAAACCATATCTTTTCTAAAATCTATTGCACTGACCGAGCAAAGCTCAAGCTGACTCAAGATTTACAAAACGCAAAGCTGTAATGTAAAGTCCCCTGTCACTGGGACAGCAAGCAGACTTTTGAATCTGAAATAATGAGTGGATTTAGCTTTTTTTAATGGGCAAGAGAGAAATAGAAAGAGAGGCACTTTCCTTGCTTCTGCTCTATCTAATAGAAAAAATAACCATTATAACACCAGTCACATTTATAATATATAGACCTGCACTGTCTATCATTAATATACTATTGTATTTAATAGTTTGATAAAAGGGGTCATCTAATTGCTTCATAACAGTTTTTATTTTTGCATAAAGACATAAAGTAATATCAAACTACATTTAATTTGTTGTGTTTCTTTTCTTTAAAATTGTATATCTACTACAATCAGTCACATAGGAAAAAGTAAACTACATTTACATACTGTGAATCGTTTTTTTAAATTGAGAATCGTTTTTGAATCGAAAATCGATTTTGAATCAAATCTCGATGCTAAAAATCGGAATCGAATCGAATCGTGAAATTTTCTGAACCGTGCACCCCTACAAAATATAAGGTAATGGGTGATCCGATGTGTGTATTTTTAACTAATCTTTTACAAGCACTTTCTCTTGTTAACAATTTTCTCACATTTCCTGATAAAATGTATTGTATTTTTTGATTTGGCTAAAGAAGTAGGTATGTAGTTATTACAATAAGAGGTCAACAATACTGATGTACAAATATATGCATAGTGTCAAAATGGCACGTTATTTTCAATTCGTTTTTTTAATCAAACATTTATTTTTGTGAATGAACTGCAGTTTGCAATAACAATCAGAGACATGGCAGTAACATCAAATAAAACAGGAGTCAGAAATGTTGGTCCAGAAAAGTCACAATGACTTTAGTGCAACTGAAACGGTATTTTTTTATTTACAAAGCAATTACAAACAAAATAGGTACAATATAACTTCTTTCTATAAATCATTTGTATCTTATCAAATACATACATAAAGGGTAGAAGAACATGGGGCATAGAAATAAGGCAAAAAACAACAACAACACATAAATAAAATATATATTCAAAAGAAACCAAATCACAGGGGCAATCAATCAATAAGAATGTTTATAAAAGACGCCAGTTTTACAGCGTTCTTATTATTACACCATTTCAAAGATTTATAAAAGAGATTTAGTTCATTCCTCCAATGTGTTATGTTAGGACGTAATTTGAAAAAAACGGCATTTATAAATCTTCTGGTTCCTTATCACAAAAGCTACAATTTCCTACATCCAGTTTGAATCTGTTTTTTAAGAAATCATTGGTTGGATAAATCCTATTCAAAATTTTAAATTGCATTTCTTTCATCTTTGGTGGGACCGGGAATTTTAAGTATTTACATCTAATCTTTCTTATTGTCTCCTTGTGAGGACTCTGCCATAATCTTGTTGGGTAATTATATCTAGTTGTGTATGGCAGGGTCCTGACAGTACAATGTTTTGTGTGGGAGAATGTGGTTTTGGTATTGTCATATCAGACCACGTTTTTCCCGTGTCTTGTGACTTTTCCCCGCTCCCTTGTATTCTCTTGTCATTGTGTGTTATTTTTCCCCGCTCCCTTGCATTTTCCAGTCTTTGTTTTTATGTCTTGTTTAAGTCTAGTGTTCTGTTTTCATGCATATATATATATATTTATATATATTTATATATATAAATATATTTATGGTTTTGTCTTGTTGGTACTGTGGTTGTCTTGTGCTTGTATGTGTTTTACAGGTTCACGTGTGCTTCCCTCACAGGTGTTCCTGTTCAGTGTGATTGCCGCCTCTCGTCTTCCTCACCTGTTGCTTGTTATCCTCTCGTCTGATCTGTGTATTTAATCCCTGTGTGTCTAGTGTGTCTTTGCAAGTCCGTTTGTCGATATACTCGCCTGTCACCTTGTCTATATACTTGTCTGTCACTTTGTGTGTACTCGCCAATTTACTAGCTCTGCTAGCAACCAGTTCTGTCCTGTCCTTGTTTCCAGTTTTTGATTTAACATCTCCCCATCCCAGTTTGTGCTCCCTGCTACCCGGGAGTTTTTGCTGTGGATTTTGTTCCTGTCTCTGTTTCCAGTTTAGTGACTTAATCTTCCCTACCCCAGTCTGTGCTGTCTGTTATCCGGGAGTTTTTGCTGTGGATTTTGATTATTCGACGACTCTCTGAAATGGCCCTCCATCTGCCTGCTTAACTGCCTGCCTGTTCTATTGACTGTTTTTGTGCTTACAGCAGCGCACCCTCGCCGCGGCATAGCCGCTGTCCAGCAGGAGGGCCCTTCAGCACTGAAGCTGCACGGCTTCTCCCTTCAGCACCACTAACGCTCTCTCTCTCACTGCCCGCCGCAGGATCTCATCTTTCCATCTGCCTCGAGTGCCTGTAGCCGGTTTTGTCTCCCTGTTCCTGGCCTTTTGTGGCTGGCCCCCACATATACTCTCTCCCACCGTTCGCTGTCTGGCCGGAGCCCGAACGTGTGTGGCTCTCCTCCCCGGTGCTTGTGTGTGCTCCCCGCCTCAGCCGTCTGCCCTGGTGTGGCTTTATGCCCAGACGCGCTATTGTCTGTTTACCCACGTTATTGTTAATAAAACCTTCTGTTTACTGCATTGGGATCTCTTCTGTTTTCTTGTGCCTGACACTCCTTACCAAAATCTTTTAGAATATAATCTCTTTTGAGAGAATTTATTTGGCAGTTAAGTAAACAATTTCTTAAAAACTTGTTGTCACATTTATAATCATGAAAATTAATACCATTGATGCAAAGTTGTCTTAGGCTAGGAATGATCTTTGAGTATATAATATCCTGCTTAATCATAGCTACCAATGATACTGGGAGAGCTTTCACAATCCGATTAAACATCTTTTGAGTACAGCTGATTTGAAATTTGTTACAGAATTCACCATGTTGTAACATATTTCCTTCCATATCCATAAAGTGACCAATTGCCCAGACACCTTTAGAAAACCATTCTTGTATAAACAGAGATTTTCTATTTACTAAAATATACCTGTTATTCCAAATAGGTGATTATGTGGTGTGAAATTATGTTTGAATATTAGCTTCCAATACATAAGGACCTGTTGGTGGAAATCTGAAAGCTTTATAGGAAGTTTCTTAAAGTCAAAATCACATTTTAGGAGAAAATTAATGCCACCTACTTTTTCAAAAATCCAATTAGGAATATAATACCATAATGAATTTTGATTTTGTATATAGCTTTTCAACTATCTAATTTTCAGCATACCATTCATGCAATCAAAATCTATTGCATTACCACCTCCATCTTCATAATTTCTAATTAAATCCTGCTTAGATATATAATGACATTTATTTCGCCAAATGAAATCAAAATTTAACTTGTTGATATTTTTAATTATTTGGGGTGCTACTGGAAGAGAGTAAGCTGGATATATTAATCTAGATAAACTATCCATTTTAGTCAACAATATTCTACCAAAAATTGAAATATCTCTTTGTAGCCATCTATTCAGATGAGATTTACAATTCGCAACATTGTCTACAAGGTTTCGTTTTTCAGATATCTTTTTATCCTTAGTCACCACAATGCCTAAGTATTTGACTTCCTTTTTAACCTTAATATTGTATAATGATTGCATGGATTGATCTTTTAAGGGTAATAACTCACATTTGTTTAAGTTTAATTGGAGACCAGAAGCTTTTGCAAAAATATTAATAGCATGTAATGCTATGGGTATTTGCAACTCGTTTTTAAGAAACAAAGTTGTATCGTCAGCCAACTGATTTATAATTATTTGTTTGCCCTTTACATTCAATCCTTCTATTATACTATTTTTAATAAAAATAGATAGAATTTCTGCAACCATTATAAATAACAAGGGAGAGCTTCCACAACCTTGCCTTATTCCTCTACCAATATTAAATCTAAAAACTTGTCAGGAAAGCGTCATTGGCAGCGAAATGTGATAACTCATCAATGGTGAGGAAAGAGTTAAGTAACAGCTTATTGGATCAGTGCCTTTTATTTTCATAAACCACATGTAAATAATGTAAATAATAGTCAAGGATGAAAGCTTTTAACATACAGTATAAGAGATACATCAATAGGTAAAGTGTTTTTGTTACCACTGAGCCCTTGATCAATGATTTTAACCACATGCTGGTTCAGAGATACTAGATCATTTTACTTTGCATGAGTTTACCTAACCAGGTGAGAAAAGAAAACATGTTTTCTAATCTGTAATGTATCTGTAATATATCTACAGTATTTGTACAACTATCTAAAACAGAAAGCAATCAGAATATCCACGTGAAACATTTGATCTGCATCTGTCCAGCATCATTGCTGTGGTTTAACTTCTACTAATAGTTTGTGTGTAATTTTGAATAGATGTTTGAAAGTACGCAGCAGTGTTTTTCTTCGGTTGAAATAACATGATGTAAGATTTTGGTATAAAATAGCTAAAGAGAATTCCATATGTACTGGACATTTGGGCCAGTGCATTAACAAACAGGATGTCTTTGCTGTTGATTAAAAAGTAAACTGTGAAGTATAAAATCCAGACCACAATTAAAAACACTATACTAAAGGTTATTGATTTGGCCTCATTGTAATTTTTGGGAAGATCTCTTGCCATGTAAGAAAACCAGATACACAAGGCACCAGGAAACATATTCACAAAAGCAGCTATGATAACAAATATAATGGGCCCTATTTTAACGATCTAAGCGCATTGTCTAAAGCGCACAGCGCAACATCTAAATGGGCGTGTCCGAATCCACTTTTGCTAATTTAACGACGGGAAAAATGGATTTTGCGCCGAGCGCATGGTCGAAAAGGGTAGGTCCTATTGTAATGGGAGTATTTTGGGCGTAACGTGCAATAAACCAATGAGAGTCTCTGCTCTCATCCCCTTTAAAAGCTAGTTGCGCTGGCGTTATGTCTAATCCCTATTTAGATGACGGACTTTGTAAACTGAAAAAATAAGCGGAGGAAGAAGATCCCCAGTTTAAGATTAATGTTAAATAATTGTGTTGTTTTTCACTTGTATTGAAATTGTTATTTTTTTATCAAAACCTTTAAAACCCGTTTTCTTTTAGTCATGGAAGTAAAAAGCAGGCTTGTAATTGCTTTTAATGTATGGCTATCCAATATCATCAAAAAATTATTTACAAGCATGTAAGATAAGGTTTGTACTCTAAAAATACTTTATTTGTAATAAACAGGAGATAAAGAATTTACAAACGGCTCTCCTCACGTTTCAGCACTTTGGACAGCGTTTTTTTTAGCAAAGAGTTTTTTTAAGCATTACTTAAAAATGTTTCTCATCTCACCATATCCACAGGTACAGAGTCATCATAGACAATAAATCCGTGAGGTAGCATTAAAAAAAAAAACATTTAAAAACAGACGCATTTGTTTAAAGCAAAGCATTTATTTACTTAGCAGGCTGCAGGTGAAGCAGCTCTTTGCGCCTTCTAACGTCTCATAATCTGTCCTCATTTATGTCCAAGAGATTCAATAATAATCTTTTACATTCAATCCTTTAATCTTTCATATTTAAAAGCATTTTTGTGCTGCTGCGCATTATGTACCTTGTGATAAGCAAACCCGCGTTGTCCTCCCGTGTTTAGGCGCATTTTACTAATGCGCTCTTTAAATAACATAAAACACATTGCGCCATTGACTTTAGACTTTAGACCAGGTTTTTGTTGGTCAATGGCGTAGTCTATTTTAGTTGCCTCAAAATAGCAACGCGCCAACAATGCGCCTGAACACACCTCGTTTTCAGACCAGAACGCCCATGGGCGCAAAAGGGGGCGCAAATGCAATTGCTATTTAAACAACGCGGCGCTAAACGTGAAAATTAGGGTGGAAACTAGCGAAAGACACTTGCGTCGCGCATTGCGCTGCATTGCGCCGGGTGTAAGATAGAGCCCAATATGTGCCCTTCCACAGGTGAAAAAAATCTGATTTTTAAAAGACAGTAAGTCCATGTAAGGTTTGGGAGGTCCGAGATTTATCCACAAAAAACAAACAATAAATAAAAAGACACAGAGAGAGGTAACAAACACCCACTGGCCGTTGTACTTTATCCACCACCTGTGCACATTAGGGAACTCATTCATTTTAAAGACACAAACTATTTGAAAGGCACGGACAAACAAACAGGAGAGACAGACAGAGTTTAATAAAGAATAAAAGGCACTTCTATAAGCACATTTTTCTAATGTGGGTTCACCAAAGAAAAAGAACGTACTTAGGCAAGAGATAATCATACACACTAACATTAGGAAAGACATGTTGCCACCAGCAGACCTCACCACTGGTGTGTTGTAATTGTAAGCGAAAATGAATACCGTGATAATGAGAAGAGTAATCAAGCATACATTAGAAAATATAAGTGCAATGGAGGGGATATCTGTGAACTGTAGATAGATAACAGAACGTGTCTGACATGTCGCACTGCCATCAGACCATTCATTCGCTGCACATGAAAAACAGGTATAGGGGTCCCCTGGAATAAAAACAAAGATATGAATGTTTGGTAAAACAGGCGAAATATCAATCTTGTGATGAAAAAATCTGTATAATATAATAATATAGTATTAAAGTGGTGTCCTGGATTTATGAAGCCTAAATATCAAGGACTCCCTACTTAAAGGGATAGTTCGGCCAAAAACTATATTAAACCCATGATTTACTCACCCCCAAGCTGTCCGAGTTGCATATGTCCATCGTTTTTCAGACAAACACATTTTCGGAAATTTTAGAAAATATTTTAGATCTTTCAGTTGATTAAATGTAATGTAACGGGGTCCAGCCATAGTCCACGACCTTCAAGTCCAAAAAAAGTGCGTCCATCCTTCACAAATTAAATCCAAACGGCTCCAGGATGATAAACAAAGGTCTTCTGAGGGTAATCCGTGCGGTGTTGTTGTAGAAATATTCATATTTAACATTTTATTAACGTAATTAACTTCCGGTAGCGCCACCATATTAGTCACGTCCGCATTCAGGATGAGAGCTTTACGCAGCGCACGGAGGTTTCTCTGCTGCTGTTCTGTCCCCCCGCCCTCCGAATTTGTCATACGTCACTAAGAAAAGTGCGTACACTACGCTAATACTCTCTCCTGAGTCTAAGATGGCGGCGCTACAGGAAGGTAGTTAATTACGTTAATAAAATTTTAAATATGGATATTTCTACAACAACACCGCACGGATTACCCACATAAGACCTTTGTTTATCATCCTGGAGCCTTTTGGATTTAATTTGTGAAGGATGGACGCACTTTTTTTGGACTTAAAGGTCGTGGACTATGGCTGGACCCCGTAACATTACATTTAATCAACTGAAAGATCTAAAATATTTTCTAAAATATCCGAAAATGTGTTTGTCTGAAAAACGATGGACATATGCAATAGGGGTGCACGATTCAGAAAATTTCAAGATTCGATCCGATTCCGATTTTTAGGCCCAAGATTCGATTCAAAATCGATTTTCGATTAAAAAACTATTCTTGATTTTAAAAAACGATTCACAGTATGTAAATGTAGTTTACTTCTTCCTATGTGACTGATTGTAGGAGATATACAATTTTAAAGAAAAGAAACACAACAAATTAAATGTAGTTTGATATTACTTTATGTCTTTATGCAAAAATAAAAACTGATATGAAGCAATTAGATGACCCCTTTTATCAAACTCAAAAAATACAATAATATAGTATATAAATGATAGACAGTGCAGGTCTATAGATTATAAATGTTACTGGTGTTATAATGGTTATTATTTCTATTAGATAGAGCAGAAGCAAGGAAAGTGCCTCTCTATTTCTCTCTTGCCAATTAAAAAAAGCTAAATCCACTCATTATTTCAGATTCAAAAGTCTACTTGCTGTCCCAGTGACAGGGGACTTTACATTACAGCTTTGCGTTTTGTAAATCTTGAGTCAGCTTGAGCTTTGCTCGTTCAGTGGAATAGATTTTGGAAAAGATATGGTTTATTAATAATGTTAGAAAAGAGCCCGATTTTATCGCCATAGAAACCGTCGGCACGCTGAAACTGTACGCGAGCTTTAGCACGCTAGCGCTCACGGTCATTCTCCGATCGACTCGGGTTTTACTCACTAATCAGACTCGGGACCCGAAGTAATTTAACTTTGACTGACCCGGACCTGACTGACCATGTCAAATACAAACCCGG
This sequence comes from Paramisgurnus dabryanus, assembly GCF_030506205.2. Lineage (NCBI taxonomy): Eukaryota > Metazoa > Chordata > Actinopteri > Cypriniformes > Cobitidae > Paramisgurnus > Paramisgurnus dabryanus. Next base: position 31,475,781 of record NC_133347.1, read on the forward strand.
AACCATACGGGTCGCGGGTGCTCCGTGAAGTTCTCTAATGGTAAAACTCTGCTCAAGTTCAGAAACATGAAGGATACAATGTGACACGAGCTTGTTCGCGTCGCATCCCAATTCATTGCGAAACAGAGAGCACATGAACGGACACCGAGCTCATCATGTCGCACACAAAATGTCATTATTAAAGAGTGTCATCATCACAGAAAAACAAAAAAGACAAAATTTGACGCCAGAAATACTTGGGCACTTGTTAATATAACTAGGCACAGCACCCAAGTAAAGTCAATGTGTGGGAAACACACAGTAGTAAAACGGCATTACAAAAAAATGTATGAATCGATTTTTGGAATTCTATGAATCGATTCAGAATCGGCAAAGCTTGAATCGCGATTCAAATGTGAATCGATTTTTTGCACACCCCTAATATGCAACTTGGACAGCTTGGGGGTGAGTAAATCATGGGTTTATTATCGTTTTTGGCCGAACTATCACTTTAAGGTACTTACGAGAATAATTCACATAGCTGTTTTGTGGACATTTTTTACACCGAAAGCAGCAATCATGATATCCCATGTTTTCTCTTGAAAATCCCTCCTTACACTCAACAGAGCAGTTTGAGAAAGGAACCTTTATAGAATAATAAAGAGTGTTAAAAGTTAATCCTGATTGCAACTGTTAAAATTGAAGGCTTCAAAGACCATGGGCATCATAAGCAAAAAACCTTTCCTGGAGCAGATCCTATTTTCTTGTATTACAAGCTTTGTTTTCCTTGCTGTGTTGCGGAGTGCAGCAGGCGTGAGTAGTGAAAACACAAAAAAGGATAATAATTTATATGGACTCTATGAGGCGGTTTCCTGGACAGGGTTTAGACTAGTCCTAGACTGAAATAAACTTAAGTACTGTCCAAACTGAAAGCATCTTGCATTGACATACAGTACATACAATACATCAGTTCCCTTTGTTTTGCCTGAAAATGCACACAAGTAAAATTTTTAGTAAGGCATGTTTGAAAAACTAGTTATATTTCCTAATAAAACTAATGCCTAGTCTTGTCTTAAGCTAATTCCTGTCAGGGAAACCTCCCCTTAATGAGCCAAGTGAAACAGATTTCAGGAAGCAGCAGTGTGGAAGTAAAGGCTGTAGCTGAAATTGAGTTAAATTTATTTAGGAATTCCTCTAGTGGAATGGATTTGACTAAAGGCTCTCTAAGTGAACAGATGTGCTAAGTAAGAGAAAAAGTAAGTGGGTCATATATCATTGGTCTTAAATAGAATGGTTATGAAGCCCATGACCAAGAGTAATAAAGGGTAACTTACAGAAGTGTTGTTATGCCAGGGCATGAGTGAGTTGTCAATGGTAAAATTAATTTCTGGATATGTGTCATAAGTGCCCACCATCTCAATCCATGGAGAATTTGTTACAGTGTGCCAGACCACGACTGCATAACTGACAAATGGATCACCATTAACATCATATTTCACTTGATGGTTATTGAGTGTGAAATCCAAATTCTTAATTTCTTCCAGAAGCTGTTGTGAAGTGAAAAAGAAATTTTCACAAAATGTTTTACATGAATGTGCACATGAATAAGAGAAAGCACATCTTCATCTGTTTTTGAATATAGAACATTGCATTAACCTGTCATCTCGCCAAAGCACTCATGATTTAAATCTATGAATTGTTTAGCATTCTTATTACTTGGATAATTTATTAAGCATGTAGCAAGATGTTGGTTTAGCAGTAATGTGCCATTATAATTTCAATGGGCGTTTCGTTAACATGCACTGTCTGTGGAAAGACTTATCACCACAAACTGGGCCAGCTGGGCAAGAGTAAACAGGTCTGTTGTTATTGCTAAGGATTTAGAGGTTAGGTAAGATTTTTGTTTGTAGCTATAAGCCATTGATAAGTGTGAATATGGGGTGATGAGATTTGATGCCCCGAAGGATGGCTTTCGAGGATATTGAATACATTTGATAAAGTGTTTGAAAAGGAACGTCTGCAGAATGAGATATCTAATCTCTGGAGCCAACTCTCTGAGAGGGAAATGAAGAGAGTTCTGAGTTGGATGGTGTAGATCGGCCATTCCCAAACTGTGGTCCGCGGACCACTAGTGGTCCGTGAGGGTACTGCAGGTGGTCCGTGTAAAGGCAAAATAAGAATATGTATATTTTAATATACAAACTCTTTCATATTTTGGGCGAACGTGTACTGCTGCAGGGCCGTGCACAGACATTTTGAGGGGCAGTGGCCCAAACCAAAAAGGGGGCACTGGGGGAGGGCACAATTTATATGGTTTTAACAATATGATGTGTTATAGATTAGTATCAGAAAAAGAGAAGTGATTATAATAGAAAATATACTTAATAACAAGAATTAAAGTGTGAAAAAACTGCTTAATATTCTATATGATTTACGTGCTGAAGCTTTGAATCCATGTTTACAATTTTGAAGAGCTTTTGCAGCCTTCCTTTGCAGTCTTCTTTTTTTTGTGAAAACATTGTTTTTTATTTTTTTTGTCTACAAAGTGTGCCAACAACAGCAAATTTGGTGTTATTTATATTAGACAATCACTGTAATTCTAAGAATGTTTACTTGCTAAGTTGTTAGCACTTTTAGAAGACCAAGAGCAAATCATTACCCACAGAAATACAAAAACATACGAAAGCCAAGAGAGGTCATCCACATTTTTATTTTTGCTGCTTGTTTTCTCATGATCTCGAGATAACAAAAGTTGTTTTCATGTTATCCTGACATGATAATCCAAATGCCATAATGTAATTTCCTGTCCATAATATTCATTTATTTTGAAGTGGCTGCTGATGCATATATGAGTTGGGTTACCACGCGTAGCTCATTGTCGATAGACTTAATAAATAAATAAAGTTTGATGTTCGTGAATTTAGGGACCATCTTTAAAGTAACAATGTACACGTTTCTATCTTCAATAGTATTTAACAGTTTATTTGAACAAAAATAAAAAATCTAAAAAAGTGTGTATAGTTGACAACCACATGAACACTTTACAGTTGATTTTGTGACTGTTTGTTGACTTTAAGTAACTCCATTTTAATGCTGTTTAAGTAGAAACGTATATGGAGATACTTTATAGATGTTCCCTAAATTCACCGCGCTATCAAATGGTCAATTATTGGCAAATCTGTTTCATCTTGAGCGAATCCCTGATCCAAGTCAAATCTAATTTGTTCATTCATGCTAATTTAGCTAAATATGCTTTTGCTGTCTAAAAATTATGTTCTTTTGTAAGCTTTAATCACATCACAAGAATACAACTGTTATCTCGAGATAACGAGAAAATTAAGTCGTGATCACGAGAAAACAACCAAGCAAAAATAAATATAGTACACGACCTCTCGGCTTCAAACTACCAAATTACTAATTGAGCAGCTTAACAACTGAGGTAATGTAATGAATCTACCTGTTAATATGACAAACTGTCGTCTCCGCCCTTCAAAGAGTGGACACAGATTGTGAGAGATGCTAGCGGGCGGGAAATCACGAAGTGGATTACCAGAAAAGGTGGATCCTTATTCGAGCGGTAACAGAACACTTTGACCCGGGTTGGCGGTTGGTGAGAGGGGCACCTCAGCTGATTAGGGCAGAGGGGCAGTTGCTCTAGCCACCGAGCCACCCCCCTGTGCACGGCCCTGTACTGCTGCCTAATGAACGTTACTGTGAACTCATTCATTCTAGTGCCTGTAAACGGCACGCTCTCTCAGTTTAACGTCGTTCAATAAGGTGCCAGATTTGTATATTCTTCCAGGCGAAAACCCGACTAAAACACACTGTAAACAGGCCTTAATGTGTAGCGGAAAAAACACCCAATCTGGCAACACCGCCACCAGTCAGTGTTTACCAGTCAGGCTGCATGCGTCATCAAAACAACACAGACGCTGCTGAAATTCCTACCGCGCCACTCAAATAGTTTAACATTAAATAACATCATATTTGTCCTAAATCGTTAACGATTAACATAGGCTGCTAACGCATATTCCGGATCTTGAAATAGACTTTGACTAAGCTCACGCTATTTAACGTGCACGTGTGGTGTGCAATACCTGCGAGTTGTCATACACGCAATGCCTCGCAGCGCTTCTCGCCCGGGGTGCGACCCCCACCCGGCTAGCCTTTCAAGGTATGTGCAAGCGAATACAAAAATTAAAAGACAGTCAAAGCTAATGTAAACCCTGGTTGTATAAGGATTTAAAGTTGGATATGACAATGAAATCTGACGCATTTAGCTTCAGTGTTAAAACTGATCAAATAATTGCTGTCTGTGGTGGTTCTATATGGGCTATAATGGCAATCATTTAAAAAAAAGAATATGGGAAAAAAAATAACTATAAATTAGTTCATTTTTGGAACTGTGACCTAGTTCAACATTTTCAAATATGAACTATGAACTGAATGAGTTAATTAAAAAATTTGTGAACTGTGAACTAATCTCGTTCATGTAGAAATTGAACTTTCCCAACACTGAGTATATGTATATAAATAATTATGATATAAGGTAAAGAAACCTGTTGTACTGATGTGATGACCAGTTATATTTAGTGCTAGTAAGACTATTTAGATGTGCAGATTAATTCAGGACTTTGTGTAGACATATTTTATAATGAGTATTATGAGGTGGTCCGCGAAAATTCTTGATTACAAATAGTGGTCCACACACACAAAAAGCTCAATAAGGGATGCTTTGGTCAGTTTGTCAGGTGACATGCATGAAGCTTTTGATACATGATGTTCGTTGTGTGACAAAATGGAACGCATGGAAAAGGCCTTCATGGCCCATTTCTGGGATGCCGTCCTACACAGGTTTAAGATGACAAGTGAGCTGTTGCAGAAAAGTGACATTGATTTAAAGACTGCTGTGCGACTACTGGAGTCTTTGCTGTCATTTGTGGCATCACTTCGGGATCAGTTTTCAGACTTTGAAAAGACTGCCATGGGTGTAAGAGATGTGTGCCAGACCTATCAGCACGACCTTCATCGGTTAAGGAAACGGAAAGCATTTGCAGATGAAACCAGGGAGTATGAAGTCACAATTGAGGGGAGCCATAAATTTCAAGTTGAGACTTTCAACGTGATTATTGATCAGTTACTCAGCTGTCTCAATCAACGACTGGATGCATACAGGCCTCTGAATGATTGCTTTGGAGTTCTGTTTGATGGCAAGGAGTCTGACACCAGTGATATTTGTAAGGATGCCAATACACTTTCCTCTGCTTACCCAACTGATTTGAATCAGAGCTTTGCAGACGAGCTCATTCAATTTAAATTCTTTGTAAGAGATGAGCAAGATAATTCACCCTCAAAACTGCTGCAGATTGTGTTAAGAAATGGCCTTCAATCAACCTTTCCAAACCTGTTTGTTGCCCTAAGACATATTTTGACTCTACATGTAACTAATTGTAAGGGTGAACGATCGTTTTCGCAAAGGCAAGAATTAAAAACAAACTCAGAACAAGTATGTGTCAGAAACCCCTTAGTGCACTTTCATTGATGGCTATTGAGTCTGAACTTGTCAGAGAACTGGACTTTGATGACGTGGTGACTGAATTCTCAAGGAAGAAATCAAGAAAGAGGCCAATCTTCTAAGGTTAAAGGCATGTTTCCTTATTATTACATGCTATTATGCTTGCTACTGGTTTGTATGATTTAATTACATTTATAGATGGTGTGCTGTTCATTTTTCTTTGGCTGCTGTAGCCTACTGAACAATCAATTGCATTTTGTAACCGACAAAGTTTTAAATATATAACTAGCTGAGGTTGAGTTGCTAGGAAGAGGGGTGGGAGGGGCCCATGATGCCTTTGTGCCCAGAATTTGTTAATCCAGCCCTGTGTATAGATTTCAGCCTATGCAACCAAACATTATCACTAGTATAGAACCAGTACTACAGACATTGAAATTAAATGTAATTTAATTAGTGGAATGAAGATTTTTTTATCAAAATCCAAAAAGTGAATTTTGTGTAAAAAACATAAAAAAGCTTTATTTACATTCAAATAAATTGAGTTATTTAGGTAATTAAGGTAAAACAACAATAACAAAGGTTACAATAAATGCATAACTTTAACTTTAAATGCATATAATTTTTAACATTTATGCAAAATTTAAGTGGAATCAATTTTATCCACTAACAGCAGTTGTAATTAACACCATTTGAGGGTTAAATACATATTTCAATGCATTTACTCACCACATATGGCTTAACTGTTGTATTTTTGCTGCATTGGTTCATGTTGCAGCGTAGAACTTTATGTAATGCATGAGCTATGGTGTATATGGCAGCGTAGATGGCAAAAGAGAATGTGGGATCTTCATTTATAATTTCCTCTGCTGTCACCAATGAGCAGTTGTCACAATCTTGATTACATGTCTTTGTGTGGATTTCACTCTCAGTGTTATCATTAAAATAAACCTCAGTTGTTCCTTTGGTTTTATAAATGAATTCATTAAATCCAGTCAATGACAAAAATCTGTCTGCAATGCCAATAATTGTTCCAATTTTCTCAATTCCTGGCTCTTTTAGAAGCTGCTGATTCATGGACCATGTTTCACTTGCAATCCAAACTTTGTCTCGGATGTTGTTTGTTATGGCTGCTTTGATTATATTTTTTGCATATTGTGGCACAGTGAAAACCACAATGACATTGATGTTAAGCTTATCAATATTTTTAAGAGTTAGACTGTCGTTTGCACTTTGACTGAGAATCTCTTGATAAGCCAAACAAATGCCAGTATTTCTGATATAATTGTTAAACAGTTGTAGGCCATCTTCACTGTCTGGATCTCCAAGAAAAGCAACCCAGTTCCATCTAAACCACTGGATGATGTGAATAATCATCCGTATCAGGTCTTTGTTGCAAGGGATTGTTCTTATGAAAGATGGATACTGAAGTTTATTACTTAGTTCATAACTAGAAGCTCCATAATTCACCTTTAAGAAAGAAGAACATTTAAAAATAATATTTGCCTGACATGTTACATTTATCATACACATTCAGGGGCGGTTTCCTGAACAGGGATTTGACTAGTCCTAGAGTAAAATAAATGTAAGAGCTGTACAAACTGAAAACAACTTGCACTAAAATAGCTTAAAATACATCAGTACTCTTTGTTGCCTCAACATGCACACAAGTAATGTTTTTAGTAAGGCATGTTTATTTAAACTATTTATATTTCCTAATTAAACTAAGTCCTGTCTTAAGCTAATCCTTGTCCAGGAAACCACCCCTCAGTGTTTAGTTTAGTTTTAGGCACAAAATGACTTAATGCAGGTAAATTAAGTATTGAACACGCCACCATTTAACATAATTTTAAAGGTGCTATTGACTTAATCTTCACCAGATGTTGGTAACAACCCATGCAATCCACACATCCAAAGAAATCTGATGAGCTGGTGGAGGTTATAACTCACGCAGTTGAGAAACTGGCCAGTCGAAAGTCAAGAGAGTGAGAAAATGAGTTAACTGGACGAGAGGTTTCTGAAGAAAAAAGTACAACCACAGCGCAGAGGCCCCCCTTTTTTCCTGATCTGCACACTAAAGTGGCTAACCCTAACCTAACCCTAAAGTTTCTCACACATACAGGGGTACAAAAACCATGTACAGTATATGGCACGCTACCTAAAGTCGAGCAGTAGGATTAGCTTATTCTCTAAGCCCTTCATGTTACTTCAGGCATGGTATGTAAAATGTATATGTATGCAGGCACGTGTCTCCTGTGCGAGTCCAATCCATCATGTTAACAGTATCCAGGATGAAGCAAGGTTAGGCCTACACTGTAAAATATTTTCAAATATTATAGGGTCTCTTTGGTCTGCTTCAGATGAGGCCATTATAGTGGTGGCTCAAAAGCAAATGGTCAACCCATTTAGAATAATCAGGCGTTACGTGCAGGTACCTCTATGCAGACTAGCACATCAGGTTCTTCTTGGGCCCAGGATAAGTTTTTGTCACTCAGAGCCATGTATATCCCTGGAATCCAGAATGTGAGAGCAAACATCCTGTTGAAACAGGGGTTGAGACACAGAGAATGGAGACTCCACCCAGAGGTGGTGGAGTAGATTTGGGAGAGATATAGTCAAGTTGAAGTAGACCTGTTCGCATTCCGAGAGACAACCTACTGCCAGTTATGGTTTTCTCTGACTTATCCAGCCCTGTTGGGCCTGTGGTACACACATGTGGAAACTATGTGATTGGCCACTTAAAGGGCATGAACTTATAGACCAGGGTCTCCCTAATAAGGTTGTAGAGACTATTTTGAACTCTCAAGCTCCATACACCAGGAAACTTCATACATAAAAATTGAGGATTTCACCCTTTGGTGTAGTGATAGACTACTATATTCAGATAATCAGTTCTGGAGATTCTTCAAGATTGTTTTTCATCAGGTCTTGCACCCTGTACTCTTTCACCGCCATTGACGAGTTATTTTTATGCCAATTACGCTTTCCTGATAAGTTTTACAGTAATCTTTAAGTATCCATTAAATGGCGCTCTTACCCAATTTATAAAAAACTCAAGCAAACACTAATTGAATTAATGTTAAACTCTGAATCTGATTGCTAACAAAATTTCTTTACAAAAAATGCAATTATTTCAGCTTTTTGATAAAAATTTGGTACTTTAGAAGAAACCCATATTTAAGAGGTTATAAAAAGAGAACAAATGAAAATAGGATGAAACTTATGTTGCCAAGCTAGTATGTTATGTTTACACCTCCCTTTTATAACTTACGATCTTCCGTCACTTGTGACGTCATCACTACGCGTCTTTATAAGGGCTTCATATAGTTGTACAAAGATTTCACATGAGCACACGCTGTTGCCGTGTTTCCATATTGTCATTTCACGAGTTTACACGTACATGAAATCGTAATTTGGGTAATTCATATATATTAATTTATGCGTATTTGGCGTGCTGTCCGGGGAGGGCTCCGAGCTCACAATATGGCCCGAACCCAGAGAACTCTCCCCCTTTTAATCACTGGGAGAAGAACCCAGGCTAGAGTGAGGTGAGGGGGTGGTGGAGGGATGCTGTTGAACTTGTCGCGGGATAGAGGTGAGAGACGGCTTTATATACCGGTCTTCTCTTCATTGATTGGTTGATTCCCTGAACGTGCACCTCCCAAACTTTGTTAAAATAAAACTTAATTTCACGAGTTTACACGTACATGAAATCGTAATTTGGGTAATTCATATATATTAATTTATGCGTATTTGGCGTGCTGTGCAGGGAGGGCTCCGAGCTCGGAATATGGCCCGAACCCAGAGAACTCCCCCATAAAAGCAAAGTAAGGGCAGGACAGCACAGGTAAAAACGTAGTGAAATTAACCCCCCAATAAAGTGAAGGGCTTGAGAAGTATTTACAAAAATTAGTCTGGGCTTGGCCGTTCGACCAGGAGGGCTCTCGCAGCATCCGACAGGGCTTAATGCTCACGGCGTCGGACGGGTAAGCCCCGCCAGCAGTTGAACGGAAAGCTTTTAGCGTACGCACCATTCGGGATCGAGTTTAGCTGTTTGACCAGGAGGGCCCTCGCAGCATCCAACGGGAGCTTTGAAAGACATGCTCACGGCATTGGACAGGTAGGCCCTGCCTGCAGTCGAACGGAGGGAGCCCCAATACATTCGGTCGGGAGCCCCAATACATTCGGTCGGGAGGGTTCAACCAGCGCTTTGAAGGGGTTGTGACACGCGAACATGAGCGTCTGACGATGTCAAAAATTAACGCAGGTGGTACGAATTTACGGGTATTAATTAGTTAATGCTTGTTGTGCGTTTCTCATGTGAAAGCGGCTGGATCTGATGTAGGTTTTGAAAGCGTGTGATGACCATCGACCTAGGATTTGAATTTGTTCCTGTGAAAGACCGTTTTGGGTGGCTGTAGTTGCTGCTCCGATGCGGAAAGAATGACTTGAAAATTGATTTGCTGCGATACCAGACTGGGTGAGAACTGCTTTTAGGTGTTTTTGAAACCAAAATCTTGTAGCTGGATTATTGAAATCGTCGGCGAAGAGTGGATCTGATTGGGATTTAATTATGGAACGTCTGTAATACATGTAATTTAATAGAGAGTGGTACGGCTGAATGGGAGTTGGCAGATTGAAAATGTAAATTAAGTGACCCTTTTTTGCTCGATCAGTTTTGCTTTTCTAGTTTCTCAGTTTTCTACAACTTGTAAATCTGAAATTGTAGGGTGGATTTTAGTGTTGAAGTTGGACGTGTTGATGGAATGGTAGCCGAGACGAAGTGTGGAGATGCATTTGGTGAGTATGTCGATAGTAATAGGCTGTCTGGTATCTGGGCGGGTGGGATGGGTTCTTTGAATTCCTTTTATTAAGAGGGAAGTTTGAGAGTGGTTTATGGCTGGGGCGGGTTTACCGTAAGATAATTTATGGAAGAATTGGATGCCGCTTAGATAGCCTTTAATGGACCCGGCTTGCTGTTAAGGTAAGATATGAATGACGTAATGGATACGAGAAATTGGGAAACGGCAGGTTGTAAGACGGGTGAAAAGATTTGAAAGATTTCCATGCTGTGAAATATGTTTGAAGGTTTCTAGGTGAGACTGCTTGGAGGATGGTATTGATAGAAGTGCTCAGAAGGGATTTTAACGCGTGATTTATGGGAAGATCAGCTGAGAATAATGAGGGACTGGGGTTGGAACTGGGTCCGCATCTGGTGCCAGCGTCCTGAATTTCTGAAACGAAAAACGGGAAAGAGAGTCAGCGATTTGGTTCTTTGAGCCTGGAATGTGTTTAGCAGTTATAATAAACTGATCGCATGCGCAAATCCAAATTAGCCGTCTGATGAATGGCATTAACGCAAGGGAGTGAGAACGGCCTTTGTTATGTGTGCAGTATACAGTGGCTTCGTTGTCACAATGGACTAAAATGCTTTTTGATGACCACTCTTTCCCCCATAGGAAAGCTGCGACGATGATCGGATAGAGCTCGAAAAGGGCTGAGGACTGAGGCAAGACTAGAAGCTGGGGTGGCCAGGAGGACTCGAACCAGCGTCCTTGATAAAATCCCCCGAAACCAATTGAGGGGGCTGCGTCGGTAAACAGATTAATGTCAAGGGGGAAAGAAATGCAATTGTCATAGAAAAAAGTTAAGCCGTTCCACTGATTAAGGAAAGTTATCCAGAGGCTTAGCTCGTTTTTGCATTCGTAGGATAAAATTATTTCGTCTTCTAGTGCGAGAACCGAGGATGCGAGGGCCAGGAGATGCGTGATAAAGGGGCGACCCTGTGGAATTATGCGCATAGCAAAGTTTAGATGACCAAGTAAAGAGAGAAGTTCGCGTTTGGAACAGTTTGTGCGGGTTAGAAAATCGGACGCGACCAAAATGGTTCTATTGATTTTCTCCTTAGGCAGTGAAGCCTGGAATTTTACTGAGTTTAAGTTGATGCCCAAAAATTCGATGGATGTTGATGGGCCCATTGTTTTCTCTTGAGCTATCGGAATCCCTAGCTTTGCGAAAACCTGTTGCACCGTGAGGAGATGCGCTGCGGGGATAGTGTCATGATGTGAGATAATTAAGAAATCATCTAGCAAATGAAGGAGAAGGGGAATTGCGTAATTGTTGGATAGAATCCAGCATATTGCTTCAGAAAGCGTGTCGAATATTTTTTGGCTGCTTTTGCAACCAAAGGTTAGACGTACAGTGAAATAAAACTAATTGCGCCAGCGAACGCCGTATAGATGCCACGAATCCGGGTGTATTGGCATAACTTTGAAAGCTGATGTGATATCTACCTTTGCTAGCCATGCCCCGCGGCCAACGATTTTAATCATTGTTATTGCTTGCTCGATATCGTGGTAATGGAGAGAATATTCTTCAAGTGGAATAAGACTATTGATGCTTGGAAATGGAGAGTTGTGAGGCGCAGAGAGATCTATTATCATGCGCTTTTTCCCTGAAAACTTTCTGGTAACTACGCCTATGGGGCTGATACGAAACGTTTGGAAGGGGGGCGATTCGAATGGACCTATCATAAACCCCGATTCGATTTCCTTTTTTATTAGTTTGAAGATTATCGCAAATAATTCTGAGTGGGCTGACATTCTACACCGGGTTTAAAACCATGTTCAAGACCAGACAAGAGATAGTTTGTAAATGTAACGTCAGGGTGGTGTAATAATTCATCAGCTAGGCAAGAACCAGGAGTCAACTCACAGGAGTCAAAAGATAGTTTTTTGCACTTTTATTTGCAGATTTCATTACTGGACATACGGTGCGGGCGTGAGCACCGCCGCAGTAATTACAAATATGCAGATAGTGCAACGCTGTCTTGGGCATTTCCCTTCGTTAAAATTATTACAAACTTGTCTGCTTCCGGGCAGGGAGGTATTGAAGGATTAATTTGGGGACAAGGAGATGTTGCGTGGTTAACGGGTCTGCATATTGCGCAAGAGATGTTTCGGCAACCCAGAAAAACTCTGTTATGGAGATCAGTGTCCAACGCCCCCCTAATAAGGACACTGATTCCATTGTGAAACGCGGACGGCGCATTTCACGGAAAAGAGTTTGTGATACGTATAAAAATGGCTACCCCCATAGGACAGCGCGAGCTCCGCTATGATGGAAAGATAATCATTCAGGTCGCGCCGTCTATGGGGAAAGGCAGAGCATATTATTTCAGTATAACGGCTAAAAGCGATACAAAATTCTGCCAAAGACAGAATGCGTGAGGAAGTCTGTGTAGTATTTTTTAGAGTTACAGAAATATCGCCACACCTGGCGATTGGACTCTAATGGAGGGAATAAAGATAGTAAAGACCCGCATCCTCACGCAAAAGTCGGCTCCCGGGACAGGAGGAAGTGTAAGCTGAGATGAGGAGGTAGGGACTGGAAGGGAGGGGAAAAACGTCGGTCCTTGTGCTGCTAACGGAGGCATCCTCACGCTAGGTTGAGCACTTGGTGCTGGAAGATAGTGATAGGGAAAAGGGTAAGAAGTAGGAAGAAAAGGTTGGGTTTGAGAAGTGGTGTAGTTTGCATGGCAAGTAGTTTAGCTGTGCTGTGGAGTGGTGGGAGGAGCTGTGGAAAAAAACTGAGCGGGTAAAGTTTGGAGTCCACCCCCTACGGGCTCTGGAGCTCGGCCCAGGCTGGCAGAAGGCCTGCTACGGCTTGGCGCAGGGAGCGGACCCGGCACTGCGTGAGAGGGAGGTGAAGAAGCTGCAGGACGCGAGGAAGAGGCCCGGCGGGCCTTGCTCGCTCGCACGGAAGGAGTGGAAGCTGTAGGAGAAGGGTGAGTGGATTGCAGAAAAATGTAAAAATTTTTATAATTCCGCTTTATTTAATCTTTGTGAGAAGTTTACGTCGGAATTAATGAGAGCTTGTCTTAGCCCTTTGACAGTCCATTTTCCTATGGCAGGGATGTTTGGATGGACTGGAGGTGGAGGTAAACGTCTTGGCATCCGTGGAGTGGAACGTGTGGGCTGGCGTCCCCTGTTTGAGGACCGGGTCTCGACAATGTTGGCGATTGGAGAAGGGGCATTCCTTGGAGCGGCGGGTTGAGGTGGAGACTCCACCGTCACGAAAGAGTCGTTGTCCGAAGGGTACAGGTCGATTTCAGACATGACAGCAAAAAAGGGGCGGGCCAAAATGCTGTTGAACTTGTCGCGGGATAGAGGTGAGAGACGGCTTTATATACCGTTCTTCTCTTCATTGATTGGTTGATTCCCTGAAATAAAACTTCACTTCATGACGCAGCATCTCATTCCCTTTCTCAGGGATCCAAGGTTGCATATGTAACCAAGATGTTCTTTCCATAGATTTGTGTGGTTTGATTTCTTTGCATGTGTGAAATATGCATGTCAAAAGCACCTTTAGAAATATATTTAATGAAGAAATGGTGACGTGTTCAATACTTATTTTACCCACTGTTAATGTGTCTCTGTGTTAAAGCGATGAAATCTGGCAGCACTGGATGGAGGTTATGAAGTTTGTGTGTTTGTTATTAAACATTAATAATTTACCAGTGGTATGAGGTCCAGTGTGATCAGTGGTGCAATAGTAATAGTTCTCATGTTTCCATATGGTCCTGTTAAAGCAATGACTTTAGTCTGATGGTTGTTAAGTTTTTCTTGAGGATTTATTGATCTGTTCTGTGAAATAAAACTTAAGACTGAAGGGAAATTCTTGGTGTCAGAACAATGATCAAAAACTTCATAACCCAGAGAGACATTGGGCAGCAGAGTGGTTGAGTTATTAATCTCCTCAACAGCAAACCTCATTACTTGAAACATCTGATAGCCTTGGTCTGAGAAAGTGTGCCTACAGTAGAAAAGATTTGTACGGTAGAACATTGCAGTTAAATGTTGTCTCAGAAGCAATAGTTTTAAATAAATGCTGATGTAGTGTGTCTTTTTTTTTTACAAATTTACAAAAATTCAGATTAATAAACTAAAAGTGTAATATTCATCCAGACAATAAGCTTGTTAAATCAACCTGATAAATAAAATAAATATTCTTGCTTACCTGAAACATTCAATGGCCTCTGGGGAGAACAGAGGTCCTGCATGTTCAGCTTCATGTACTGTAAAAAGTCCACCCAATAAGTAATCTCCATCTAAACTGAACTCAGATGATGAACAAGAAACTTTGAAAAAGATAGAAGTAGTAAAGGCCACAAGGAAAGTGTAAATGCAACTCAGAAACATGATTTAAAATGAATTGTTTATCATGAAACAGAGATGTGTGGTGGTTCTTATACTACAGATTAATTTGCTTAAAACACATTTAATTTGCTTGAACCACAAGGTTTATTCACAGGTCTGGGCATCACTCTTAGGCCTGCTTTTACAGACGGTTTAGCTAAAGCCAGGACTAGGGCTTAGTTAAATTAAAACATGTAAGCATATTTATAAGCATGACTTAGAAAAATATTGAGTTACTTTTTTGTTTCTTTTTTATTTAATCAAGCATCCAGTGAGAGCAAAACACTTATATTGTATTTAAAAGTAGAAAATATTTATAATTATATCATATAAATTATTTTAATTACTAAATACAGTGATTGCTAACCAAATTCTTTGCAATATGAGTTTTTCTTTTAGCAGTTATATCATGTGTTCCTACATTTTGGTCTCTGCTATGCTGTTTTCATTTGCAGGTCAAAAACTGTTGTTTTTGAGTCAAACCACATCTTAGTGGGAAGAATATACCTAGCTGAATGCATGGGCATTGGAAGCAAAAAAGTGGGTAGGTCTTTCCCCTTAAATAAGTTCCCAGCCAGCCCAGCATTTTTTATGATTTTCACAAAAGTTTAATGCCTTCCAGAAAATGTTCTTCTTTAAATATATAAACATAAAATATATCAAGAACAGACTCTCTGCTTTAAATTGTTTTTATTTTATTTTATCACCTCTCAAATATGGGTAGGTATCTTCAAATATACAAAATTTTGATCCAAAAACTGAGATAATTGCATTTTTGTGAAGGACTTTTGATATAGATCAGATTCAGATCAAGGATCAAAACATACAAGGGGTTTGAACTGTTTGCCCTAAGGCAGGGTTCCTCAAATCTTACCCTGGAGGGCTGAAGCATTGCAGAGTTTAACTCCAACCCTGATCAAACACACCTGAGCAAGCTAATTAAGGTCTTCATGATCACTAGAAAATCACAGGTAGGTAATTTTGATTAGGGTTGGAGCGAAACTCTGTAGTGCTCCATCCCTCCAGGGTAAGATTTGAAACATGTAGCCAATTAGATAACAAATTCAACAATCTTTGTGTGACTTTTGTGTGTGTTCGACTTTATGCTGCGCTGCAAGAACTGACAGGCGGATGACGTCAAAGTACCATCAGAGCGAGTCGAAAATTATACTAAGATTTCTTGAATAGGTCTTGCGGTACTTTGAAGTCATCCGACTTATTAAAACAATAACTTTTAATTAATAACAGTGGCCTATTGATAAAAACATGGAGCTGGTGAACAGGTGTAGGGAGACCGCAGGTTCGTCCAGGGCGGGCACTGGTGACTCACAGGGCGGGCCCGGCCCCCTAAAGCCCGCCCATGGCGCCGGGACTGGGATGGTTGCATTATAGCAAAAATATTTGAAGCCATAAATGCTTCGTTTGTGAATGTCAAAGCACGAATCATATTGCCCAGTGCGCATTTTAACCTTTTTACAGCCCCATTACCAGGGGCGTAGCAAGCTTTTCAAAAGTGCGGGGAATGGATGGATGAAATTTTTTATTTGACAAACACACCAGATACACACGTACGTACACCTGGGATGGAAATAAGCACCACCCATGACACAAACTCACACACATGCTCTCTTCCTTTATTGCAGAGATGCTCACAAGTCTCTGAGCTCGTCCGAGTCAAGTCTGAAGTCTTTGAGCTCGAGTCCAAGTCAAGTCTGAAGTCTTTGAGCTCGAGTCCAAGTCAAGTCTGAAGTCTTTGAGCTCGAGTCCAAGTCAAGTCTGAAGTCTTTGAGCTCGAGTCCAAGTCAAGTCTCAAGTCTCGTTGTAACAAATAAAACTCTAATAACAAATAAAGAAATTACAAACATTTATAAAAAAGGTACATTAAGTAAGGTCTAAAATTAGCATTAGGTACAGAAATGAAATTAATTGGATAATCACACTGTCTTTATTGTACAAATTAAATATTATTATTATTTTTAGAGCAATAGAAGTGATTTTCTGTTTGTCTTGGGTTGTCTTAAGCGTCATCCAATCCTTTAGAGTGGGGGGTGAAAAATTGAAGTGCATGTTCAAATGAATATAACTCTGGCATTTTTTGGTCTAGAAGCCTAATCTTTATCTTGTTTTAAAGAAGACAATTCAAGGTTTTTGACTGTAAGCAGGTGAAAATATTTAACAGAAAAATTGTTATAGCAGTTTAAATTTATTTTAATAAATACAAATAATCCAATAAAATATTAATTTTATTCAAAAAATTATAAAAAGGTAATTTTTTCAAAAAAGTAATAATGTAAACATGAAGCCACATGTCTCAAGCAGTTGTGATCCAAATTTCAAGTTAAAATCACAAAAAATGAGGTTTGTATCACAGTTTTAGTGGTTTTACCAACAACGGCCAGTAGGTGTCAACGGTTTGCTGCATACTCTTGTCATAAATGAATCAATTGCTGTCACTGCATTATTATTACTGCTAAAACATTTTGAAATATGAAAACTACATTCTAAGAGCTTTCCAATGATATATAGTTTGTCAACATTTTTGTAGATTTATACTAGTATATAGTGTTATGAATATAGAAAATTAATATGCATTCCTATGGGGGGGGGGGTGGCATGTAACAAAAAACTGTCACTAATTTATTTCTATCATCAGATGACTTTGACATATGAAAACTACATTCTGAGAGCTTTCCAGTGATATATAGTTTATCAAGATTTTTGGGGTTTAGGGTGGGGGGTTTAGTGTTAGAAAAATGTAAAACATATTGGGCCTACATGTGGGCCCGTGACCTTTTTGAAACTGACTCTCACTACATAATTTTTTTCTCAAAATGGTGAAGATATATGATAACTACACTCTTAGAGCTTACCAATGATATATAGTTTGTCAAAATTGTTAAGGTTTGGAATAGGGTATTATTGCTATACATATGTAAAAACAAACTGGGTTCACCTGTGGCCCGATGACATTTTAGAAACTGACTCTCACTCTCTCATTATTTATCCAAAATGGTGATAAAATATGAAAACTACACTCTCAGAGCTTTCCAATGATATATAGTTTGTCAAGAAATTTTAGGTTTAGATAGGGTATTCGTGTTACCAATATATAATAACAACATGGGCCCACCTTTGGACCTGTGGCATTTTAGAAAATAGGTCTCACTATGTCATTTCTTTCCCAAAATTCTGACGATAAATCGAAAATACACCCTTAGAGCAGATACGTCACATGTTACATTGTGGGCAGGTTGTAGGTAACGGAGGGAGGGGAATAACAGCGAGCTTATCAGACGTTTCCTAAAAATAAACATTGTTCACGAGTCGCGCGGGTCGAGTCCGAGTCGAGTCTGAAGTCTTTGAGGACGAGTCTCAATTCAAGTCTGAAGTCACTGTGTGTGCGACTTAAGTCGCACTCGAGTCCGAGTCTCAAACTCGAGTCCCCATCTCTGTTTCATAGACCTCTTTTACAAACTGTAACATTCATGTTTTATTGCTCACCTGTGAACCTTCCTGTGCTCTCTCTAACAATAATGCCTCCAGCAACCTCCTCTCCTAAACAAGGTTGCATTGGTTAAGAAATAAGGCTGTGGAACTAGCAGACCTATAGTGAATATTGAAAAGTAATATGATGAAATTAATGCAACAATATATTATGGTAATATGCTACTGTTGTTTAATGTTAACATCTTTCAGCTTTCAACTTCACTTACAGGATTTCTCTTGAAAAAGGTATCAATCTTCTCCTGCCTCTTTCTTTCCTGTATCTTACTGATACTGTGTGACAAAAAGATAGTGGTAAGCTTGATAGTGTCATGGGTCTGACAGAACTGTGGCTGCCAAATTTTGTTTACTTCTGCCCTGAAAAGCTTTTTTCTCTAGTGGTCTAAATAATGTAACAATTTACAGTTTTTACATTACAATAATATAGGCTAAACTTTTATTGTTTGCATACCTGTTGAAGACTTATACCATAAGTTATCCTTTTTTCTCCTCAACAAATACAATCAAACACAACAGGTAAGTATTCACAAAGTATTCAGCTAATCAACAAACAATGCTCAAAATATCAAAATCAGTTGCACTAGAAATAAACCCATAAATACACTGCTTAACAATGGCAATTTTTCCCTTCTCCTCATCAATTCTCCCTGCCTTTTTCATCACAGTTACTTTATATATTGCATGCCACATACTGTACATGTTAGGGATCTCCAGGTAGGAGATGGAGTGAGAACCCATCAAGATAACACAGCATGCTCATTAAGTTCTGATTGGTGAATATACCAATTATCATTCTCATGAATTTAGCTGGTCTGTTGCACAGGCCTTGAGGAAGTCTGTTATATTCATAGAGACTAAATGGTGTTTATAAGAGCTGTGAATCTCTTGTCATCCTCATGCATTTCCACGTTATAATATCCCAAAGTCCATTTTGGAAAAGAATGCATTACCGTCAAGTTCTGCAAGACAAATACTATGCACCCTCTTCCAGCCTACAATGAAATCATTATTTAAAATTTGCAACGTACGTTAATTTTTAACATTTTTGTTTTTAACAGTGTGGTGTGCTGCAGTACATCGAAATAAACATGTCAATTACACTAATTTGCATTAAGCTTTGTATCATTAGAAACCCAGTCATGTTTTTGAATGGTCGTGCATCATTTCCTCAGTTTCCCCTGAGATGGGAGAAATACAGATTTCGATGTTGCACTTACTTCTTTCAGTGATGTAAAAACCATCATTTTGGGTCATTGAAAGAAGGAAGTGCTATATCTTAGTCAGGGTGTAAGACTACAAACACTCATTTTTCCAGGGGGGCTATCAGTGAGACCCACTCACACCACAGACCTATTACAAATCAGTGGGTGGGATTTGCGAAAAGAAATACCACTTCTTTATGAAAAGAAGCAATACAACCGCCATCAGGGTGATTTTGCAAGCGTGATGCTCTAATTTGCCGTACGTGGCTACCTTTATTAGCCACAATACAGCGAAAAGCTGAGGCAGATGAAGGAACAGGAGGCAGCTACGTTGTGAAGTCCGGAAAGAAGGCCGCAGCCTCAGCTTCGTAGAAGAGCCCAGGGAGGAGGCCGCAGCTTCGGCTGGGTAGAGGAGCCCGGACTGGCTCAAGCTTGGACGGACTAGTAGTGCCTGTACTCTCTCTGTGTGCTTTCTGGACAAAATTTCTGCATCAGGTCAGGATATGGACGTTTGTGTGGTGAAAGGTCCGGGGGAAGAGAGGAACTTTGAGTACGGGCTTGTTTGTTGCAAAGCGTGTTTGTTTCACAGATGCGTTTCGGCTCACGAGCACAGGCACTGTGCCAAGGCGCGTCTGTGGAGTAAACATATTGTGCGGTGGACGCGTTTGTGTGTAGGGTGCTGCATTTTCTTCTTTGGGATTAATTACACATGTACTAACATACAGCTGAGCAGTGTTCTGGATTAGTGGGAGTGTTAGATTTCCATACAAATGCTCCCTAAAGTCACGTTCTGTCTTTTCTCAGTCAAATAGGCACCAAATTCTAAATTTATGTTACATTTCGACTACAAATATGACCACTTTCAATAAAGATTAATGTTCCAACCGGGAAATTTCCCTTTAGAATTTTTTTTTTTTTTTGAGGGAGTGAAAGTATCGCATTCAATTTGGACACCCCAGACCCCCCTGTAGGTCCACCACCATACTGAAGTATTCCACTGTATTGAATAGATGGGCTGAACATGCTAAAAGTCGCAGAGGGAAAAGAGCTGAAGTCTGCGCTGCTGCCATTTTCAAATAAAATTTAAAGGGGACTGAAGCGATCACAAATTCAAGAACAGTTTATGAAGCTAACATAGCAAAGTTTTTAGGGGGGCTGAGAAGAATTTGGCCTAACAACGCCCCTGGTCCTTACCCAGTCTCACCTCCTTTTCCACTAAAGCTCCACTAAAGATTATAATCAGTGCTTTACAGAGGCCTATTCAGATGAACATTTGAACTCACCGCTGTAAGACCTAATCGCGTCTTTGCAGTGACTAAATAGATAGATTAAATTAGTAAACGTATTTGGCGTGCTGTCCGGGGAGAGGGCTCTGAGTTTGGAAATGGGCCCGAACGCAGAGTATCCCCCCAAAAAGCAAAATTAACTTATTCAGACAGCAGCCGGCAACTGTACCCCCAAAAATAGAAATGATGTGGCTGATGTTTGCTGTGCATCCGATGGGAGTTCAATCCTCCCCGCGATTGGAACTGTCTGACGGAAGTTCAATACTCACTGTGATTGTACAGGAAAGCCTTCGTTGAAAATTATGTGGACAGTTTATATTTGGAGGGCTTTTTTGCGGTCTCCGACGGGAGTTCAATACTTGCTGAAATCGGAGCCATCCGACAGGAGTTCAATACTCACTGCGATCGGACGGGTAAGCCCCCACTGATGATGGGGTGGATGAATTTTATTGGGAGGGTCTTGCGGCATCCGGCGGGAGTTCAATACTCACTCTGATCGGAACCCGTCCGACGGGAGTTCAATACTCGCTGCGATCAGACGAGTAAGCCCTCACTGATGATGGGGTGGGCGATTTATATCAGGAGGGCTTTGCAGCATCCGACGGGAATTCAGTACTCGCTGCAATCGGAACCCATCCGACGGGAGTTAAATACTCGCTGCGATCGGACAGGTGAAACCCTGTTTGTCGGACAGGTGGACGATTTGTATTGGAAAGGCTTTGCGGCGTCCGACGGGAGTTCAATACTCACTGCGATCGGACAGGTAAGCCCTCGCTGACAACGAGGTGGATGTTTGGTTATTTTAGATTGTGAGATCTTTTGCCGCGTCTGACGGGAGTTCAATACTCGCTGCGATCGGACGGGTAAGCCCCCGTTGATGTAGACTTGAATATGTTAAGTTATTACCGATTGGGAGTGCTCTAGCACCATCCTACGGGGGTTCAATACTCCCTGCGATCGTATGGGTAAGCCCTGCCGACAATCTTACGGGTTAGAGGTGGTTTAGCGGATAAGGGTTTGGTGCGCTTTTTTGATGTGGAAGCAGTTAGAGCAAGCATCACTACCGGAGCAGTGGGAAAAACTGACCCTCCGTTGGAGCATAGGAAACATCACTGCTTCGATGGAAAAACAAAACTTCTGCGGGAGCATGGAAACCATAATTGTTGCAGCAATAGGAAAATTATTGAGTATATATACAATATAGCTGGTTGTGTGTAAATGTAGTTGCTTTAAAAAAATCCTTGTACCTACGTCGATCAGACTTTTGAATAGACATTGGTTAATAATAATGATGATATTTATAAATTGTAAATGTTTTGTGCACTTGTATAGTTTGTATTGTATGGTATATTGTTTTATGTTTTATGGTCGGTGTATGTGGACTAGGGGTGAGCAGCGGAGTCGGTATTTGTATTCGTAACGATCTCAAAATTTTTGAATCTGAACACAGCTAAATCACCAGCATCAAATCCACTCCGCCTGCGCACACACGGGCACCACCAGGTCTGGTGGCACTCATATAAACACCAGCAGCATATATTCAACACCGGCGACTCCACTGCATATTTTTTGTTTTGAAAATAAAATGCAGGACTTGCTTAATGTTAAAAGGCGTTATTAAGATATAAAGTTTGGAACTTGATTGGTGTTAAAAAGTTATTGAGATAGATGAAACTTGAAAACGATCTTCCTGGCGCTGAATGACAGATTCAAACCATGCATGGACAAGCAAGTGCGCGACCTCAATATATACACACACACGCAAGGTTGATAATCGTATATTGTTTTTAAAAGCTATCATGTCCGGTTCTGCTGTAAATCACAGATGGATGAAGTTGTGGCTGCAGGTTTAGCATCAAGCTAATGCAGTCTGGGATCGAGATGTTAAAAAAATCATCTAAAAGGTGAACGATGTAGGAATTGCAAAGTTGTTAAGGAGAACCCATCAAATGCTTCTAGTAGCATATAAATAATCTCGGGTATCTTTGCAGGCAAGTAAAAATTCTCTGTGCCATAAATCCAGATGACTGAGCATCACTTTAAATGCACAGGTGATACCTACTTTGCCAGACGGTGTTTTTGATCAGGGTGACAACTTGATCAATGTTATGATAGTAAAGATAAAATCTTGGATAGCGTTTAACAAAAGCCGTGTTTAAGTAACTAAAATATATACTTTATACGACAGTAATGTTGAATGCGTTTAACTCTCCCAGATAGGTACGTTTGCAAGATGTCTATTAAAGATCTGGAGATCTGGAACACATCTGGTGTGTAAAACATCTTACAAAGGTTTTAGAAAGAGCTGCATTATATACATTCTAAATCAAAAAACGTCTTGCAGACATCTTCATCATGTCGATATGACATATTTTAGGAAACGTGTCAGAGACGCGTTGCAGATGAGCAAAAAATCTAAATACGTCTTGCAGATGTAAACGCAGACAACCAATAGACGTCTTCGAGGTGTACCTGTGCCATCAGGGTTAAAACCTGTTACATGTTTTAATGAAAACCCTGTTTATTTTGCGTTTTTTCATAAATTTATTAAATAAACATACATTTCGCCCGTCAGTCATCTCCTCAGTTTATGCAAAATGGTATTAGCATGGTAGCTTACTGATGTTGAACATTTACTATTGGTTACATGCATGCACAAGCTGTATGGTGAATACAGATTATGCACGGGAATATTGTCTTATTTCAAGTCGGGTGGCTGTTGAGCAGGTCTGAAAGTGATTAACTTCTGGATTGTTGCTGTTTGGAGACTCAAATGTTTAAAACTATTCAGTCCGATTTGGAGAACGGTTTTAACTTGTTTGCCTTAAAGAACCAGTTCAAGATAATGATTCATTCACAAACTAAACAGACATCATTAGTCGTCACAAATAGTATTTTGGGACGGGAGGCTTTCAACGTAGCCGGGTTTAAACCGTGCTCGAGGCCAGGCAATGAATACTGATGGTTAAGCGAAGCTTCGAATCCAATTGCTTCAACAATGATTCACTGTTTCTAAGTACTAGAAAAGCCTAGATATGGCACCAACTGCTGGTGAAAACGTACTAGACACTTTATACAAATTGCACCAAGCAGAGGTAGGCTCTTGCTTGGGGGGCAAGAGAATAGAAGGTAGCTGAGGAAGAGAAGAAGAATATAGGGCGTCTGGGCCTGTACTGGTAGCGGAGGCAGCCTCATGCTACAGTTTTCGGTCAGGCCACAGCCAGAGGACAGGATTAGGAGGAGAAGCCTGTTCCACTAGCGGAGACATGCTCACGCTTCGGAATGGCGAATAGTGGAAGAAGGGAGCTGAGGAAGAAAATAGGGTGTCCGGGCTTGTGCCGGTAGCGGAGGCAGCCTCGCGCTACAGTTTTCAGTCGGAACATGATTAGAATGAGAAGGATCCTGGGTCTGAGCCGCTAGCGGAGCCATGCTCATGCTGTGAGGTCGCCATGCTCACACTGCGAGGTCGCCATGCATTGCCGATGGCTGTTGCTGACGATCCATAGCATGATCCGGCCGTCCTGGAGACTGTAACGTCTACTCTAAAGCAAGGGTCTAAGCAAAGCACATTCTATTAATAGTCTCAATTGTAATATTTATTTATTTATTACATATTTTTTATATTAGCTTGGATTGGTTCACATATGTTAACATTTTAAACAATACTAAAACATATCAACAAGTAAAACAAAAAGTTTTGAGTAGACTATATCAAAAAGTAGCCCTCCAGATTGTTTTATCCATTGTGGTAGCCCTTGCTTACAAAACGTTTGGAGACCCATGGTCTACTCTAGAGCTTCTTTATTTATTATTTATTTATTATTTATGGCTTGCTTTTGTGCTGATTGGGTAGATATGATGATTACTGATTGTGGACAGCTGGTGGTACTAGAGTATTTGTTGATTACTGATTATAGACAGCTGGAAGTACTTAAGTGGTTTATTTGACGTGCTCCCCCCGAACTACGTTAATAAAACACCATTTGCCGCCTCTACGCGTCTGGTGTGAACCCTGCATAAGTCTATTAAAATCTGTCTGGCTTGATGTGATAAATGTGACTGCTCCACTTTTTAATCCCAAACTTAAATCTGAATTTTGGAACACTGCTGAGACTCTGCTGCTAACACAAGCCTGTAGAACAGCCTGATCTCACAAAATACGTGAAATAGTCACGCATTATTTTGCTCAGTTTTGCGTGACAGTCTCACGTATTTCCACCATATTACGTGCCCATGACACGACTTTCTTTTCCGTGACAGTTTCACGTATTGGTTACTCAACTGTTTTTCCTATTTTCTTGTCACACGGTGACGAACACATGGGGCGGAACCAAAAACTCGAGAAGATTGGTTCCGCTCGGAGTTGAGTTCCACCCGGCGGCATGAGTGGAGACACCGGAACTTCCGGGAAAATCCGATCAGGGATTGGAGGATACATGGAAGCAAAGGAGTATAAAGAGGAGAGGAAAACCAAAGGTTGTGTGCTTCGTTTTGCCCATCGGGTTTGCTGTGCTGGCTGGGTTCATTATATTCGGTGGATGCTGTTAGATGTGGTGGTGAAGTGGATACTGTGCTACTGTGGTGTACCGACGGAGGATTAAATGTGACGTGAGCTGGAAACAGAAGAAGAGGAGAAATCGTTGGCTGAGTATATTGAAAGTTATTGATGCTGTGAGAGCATTTGACATGTATGTCCGCAGTGAAATCGTTGGATAAATACGACTGGATTTCATACAACAAGGAAAGAATTAGCCCGTGTGGATACCACGGAGACCAAGGGAGAGAGTGTGACAACTTACCGTGAGTATAAGGAATTTACTGCTGGATGTATTTATTGAGAGTACGTTGTCTCATCTGTGTGTAAGCCACCAGCGAGCGAAGATAGCGGCCCTGTCACGGAGTAGAGTGGTGGGCGAGCCGTCAGTGTAGCATTATAAGGAAGGAGGGTCATTGCAGTAGCTACTTTCAACCACCAGCCTTCGATTACAACGCCCCGCCGATCCACAGCTGACTCCGGGAAGATCTTGGCCTGACCTTACTATTTGTCACTTGAAGTGTGTCGTGGGTGAGTCTTGACTTTGCTGAGTGTGTACACTTGATGTCGTGCAGTGTTGTGCTGTGTATTTGTTGTCAGGAGCCATTATAGTGAGTCGGCCGTGAGTGAAGATGCCGTGCGGTGGGCGAAGAGCTAATAAATCATATGCTGTGCAGTAATTCAGTGTGGAGACGGGTGTGGCATAAAGAGCCCCTGTGTGGAGAAAGTGAAGTCGGTAGTGGATTATACAGAAGACCCAGACCTTTGCGTGAGTAGAGATTTGAATGCTGATACATATGTGAAGGAAAGTGCAGTGTGTAGTAACCTGTCTGTCACGGAGCCTCTTCAAAGTTGCGCCCCTGTCCAGATCTCTGGAGCTACATGTACGGAGAGGAGAGGGCAGCGTTCGGCTTGACGTGACAGCATCTTACCCCCTCGTTGTGACGGAGGCCTTGGAGGTAAAGGCCACAAGTAACCATCTTACCACGGGAGGTCTGTGTGTAAATCCATCCACTACATACACCGTAGGCTATCAAAAGTCCCATATAAGTACGAGTTGGATGTCACCGTATCCACTGCTACCAGCCCACCTGTAAGAGAGAGAAAGCCACAGTTAAAGGTGTTGTGTGATCTTGTGTTACAGCCCTGAACCCTGTAAAGGAGGAACACTGCGAACCAGTTACCTGTAAAAGTACTCACCGTATCCACTGTTGTCAGCCCATCTGTAAGAGAGAGAACGCCACAGTTAAAGGTGCCGTGTGATCTTGTGTTACAGCCCTGAACCCTCTAAAGGAGGAAAACTGCAAACCAGTTACCTGTACAAGTACCCACCGTATCCACTGTTGTCAGCCCATCTGTAAGAGAGAGAAAGCCACAGTTAAAGGTGTCGTGTGATCTTGTGTTACAGCCCTGAACCCTCTAAAGGAGGAAGACTTAGAACCAGTTACCTGTAAAAGTACTCACCGTATCCACTGTTGTCAGCCCATCTGTAAGAGAGAGAAAGCCACAGTTAAAGGTGCCGTGTGATCTTGTGTTACAGCCCTGAACCCTCTAAAGGAGGAAAACTGCGAACCAGTTACCTGTACAAGTACCCACCGTATCCACTGTTGTCAGCCCATCTGTAAGAGAGAGAAAGCCACAGTTAAAGGTGTCGTGTGATCTTGTGTAACAGCCCTGAACCCTCTAAAGGAGGAAGACTTAGAACCAGTTACCTGTAAAAGTACTCACCGTATCCACTGTTGTCAGCCCATCTGTAAGAGAGAGAAAGCCACAGTTAAAGGTGCCGTGTGATCTTGTGTTACAGCCCTGAACCCTCTAAAGGAGGAAAACTGCAAACCAGTTACCTGTACAAGTACCCACCGTATCCACTGTTGTCAGCCCATCTGGAAGAGAGAGAAAGCCACAGTTAAAGGTGCCGTGTGATCTTGTGTTACAGCCCTGAACCCTCTAAAGGAGGAAGACTACGAACCAGTTACCCGAAGAATACTTACCGTATCCATTGCTGCTAGCCACCTACAAGTAAGAGAGAAAGTCGTAGTTAAAGGTGCCGTGTGATTTTGTGTTACAGCCCTGAGCCCTCTAAAGGAGGAAGACCACGAACCAGTTACCCGAAGAATACTTACCGTATCCATTGCTACTAGCCACCCGCAAGTAAGAGAGAAAGTCGCAGTTAAAGGCGCCGTGTGATCTACCAGTGTATGGATACCAGTTACCTGAAATTCTGCCTCCAGGAGAACGGAGGGCGCCACGGATAGAAGAAACCCCAAAAGGCCCGTCCCCTTCCCGTTCTTTTAACTTTGCCCGGAGGCTAGAAGAGGCCTTTATTTTAAGTCCCCTTTCCCTTGCCTGATTATCTCATTTTAAATAATTTTATAAAGTTGCATTTTAATTTACTTGTATCTTGTGTGTCTGGTCATTGGGGTGGCTTTGGGAACCTCCTCGAGGTGGAAACTAGGAAGGGGCGTGACCCTTTAGCTATCTCGGGTCTGCTCCGACATGTGACATTCTTACAATTGTCGCTTCGGTTTGGGGTTAGAACAACTTTCTGTTACATAAAATCAGGGTTGCTGCAGGTTTCACCAAGTCAAATTTAAGACTTTTTAAGATCTTTTTAAGACCATTATGAGTGAAATTTAAAGGGGACAGAGAATGAAAACCCATTTTTACCTTGTCTTTGTTGAATAATGGTAGTCTACCCACATTCACGAACATACAAAAAGTGCTAGACTTGCTAAACATCTCAGTCTCATAGAAATTCCTCTTTTAGAAATGTCAGCCAGAAAACGGCCCAATCTGAAAAACTGATGCTTATGACATCACAGGCATCTAACTGCCCCTCCACTTTAAAATAATTGGCTACATTTTTTGAGTGGCAGCAAAGTCAGCCAATCAGTAATGTGATTGCAAGTTAAGCCAGTAGGGGGAGCCAAATAGGTGCAAAACCACTTGTTTAAAATCTCCCACTCTAATAGAGCTATCTGAGAGAGGTTTTTAGGAAGCTTTTAAGGCATTACAGACCCAAACAAAAACATTTTTGTCTATGTGTCACATCACAGAACAAGGATAAATACCCCGTTCAATCATTCTATGTCACCTTTAAGACCAATGTGACAAAATGATCTCAGAAATTCTCAAAAAATATTTTTATTATATCTTTTTTTTACAAAAAAATCCACAAATATGGAAAGATCAGTATGGTCAGCTGCTGATATGTGCCTTGTTAACCTGTTTTACACTTTCTCCACCCATACGTTATATGCATAAATATGCGCTATACCGCCATTGCAATAAACTTCGCCTCTCTAATTAAACAATAATTAAATGAAAAGGAAATTTACCATTAAAAGGCTGTTCGTGGTTTGTTTTGTGTTGCTAACAAGGCCGTTTCTAAATCCGAAGGCTGTAGCTCCAGAGGTTGCATTTGTAGGCTGCATATGCCTAAGTGAAAACTGTGTAACACTAAAGTTGACTTCTTGTTGGTGGCTCGGGACTCGACGGCTGACTGTTTAAGTTGATTTTCAATAAAGCAGTGTTGATTTTTTCGCAGGTAAGCCACGGGCTAGTTGGTTAAATTAACACAGAAAATATTTTTGCTTATAAAAAACTGCATTTAAGGTTTGTTTCTCGCCAAACCTACAGTATAAAGTCAGATCACAACACCTGAAATATAGCTTATGGCATGAATTGCATTGATTATAATAGCCTACATTTGTATCCTCTTTAAAAAATAATGATTAAAAACTGGATTGAAGTGACATTCAGTGACACACGAAGTGCAGAACTTTTCTTTTTAGAGGCCCACCCATCAAATACTTTCTTCCTCCGTCACTGATTAGTTCTACAGCATTTTAATTTACTATTTTTTTTTTCTGACAATTCTTTTCGGGAATAAATGGAGGTAAGAAATTTAAGACTTGGATTAATTAAATTTTAGACCTAGGATGAAAATTTGGCCATTTTTAAGACTTTTTATGGCCTTATTTTATGACCCCGCGGGAACCCTGAAAATGACATCCTTACCCAAACCCAACTCTAGCCCCAATGTCAGGTGACGATGGTTTAAAAAGCATACGAATGTTTTTTATAAACCAATACATTAAGTGACATCCTAACGCAAACAGTAAATCTAACCCCAAACCGAAGCGACAATTGTTTAAAAATAGGAAAAACAGTTGAGTAACCAATACGTGAAACTGTCATGGAAAAGAAAGTGGTGTCAGGGGCACGTAATATGGTGGAAATACGTGAGAATGTCACGCAAAACTGAGCAAAATAATGCGTGACTATTTCACGGAAATTTGTGAGATCATGTTGTTTAGAAAGGCCGAGCGAAAGTGGAAAATTAGAATTTAGACATCTCCTTACAGCTTTTTAACGACAGTCTGTGAGCCTATCAGCAATCTGCCAAATATGCCAAGGCATTAAACTTTTTTAATTTAATTTTACGTAATCACTCCAGACCAAAGGTGCTGTTTCCAGTAATAAACTCTGTTGTTAACCCACCTGTATGAACTTTATCTGCTTTCTCTGACACTCTTTGTGAAAGCTACAGTACTTGAGATCTTTTAATGAAAAAAAAAATCTTGAGATCTACAGCTAGCTCATTATCCATTGAACAAATAACACCTTCAACTGGCGTCTGCCACGTGGGGCACTTTTAGGCTAATCTCTCTTCAATTTACCCAAGGACACCATCGCTAAATTAAACCACCCCCTACTCCCCTCAATGTCATTAATCCAAAATTTCTAAAAATGATTGCTGAATTGGTTGGTCCAGGTTTAGCTTTTTCAACAAATGTCTTTTAACTGGCTGTGTCCCGTATGATTTAAAAGTGGCTACTGTTACCCTTCTTCTCAAGAATCTTTCACTTGATCCATCTATCTTAACCCCCCCCCCCCCCAAAAAAAAAATCTGTCTTACCTTTTACCTCAAAGATTTTAGAAAAAATTGTCTCTGACCAACTTCAGTCATTTCTCACCCATAACAATTTATCAGAGAATTTTCAATATGGCTTTAAAACTTCTCATAGCACAAAATCTGCCCTTCTGACAGTGCTAAATGACATTTTCCTAGCTACTGACTCTGGAGATTCTGTGGTTTTTGCTTTTACTGGATTTATTTGCACCATTTGATACGGTTGACCACTCTTCACTTATTGCTTGAGGCACGGTTCTAAAATGGTTTCAGTCATACCTATCAAACAGAAAGTATGTAATTAAACTGGGTGATTTTTCTCCTCCACTGTCTTGTGGTCTTTCTTCAGGCTCAATTCTTGGGCCTTCTGTTTTCCCTGTACATGCCACCACTCGGCACCATTCTGAGGAAATATGGGGGTCGTTTCACTTTATGTGGAAGATACCCACATCTACTTACTTTTAAGTAAAATGACCCTTCATCCATGGTGTCTCTCTTTTTGTGTTTAGATGAAGTTAAAGCTTGGCTAGCCCATAACTTTCTATCTTTAAATAAAGATAAAACTGAGGTGAGTGTGTGTGTCCCCACAGAAGGGCATAGGGATGATGACGTCTTATTGGAGTTGGACTGGACAAATTCAACCGCATGTGAGTCTGTGCATCAAAAAAACTGGTCACTTTAGTCCCTTTTTTGCGGTTAAATTGTTTAAAATCACAATCACATTGTTTAAAATAAAAAAGTGCAAGCCTTTGAAACACGTGCAAATTATAAAATTTCCCTATTCAAATTTGCGTTTTAATCTGCGGATTGTATGCGTGCTGATCCGTGGGGCCTGCTCCGTGTGTATCACAGTTCGAGTGTGATCTGTTTCACACCTAGTTACAACATTGTAATTAATTTAATGTGTAATTTATTGTTGGGGCGTACATCTCGACTATAACGCCACAGTTGGTGTTATGTTGAGATTGCCCTGTTTTCCAGCAGTCTTTTTATGCACAAAGTTTAAATAAAGAGGAAATTGTGTTTGAGGCTCACAATATGTTAATACCATGTACAAAACTTTTATTATTCATCTATGCCTAACTAAATACAGTTTTCATTCTATGGCACCTTTAAGTTTCAGAAGAGGCGTTGGCAATGATACTCTGACATTCTCTTTATGATCCCTAAACTTTGCTTAACACCAGATAATCCTGTTTATAAAAGGTCACACAGTTCTCTCATTTCATTGTCCCCATTTAAAGCAGAGGGCTTGGCCATGTGGTTTTTATCCAACACACTGATCACACATTGAAGTGTGATTCCTCTTCACTTGTGACCACCATTCTTGTTTGCATGCTTTTGCATAGTGCTTCATACAGCCTTGCGATTTCCCAGAATGGAGCACTGTATGGGCTCTGCTTATGGTATAAAAACATCTAACTACCTTTTAATCAAATTTACAGATTGAGCATTGTGGTATCTCTGGTCTGCAGAGTCGCATCAAGCATCAGGCCAACTTTGCTGCTAGCCCATCATTTTATTCTTAGGGGGCTTAGCCCTCAGTGATGATGTGAAAAATGCATTGTGATGCCTGTTTAAAATGGGGAGCAGTATTATCTAATTGATTAGTATTAATTGTTTAGTAGTGATGGTGACCAAAGCTCTTAAACAGCTATAAAGGTATAAAAGTTATTCTATACTATGATTTACTACTGATTATTTTAATTGTATGTACAGTAAATTTATAGTGTATACTATATTTACAAACAACTTATATGAAAACAGACTGTACTTCTCTTATACATTATATAAATCACATTTTTTACTTTCCAGTGAAATCTTAACATGCTGTAGCATGCATAGCCTGATTCATAAACTATACACATACATCTATAAATCATACATGACCCCTTTAGTTCCTGACCAAAAAAAATAAAAGGAACAACATAAGGGTGGGTAAATAATGGAATGGTGTTTATTTTAGATGCTAATAACCTGTATCATGAATATGAAACTGCTACATTCACATTATTCATCATCTCTACCTGTCTCTGACCCCTTTAGTCTCTCTTACTCTTTCTCTTTCTAGACCTGTTTGCTCTCCCTGTACTCTTCAGCATTTAAAATTTTTTATTTATCCATCTACAAAAAGCAAACACATATGCTCTACATATATTAATTTTAATACGTCAGAGAACGAAAGAATCAAATAACTATAGATTTCAAACCGTGTCCGTATGCAGAAGACGTGTGTTGATTATTAGGAATACATTGTAATAATTATTTTACCATCCTGGGCACACTGGGCTGTAAAGTAAACATAGGCTAACTGAATATAGGATAATTATCTTAGACATGTGAATTAACAGAAGGCTACCAAGAATACGTTTATATAATAAATTTACAATATGCACACACTTATTATACACTTAAAGGTGCAGTGTGTAATTTTTAGAAGGATCTCTTGACAGAAATGCTAAATAATATACAAAACTATATTATCAGGGGTGTATAAAGACCTTTCATAATGAACCATTATGTGTTTATTGCCTTAGAATGACACGTTTTATCTACATACACAGAGGGTCCCCTTACATGGAAGCCGCCATTTTGTGCAGCCATGTTTCTACAGAAGCCCTTAACAGACAAACTTTTTTACTAAGTTGTCTTCAGCGATGACATGTTTGTCCGGTAGCGGCTACCATAGTTTCTCTATGTGTTTCAAAAGCAAGAGGTAAGCAGTGGACTGAGCCACTGGTTGCAATTCACAACCTCACCATTAGATGCCGCTATAATTTACACACTGCACCTTTAATATGCTGAAATAAAACCTCAGTAATGCAGTGGCGGAACTAGAATTTTATAAATGGGGTGGCCAAGACTATTGAAGGGGTTCCATAGCCCATGAAAGAAAATGACATGTAATTATAAAAAAATGACATAAAAGTATATATGAAATCCTACGCGTAGCCTACATTGCCACAGCTAAGACATACGGCATTCAAGGGAAGTGTAACAATAAAGAATACGGTCTAAAGTACTTAAGACATGTATTTGCAAATTCTGAATTTTTTTATTGTCATTTTAGAAGATTCACACAGTAGGCTATTTCGCATTAACATGTAATCGATAGGAAATGAAATAATTTGTCGTGCTGTCCGAGGAGTGGGCTCCGAGCTCAGAATTTTAGCCCGAACCCAGACTACTCCCCCCTCTTTAACTGGGATAAAGGAAACTAGATGAGAGTGGGGTGATGAGGTGGAGGAGGGATGTTGCAGAAAATCTGTCACGGGAAAGAGGTGAGGGACTGCTTTTTATAGGCACCAACTTAGATAAATAAACTTCATTTCATGCATTCGCATTATCATGTAATCAATAGGGAATGAGACAAAGCATATTTGGCGTGCTATCTGAGGAGAAGGCTCCGAGATTGGAATTTAAGCCCGAGCCCAGAGTACTCCCCAAAAAGCCATGTAAATGATGGACAGCAGCCAGAAAAACATCTCCAAAAATGTATGAGTAAAGACCTACGAAAAGTGGTTTGACTGGGAGGGCCCTCGAGGCATCTGCTTTGGCCGAGATGCTCGCAGCATCTGATGAAAAAGCCTCGCCGGCAGTCAAACGGGGAGCGCATTCATGAACTAGAATGAGGTGCGGTGTTAAACAAGTTTAGGCAAATTGACTGTGGAGGCCATCGCAGTGTCCAACGGGAGCTTTGGTTAAGATGCTTGCAGCATTGGATGAGATGGCTCTGCGTGCAGCTGGAAAATGCTAGTGTGGACAGTGAGAAATTTGATGAGCGAAACGAGACATTTGGATTAGGCGTTTGACCAGGGAGCATCCGATGGGGGCTTTGGCTGAGATGCTCAGGGCATCGGACGGGTAGGTCCTGCCTGCAGTCAAACGGGAATGATCAACTATAAGGTTTTAAAAAAAAGCTCAATTAAGCATCCAACCGAGTGGACCCTCGTAGCATCCGATGGGAGCTTGAGCTGAGATGCTCGCGGCATCTGATGGGTAGGTCCCGCCTGCAGGCAAACAGGAATGCTCAAGAATAGGGTTTAAAAGAGCAAAAATTTTTGTTTCCGACCAGGAGGACCCTTGTAGCATCCGATGGGAGCTTTTGCGGGGATGCTTACAGCATCAGGCGGGTAGGTCCTGTTGCAGTCGAATGAAAAAAGCAAAGGTATGAAAATGAGTGATGGGGCTGGACCAGCAATTCAAAGGGGCGAGACTTAAAATGGTGAAGGAAAATTCCGCACAGCCTACGAACGGGGAGCCCACACAGCGACATGCACAGTAAAGTGTGTGAAAAATAAACTGGTTATAAATATATATACATATACTTTACATACAGTATATTCTCACGAGTATAAACGCAAAGGCAGATAAAAAATTAAACATACAATTATTTATTTATTTCAATGAATGCACAGTTGAACAAACTAGTGACACATGAGCTTTTCTGATGTGGAATTGGTTGAATCTAATGTAGGATTTGAATGACAAGCGACTGAAGGCCTGAATTTGTAAATGTGAGAAGCCTTTTTGAGCGGCAGTGGTTGTGGCAACGATGCAGAACGAATGAGCAGAACTTGATGGGATACCACACTGGATTAAAACTGATTTTAAATGTTTTTGGAACCAAAATCTTGTAGCCTATTGATTACAGTCGTCAACAAAAGGAAGATCGTGAGGAGTTTTGACCAGGATCGTCTGTACTGCAGATAATTTAGTCGTGAATTATATGATTGTATGGGGTTCGGCAAATTGAAAAAAGACAAAGTGTCCTTTCCTAATTTGGAAAGTCTTACTTCGTTTGATGAAAAATTTGATGGTATCGAGGTTTTAAAACTTTTTAATCTGAAATTGTAGGGTGGATGATTAGATTGAAATTTGAGGTGACTGCATATTCGGGGCAGCAAAGGAAACCGAAAACAAAAACACAAAATGAACACTACGTCCAGCATGCGGCAGTATGGACGGAGTAGTAGAGGGAGTGGTAGACGAGCCAAAGGGTGAAAATGCACCTAGACAATTGTAATTGGATGCCTGGAGTCTGGGCGGGTGGACTTATATCTAAATATAGTTTTGATATTTTATGAAAAATTAATATCACTTAGGTAGCATGAATGGCTTTAACTGTGTTAGCAACACATTTTAATTGGCATGTTCCTACTGCCAGCTTCATCACCACCAATGTGGCATGATAATGTGATGGATAACATCAGGAATGCTCAGGTGTTGGAAACAAGCAAATTATTTAACTCCAGGTGTGGTTTCCTTGAAAAAAAAAAATTAATGGTTAAATGACCATGAAACTATGGCAGGCCTCAGCCGAGGGGCTATGCTAGGCCTGGACCATGGAGCAGGGCGGGCCGGGACAGTGGAGTAGCAGAGGGCCTCCGCCGTGGAGCAGTGAAGTGAAGACAGTGGAATATAAAAGATAATGTGGCGTCA
Organism: Paramisgurnus dabryanus; assembly: GCF_030506205.2. Taxonomy (NCBI): domain Eukaryota; kingdom Metazoa; phylum Chordata; class Actinopteri; order Cypriniformes; family Cobitidae; genus Paramisgurnus; species Paramisgurnus dabryanus. The sequence goes on from NC_133347.1 coordinate 31,511,352, forward strand.
GGGGTTGAGCCGCTAGCAGAGGCAACCTCACGCTAGGAAGCACCTGAAGTTAACGGTCTTGGATAAAGAATAATACATTTACATTACATTTACATTTTGTCATTTAGCAGATGCTTTTGTCTAAAGCGACTTACAAGTGAGATAAACAATAGAAGCAATTATGGCAACATAAGAACAGCACTACATAAATGCACTGGAAATATTCAATTCAATTCAATTTTATTAATATAGCGCTTTTCACAATTGTTAATTGTTGCAAAGCAGCTTTACATGAGTAGATGTAGAGGAGAACACTGAAAATCAATACATAGTATAAGAAGTAGAATAAAGCGGCTAAGGATAAACCGTGTAAGCGAGCGTATTAATAATGTCACGTTTACAGTAAAGTGCTAAGTTAAGCCAAAGTTGGCTGACTCTCCCTGGGACTAAAAAACCCTCTAGGAGAAAACCCAATGGGAAAAAATCCTAGAAGGACAAAAAACCCTAGGGAGAGATTAATATATATATATATATATATATATATATAGACACGGTAGGGATAGGAAGCGGGTAAGCGGATTAAACTGGTTCAGCCGGTGGTCGTTGGTCGCGCATCGGCTGGGCATCACGTTGAAGGACAGCCAGTAGATCAGTGGTGCGATGACCTTCACAGCAGCAGGAACTGGGTCTGTTTGTCTCATTGCCCTCGGGGTCGAGGACGAGACAGGGAGACAAAAACAGAAGTCTATTAGCGTAGGGGCCGTTCGCATGTAATGCAAGTGTCATACATTATAGTGGTTTAATTCAGCTCGGTTCCAGACAGGCTAACTATTGCGGCAAGAGTAAATTACCCATATGAGGTATGTGAGTGCTTTGTTCTAGACAAAATAACTACTGCGGGGAAAAGTACATTTACTGGACATTCTATGTGAATGCTTTGTTAAAGAAGAATGTCTTAAGTTTAGATTTAAATTGCTCGACTGTGTCTGATGCTCGAACATTTTTTGGTAAGTCATTCCAGAGCTTAGGGGCCAAGTAGGAAAAGGATCTACCACCTTTAGACACTTTTGATATTCTAGGGATAATTAAGTAACCAGAATTTTGTGATCGCAGTTTACGTGGTGGATTGTATTCTGATAGTAGTTCTTTAATATACGAGGGCGCTAGGCCATTTAAGGCTTTGTAGGTGATTAGTAATATTTTAAATTGTATGCAATATTTAACTGGTAGCCAGTGTAAAGATGCCAGAATTGGACTAATGTGGTCATACTTTTTAGATCGAGTAAGCACTCTTGCGGTGGCATTTTGAACCAGCTGTAGCTTGTTTACCTGATTTGCATTGCATCCCCCGAGTAACGAGTTACAATAGTCTATTCTAGAGGTCATAAAAGCATGGATAAGCTTTTCTGCATCTGATGCAGACAGCATATGGCATATTTTTGAGATATTTCTAAGATGGAAGAATGCTGTGCGGCAGACGTTGGAGATATAACTATCGAAAGACAGATTGCTGTCAAACATTACGCCTAAATTCTTAACCGTGGAAGATGGCACCACCGTGCAGCCATCTATGGGCAACTTGTAATCTGACATATTATGTTTGGAGCGATTTGGTTCAATAATAAGTATCTCAGTCTTATTGGAGTTTAGCATAAGAAAGTTATGTGCCATCCAGTCCCTAATATCACTAATGCAGTTTGTTAGCTTAGCAAACTGGTGTGTTTCGCTCGGATGTGACGAGATGTAAAGCTGGGTATCATCCGCATAGCAGTGAAAACTTATGTTATGTTTCCTGATAATGTCTCCTAGAGGTAACATATATAACGAGAATAGGATAGGGCCTAGAACTGATCCCTGAGGTACACCGTATTTAACGGGGGAGTAATAGGACTCTTCCTCATTTACATAAACAAAGTGATATCGATTGGTTAGATACGATCTAAACCAGGCTAACGCCTGACCACTGATGCCAACATAGTTTTCTAGTCTATTGAGTAGGATTCTGTGATCTATTGTGTCGAAGGCTGCACTAAGGTCTAGTAATATAAGGATTGAGATTTCACCACGAAATAGGAGGTCATTTGTAACTCTAAGCAGCGCTGTTTCTGTGCTATGGTGGGGCCTGAATCCTGATTGGAACTTTTCATATGTATTATTATTCGCTATGAATGTGCGTAGCTGGCTTGCTACTACTTTTTCTAATATTTTAGAAAGAAAAGATAGATTTGAGATTGGTCTAAAGTTATTAAGATCTCCCTGGTCAAGGTTTGGTTTTTTAATGAGCGGTCTAATAACTGCTAGTTTGAAAGCTGTTGGAACGTATCCTAATTCTAGCAATGAGTTAAAGATATTTAGTACCGTGTCGGACACTACATGAAATACCTCTTTTAGTAATTTTGTGGGAACGGGGTCTAATATACAGGAAGATGATTTAGATGATGTTACTAATTTAGAGAGCTCTTCTATTGTAGTAGGTTTAAATTACTCAAAATGTCCATATGATAATCTAGTGGTAAATGTACTATTGGGTAGAGTGGTGGCTGCTTGCTTAGTTTCTATGTTTTCCCTAATCATAATTTTGTTAGTAAAGAAGTTCATGAAGTCGTTACTATTGTGTTGAAGTTTACTATTGGTTTCTGTTTGTTCTTTGTTTCTAGTCAGTTTCGCAACTAAAGAGGAAACGAGGGTTGTTATGATTTTCTTTAATAAGCGTACTGAGATAGGTAGATCTGGCGGTTTAAATAGCCTGTCTTTACACTCTAAAAACTGCTGGGTTAAAAAACAACCCAACCATAACCCAACTGCTGGGTCACTATTGGACAGAACACGCGCTGGGTTGGCTTGACCCAACTGCTGGGTTAGACCATTTAACCCAGAATTCTGGGTTGTTCATTTGACCCAACCATTTGGGTACAATTAACACTCTTGCTGGGTTAAATGTTACTCAAGTGCTGGGTTATTTAATTTGACCCAACCAGTGGGTAAAATTAACACTCTTGCTGGGTTAAATGTTACTCAAGTGCTGGGTTATTTAATTTGACCCAACCAGTGGGTAAAATTAACACTCTTGCTGGGTTAAATGTTACCCAAGTGCTGGGTTATTTAATTTGACACAACCAGTGGGTAAAATTAACACTCTTGCTGTCCCATTCCATTTGTTTTACTGGACAGAACCTTTTTGTTTTCTAAAAAACATCCCAAAAAATGTACATAACTTCACATAATGTAAATAAATTGTTACAGATTAAGAATATGTGAATAACTGAATTTTGACAAAAATGTCAGATTGAACCTTAAAATTCCAATGTGACAAATTGTTAGATATAAAATAAATGTAACAAATACCCCCTGTAAAACTGAGAGGCCCCTGTAAATGTGATTTAAATTCCATTTAATTTTTTTTTTACATTTAATACAATGTTTTAATTACATTTTTGTATATTTGTATAATACAAAAGTTACAACCCCCATATGACATCAAACAATCCCCACAGACTTCATAACTCTTAATATTTAAACTATTATGATTACCATTTAATTTACTTTACATTTTCATTTATCAAAAATGTTCTTAAAAACAAGAAGCCCTGCAACAAAACTTTTTTTTTAAAGAGCAGCTATGGTCCGATTCACATTTTTACATTTCCTTTGGTGTGTAATTGTGTATTAGTTCATGTTAACGATATGCAAAAGGTACAAACTAGTGATGCACCGATGCATCGGCCGCCGATATTTATCGGCCGATTTTTGATGAATTTGAAACCATCGGCATATCGGCAATAGCACGAGAAAGGCCGATACCGATTGTTTATTAATTAACCGCATAAAGTCAATGAATTGCATGTCTGTTGTTCAATTAAAATGATTTAATGTTTGGGTGTGCACTAGGGCTGTTCCGAATACAATTCTTTGAGCTTCAAAGCTCTAGTAGAAATCAAATCAAATATTCAAAGCTTCGGAAGGAGGGGCTGAACATATTTTTCTCTTTAATAAAGGCAGGAATCTGTGTGCGTATGTAGCGGCGTGCCTGTCACGCGTGCTGCGAGAACAGCATTAGTGAAACAAAACACAAGCAATACTTTTAATAAGGTAACGTTAGCCTAACATTTTTCTAACAAACAAACACTCCCGTATCAGAAATTAGAAGCATAGTAATTACTGATAACGTAAAGGGTAACTTAGGCCATTTAAATAAAACAACGTAAATAAATGAACGAATGAATGAAGTTCAACAAACTGTAATAAAACGGTAGCATACTTTCAAAATCAAGTTTATTTACTAACACTTACACCATCCAATACGTTTTTCATCAGTAGAACAATAAAGAAGATATTTTGCAGAAACCCCAGTGCTCCGTCATGCAAGTCAACCGATCCGCCACTTTAAACATGTATATCTAATACAAAAGTAATCCCCCATAACTCCGTGTGACATATTGATGTCTTGTGAAGGAAATCAATCAGTTTTTGCAAGAAACTGAACGTTATTTACAACACTATTAGCGTGAATGCCAAAGCAGGAAGCGCGCTTTCCGTTCGAGGCGATCTCTTCTACTGGTGGCGTTTGATGGCTGTTTGCTATGGATGTTGGTCTCTCTGCGCCACCTATAGAGCGGGAGCGTGAAGCGCACTTCCTGCTTGGCAAAAGCTCTGCATTAACGCTGTGAAATATTTATATATATTCGAATCTCAAAACTGAAAATTGAATGTCAACCAACGGAACGAATATTCAAACATTCTGGTCCAGCCCTAGTGTGCACTATACTTAAGCACCGACAGAAAACCTTTGTTGAGCTGGCTCAAATGTCTTGGACAATAAAAGAAACAGACTGCACTTTAGTGGGGCAAGAAGTCCAACTTTTTTGAAGTAGCAATATTTATACTCTGTTTAAAGCAATAGCACTGGCATTATTTATGTTTATTAAAGAAATCAAATATATATGTAAAAAAAATTAGTTAATGTTGTTAATAAAAGAAATGCTGAATAGCAAAAACCACCTTTGAAGGTTGTCATGTTGTCTTATTATATTTGTTTTAGCTTAATTTGTGCCTCTTATTATGTTGGTCAGTTGAATGTTAATTAGATCCAATCCATGTTTAGTAAAAATAATTTGATGCAGAAATAAACTAGCTAATAGACAAACTGTATAATATTGTAGGCTAAAAGTGTTTAATATCGGTATCGGCATCGGTATCGGCCATAAGTTGTCTGCTTAAATCGGTATCGGTATCGGCCCAAAAAAATCCTATCGGTGCATCCCTAGTACAAACCCCAAAGTAAACAATGATGCAAGTGATCTCTTTTCTTGCGCTACAACAAACACACGGATTGTAGGCAACAGTTTACTTCCCGGGATTGGTGACGTAGACAAGACCCACATTATCATAATTCCTCCCGCTTGAACTCACAGCCTGTAAGTAAACTCCTGTTGGCATTGCATTGTGGGCGAATCTTTCAAACATAGCAATGAAATAGGTGCTCTTTAATTATTAGTGATTAAATGTTGTCCTCAAAATGTTAACAGATGAGGCATGTCCATCAATCTGATAAATG